>NC_138355.1:71194227-71604227 GCF_046562875.1 Panthera onca
CCGTTAAGCGTCCGACTTCAGCCAAGGTCGTGATCCCGTGCGGTTCACGAGTTTGAGCCCCACATCGGGCTCTCTGCTGTTAACACAGAGCCTGCTCAGATCCTCTGTCCCCCTCCCTGCCCCTGCCCCGCTCGCACCTGCTCTCTCTCAAAAATAAACAAACATTTAAAAAAATTATTTTTAAATGTTCTGGATCTTAATCCAGAAAAGCGTTTTGCTGACAGTAAATACTTCAGGCTCTTCGACAACGTGGTCCCTGCTACTGTGTAAAACTGGAGACAAAGTGTAAATGGGTGAGGCTGTTTTCCAATAAAACTTTGTAGACACTGAAATTTGAATTTCATATAATTTTCATGTGTCATAAAATAACATTCTTCAAAAAAATTTTTTCCCATTTAAAAATGTAAAAACCATTCTTAGAACTTGTACTCTGGGAAGATGCTATAAATGTACCTTTCCCTATTCCTTCTGCTAAACACCGGACCTTACACATAAAACAGACAGAAGGCAACTCTGACCTTGGGACCAAAGGACAACATGGTGATGAATTCCCTGGGTTTTCTTCCCCCCTCCCGTGTCCCAGACTTAGAGCCAAAGAACCCACGAGCGCCAACAGGCACAGACCGGAAAAGCCCCAACAAAAGCCTGCTCTCTCCCGCGACGGGACCAGAAAAGGGGAAGCCTCGCGTGGCAGCAAACTTCCGAACAACAACTGTTGTACTCCAGCCACACACACACACACACACACACACACACTAGCCCCGAGTCCACGCACCCAGCAGAGACAGCAGGGAGCCCGCGCAGCCTGGATAAGTGAGCCCACAGCTCCCACCCAGTTATGCTGCAGAAAGCCGACGGGGCAGGCGGAACTCTGTCCCCCTAGCCAGTAATGACACGGGCCCCTGCCACTGGGACCGGTGACGGCCACTGGGGAAGTGGACACCCACAGCACACAGCACTAGGCGCCCCTGCCCCGAAGACCGGCAGTGTCAGAGGAGTGCTGTTGGAGAGTCAGGACTCTCCTGAGTGGTGACCAAGCCACCTACAGCAGGTACCAGGGGACACCCCGTGCAGAGCCAGGCCTCCCAACCCCACGACAGTAAACGGGGCCTCATAAGGGGAACCTGAATTTCTTCGTCAGCCGGCAGTATCGACGGGGCACCCTGCTGGAGCCGAGTCAGAGAAAGCCAGGTGAAACAGAAGGTTTGCACAAAAGCTACAGTCTCGGGGCGCCTGGGGGCTCAGTCAGCTCAGCATCTGACTTTAGCTCAGGTCATGATCTCGCGGTTCATGAGTTCGAGCCCTGCATCGGGCTCTGTGCCGACAGCTCAGAGCCCGGAGCCTGCTTCAGATCCTGTGTCTCCTTCTCTCTCTGCCCCTCCCCTGCTTGTGTGCGTGCTCTCTTTCTCTGTCTCAAAAATAAATAAACATAAAAAAAAAAGCTAAAGTCTCATAACATAGTAAGAAAATGTCCAGGTTTCAATTGAAACTCACTTGTCATACCAAGAACCGGAAAAGTCTCAAACCAATGAGAAAAGACAATACCTGCCAATACCAACATCAACAGATGTTAGAATTACCCAACAAACCTTTTATTTTAATTTATTTTTTAAACATATATATATATATGTTTAAATTTACATCCACATTAGTTAGCAAACAGTGCAATAATGATTTCAGAAATATCATCCAGTGATTCCTCCCCCACATATAACCCCCAGTGCTCCTCCCAACAAGTGTCTTCCTTAATGCCCCTCCCCCATTTAGCCCATCCCCCCTCCCACCACCCCTCCAGCAACCCTCAGTTTGTTCTCCGTATTTAAGAGTCTCTTAGGTCTTGTCCCCCTCCCTGTTTTTATATTATTTTTGTTTCCCTTCCCTTACGTCCATCTATTTTGTCTCTTAAAGTCCTCATATGAGTGAAGTCATATGATTTTTGTCTTTTCTCTGACTGACTAGTTTCACTTAGCACAATACCCTCCAGTTCCATCCACGTCGCTGCAAATGGCAAGATTTCATTCTTTTTGATTTCGAGTAATACTCCATCGTATATATAGACCACATCTTCTTTATCCATTCATCCATCGATGGACATTGGGCTCTTTCCATACTTTGGCTGTTGTCGACAGCGCTGCTGTAAACGTGGGGGTGCACGTGTCTCTTCGAAACAGCCCACCTGTATCCCTTGGATAAATACCTGGTAGTGTAATTGCTGGGTGGTAGGGTAGTTCTCCTTTTAATTTTTTCAGGAACCTCCATACTGTTTTCCAGAATGACTGCACCAGTTTGCATTCCCACCAGCAGTCCACACCCTCACCAACATCTGTTGTTGCCCGAGTTGTTAATGTGAGCCATTCTGACAGGTGTGAGGTAGCATCTCATTGTGGTTTTGATTTGTGTTTCCCTGATGATGAGTGAAGTTGAGCATTTTTTCATGTGTTGGCCACCTGGATGTCTTCTTTGGAGAAGTGTCTATTCAGGTCTTTTGCCCATTTCTTCACTGGGTTGTTTTTTGGGTGTTGAGTTTGATAAGCTCTTTATAGATTTTGGATACTAATACTTTATCTGCTACGTCATTTGCAAATATCTTCTCCCATTCCGTCAGTTGCCTTTTAGTTTTGCCGATTGTTTCCTTCGCTGTGCAGAAGCTTTTTGATGAGGTCCCAATAGTTCATTTTTGCTTTTGTTTCCCTTGCCTCCGGAGACGTGTTGAGTAAGAAGTTGCTGCGGCTGAGGTCAAATAGGTTTTTGCCTGCTTTCTCCTCGAGGATTTTGATGGCTTCCCGTCTTACGTTTAGGTCTTTCATCCATGTTGAGTTTATTTTTGTGTCTGGTGTAAGGAAGTGGCCCAGGTTCCATTCTTCTGCATGTCATTGTCCAGTATTCCCAGCACCACTTGCCGAAAAGACCGTCTTTATTCCATTGGCTATTCTTTCCTGCTTTGTCGAAGATTAGTTGGCCATACGTTTGTGGGTCCATTTCTGGGTTCTCTATTCTGTTCCATTGATCTGAGTGTCTGTTTTTGTGCCGGTACCATACTGTCTTGATGATGACAGCTTTGTAGTGCAGCTTGAAGTCTGGGATTGTGATGCCTCCTGCTTTGGTTTTCTTTTTCAGGATTGCTTTGGCTGTTTGGGGTCTTTTCTAGTTCCATCAAAATTTTAAGATTGTTTGTTCTAGCTCTGCGAAGAATGCTGGTGTTATTTTGATAGGGATTGCGTTGAACGTGTAGATTGCTTTGGGTAGTATCGACATTTTAACAATATTTGTTCTTCCTATCCAGGAGCATGGAATATTTTTCCATTTTTTTGTGTCTTCTTCAATTTCTTTCATAGCTCTCTATAGTTTTCAGTGTATAAATTTTTCACCTCTTTGGTTAGGTTTATTCCGAGGTATTTCATGGTTTTTGGTGCAATTGTAAATGGGATCGATTCCTTGATTTCTCTCGCTGCTGCTTCATTATTGGTGTAACGAAACACAACCGATTTCTGTGCGTTGATTTTATATCCTGCGACTTAGCTGAATTCATGGATCAGTGCTAGCTGTTGTTTTTTCTTTCTAATTTTTTTAATCTTTCTTTATTTTTGAGAGAGACAGAGTACAAGGGAGGGAGGGGCAGAGAGCGACACAGACACAGAATCTGAAGTAGGCTCCAGGCTCTGAGCCGTCAGCCCAGAGTCTGATGCGGGGCTTGAACTCACAAACCATGAGATCATGACCTGAGCCAATGTCTGACAACCAACTGAGCCACCCAAGTGCCCCAGTTCTAGCAGTTTTTTGGTGGAAACTTTTGGGTTTTCTATATAGAGTATCACGTTGACCTGACAAACATTAAAAAAAATTTCTTTTAATGTTGATTTATTTCTGAGAGAGACAGAGTGTGAGATGGGGAAGGGCAGAGAGAGAGGGAGACCCAGAATCCGAAGCAGCCTCCAGGCTCTGGGCTTTCAGCACAGAACCCGACATGGGGCTCGAACCCACGAACCGTGAGATCATGACCCGAGCCAAAGCCAGACACCCAACCCACTGAGCCACCCAGGCGCCCCGGACCTGACAAACATTTTAAAGTAGCCATGATACAATGCTTCAACAAACAATTACAAATACCCTTAAAAAGAATGAATAAATAGAAATGCTCATGAAAGAAATAGAAAGTCTCAGGGGAAAAAAAGATATAAAAAATGGGGAATTTAGGGGTGTGTGGGTGGCTCGGTCAGTTAAGCATCTGATTCTTGGTTTCGGCTCAGGTCACGGTCTCACAGTTCATAAATTCAAGCTCCACACCAGGCATTCTGCTGTCAGCAAGGAGTCTGCTTCAGATCTTCTTTCTCTCTCTCTCTCTCTCTCTCTTTCTCTCTCCCTCCTCCTCCTCTCTCTCTCTCTCTGTCAAAAATAAACACTAAAAAAAAAGAGAGAAAAAAAAATTTGAATGACAGTGGATTTCTCATCAGAAACCATGGAGGCCAGAAGGAAATGACATGCTATTTTTCAAATGCTAAAAGAAAAGATCTGTATTCTTAGTGAAAATATCCTTCAGGAAAGAAGGGGAAATTAAGACATTCTCAAATGAAGGAAAACAAAGAATTTGTCACCAGCAGACCTACCCTTAAAAAATGGCCAAAGGAAGTTCTCCAAACACAGAGGAAATGATAAAAGAAGGAGCCTTGAAACATCAGGAAATAAGAAGGAACATGGTAAGGAAAATATGGGTAAATACAATAGGCTTTCTTTCCCTTGAGTTTTCTGAATTATGTCTGACAGTTGGAACAAAAATCATAACACTGTCTGAGACGGTTCTAAATGAACACAGAGGAAATATTTAAGACAATTATATTTTAAGCGAGGAGAGTAAAGGGAAGTAAGGTTTCTATACTTCACTTGAATAATGTCAACAGGCATAGACTATGATAAGTTATGTGCAAATAATGTAACATCTTCAGTTTTTTTAATGTTTATTTTTTTATTTTGAGAGAGAGCAGGGGAGGGGCAGAGAGAGGGAGAGAGAGAATCCTGAGCAGGCTCCGTGCAGTCAGCACAGAGCCCAATGTGGGGCTCGATCCCACAAACCACGAGATCCTGGACCTAAGCTGAAATCGAGTCGGACGCTCAACTGACTGAGCCACCCAGGCACCTCACATCTTCAGTTTTAAGATACGCTTAAAAATGCTACAGATAAATCAAAATTGAACTGTAAAAAATGTCCAACTAAATGACAGGAAAACAGAGAAACAAAAAAACAGGAAAAAATAAATAAAATGGCAGACTAGAGTCCTAACATATCAATTACATTAAATGTAAATGGTCTAAAAAATTACCAATTTAAAGACAAAGACTGTCAGTGTGGATTAAAAAACATGATCCAGGGGCGCCTGGGTGGGTCAGTCCGTTGAGCGTCCGACTTCGGCTCAGGTCATGATCTGACGGTGTGTGAGTTCAAGCCCCGCGTCGGGCTCTGTGCTGACAGCTCGGAGCCTGGAGCCTGCTTCAGATTCTGTGTCTCCCTCTCTCTCTGCCCCTCCCCTGCTCATGCTCTGTCTCTCTCTGTCTCAAAAATAAATAAAAACATTAAAAAAAAAATTTTTTAATAAATAAATTAAAAAAATAAAAAAATAAAAAACATGATCCAACTATATGATGTCTATAAAACGCTCACTTTAAACATAATGATATAGTCAGGTTTAAAGTAAAAAAATAGGAAAATAATAAAATAAAAAGACAGGAAAACATATCATGTAAACATCAATCAGAGAAAAGCAGACATACCTATTTAATATCAGATAAAACACATCTCAGAGTAAAATCACTAAGATCATAGAGAGGGATACTAGATTAATCCATCAAGAACACATCACAATCCTAAATATATATGCAGCAAACAATATATGATGTGAAAACTAATCGAACCGAAAGGAGAAATACACAAAACCACAATTATAATTGTAGACTTCAACACCGTTCTCTCAACAACTGACAGAACGTCAGCAAGGAGAGAGAAGAATGCAATACTATGAACCAACAGCATCCAGTCGATGGGTACAGGACACGGTGCCCAAGAGCTGAATACACGTCTTTTCAATTGTCCACAGAACATAGGCCACGAAGGCTATAACCTGGGCCGTGAAGTGAGTCTCAATTAAGAGAATTCAAGTCATATGCAGTGTGCTATCTAACCACAGCAGAAGTAAACCAGAAATCAGTAGCAGAAAATATGTGGAAATCTCCAAATACTTGGAAACTAACATACTTCCAAATAACCCACAAAATGAAGAAATCGAAAGGAAAACTAGAAATATTTTGAGCTGAATGGAAATTAAAACACAAATTAAAATTAAAAACAATATCAAGGGGCGCCTGGGTGGCGCAGTCGGTTAAGCGTCCGACTTCAGCCAGGTCACGATCTCGCGGTCCGTGGGTTCGAGCCCCGCGTCGGGCTCTGGGCTGATGGCTCGGAGCCTGGAGCCTGTTTCCGATTCTGTGTCTCCCTCTCTCTCTGCCCCTCCCCCGTTCATGCTCTGTCTCTCTCTGTCCCAAAAATAAAAAAAAAAAAAAAAAAAAAAAAAAAAAACAATATCAAGATATGAGATGTAGATAAAGCATCACCTAAAGAGACATTCATAGCATTAAAAGCCTGTATTGGGAAATAAGAACGCTTAGAAATTACTCACCTCAGCTTTGACCCTAAAGGAAAAACAGAAGAAAAGCACTTGAAACCCAAAGAACACAGAACAAAGGAAGTAATTGACATAAAAGCAGAAATCAAGAAAAAACAATAGAGAAAAATCAGTGAAACAAGGAACTAGTTCTTTGAAAGGATCGACAAAATTAATACACATCCAGCAAGACTGAAAAAGAGAAAGAGGGGACAGATTACCAACGTCAGGAACAAAACAGGACAGACCCCAGGACATCCAAAGGACGTGAATGAAGGGAGTGCTGAGAACAACTCTGCAGGGACATCCACAGGCCAAAACGTCAAGCGTGCAGTTAGACAACTTAGGCAACACTTACCCTTCCTCAAAAACTCAAACTGTCACAACCCACCCAATCTGAAACAGATCGTTGGAATTAACGATTAAAGAAACTGAACTCGTAATTAAAAGCCTTCCAAAAAAGAAATACCCAAGCCCAGATGGTCTCACTAGAGAATTCTAGCAAACAATTAAAGAAAAATGAACATCAGGTCTACACAGTCTCTTCCCAGAGGAGGAAACACTTCACAATTCATTTTATGAAGCTGGTATCACCATAATACTAACACCAGAGACACTACGAAATAAAAGAGAACAAAATGAAAACAACTACAGACCAACATCCTTCATGAAAAATGCAAAAATCCTTAACAAAGTGTTAAAAAGTAATTTAATAGTAGTATTAAACGTTAGAAATTTGGGGCTCCTGGGGGCTCCTGGGGGTTCAGTCGGTTGGGCGTCCGACTATGTCAGCTGGGCTGACAGCTCAGAGCCCGGAGTCTGCTTCGGATTCTGTCTCCCTCTCTGTCTGCCCCTCCCCCGCTTGTGTCTGTCTGTCTGTCTGTCTCTCTCTCTCTCTCAAAAACATTAAAAAATGTTGAAAAAAAGAAAAAGCAATCACTATAATCCACCACATCAACCAGCTAAAGAAGACAAATCACATGATCACATCATCCAATACAGAAAAAGCATTTGACAAAATTCAACATCTGCTGTTGGTTGAATTATGTCCCCCCAAAAGGATCTGTTGCAGTTCTAACTGCCAGCACATCAGAACGTGGCCTTATTTGGAAACAGGGTCTTTACAGAGGTATAACTTAAAACAGGGTCACTGGGGTGGTCCTAATCCAGTACGACTGTGTCCTTATGCAAAAAGGAAATCTGGACACACAGACACAGAGGACAGACCATGTGAAGATGTAAGACTTGAATGATCCACCCGTAAGCAAAGAACACTGAAGACCACGGACAGATCGCTGGAAGCTAGGAAGAGGTGGGGACGAGTCCCCCACAGGTTTTAGACGGACACCTTGATTTGGGACGTGGAGCCTCCAGAGTCATGAGAAAAGAAATACTAGTTTATGTTTGGTTTTTTTTTTATAGCAGGTCTAAGAAACTAATATAAACCCCATTCGTGATTAAAACTGTCAAAGATGGGGCGTCTGGGAGGCTCAGTCGGTTAAGCGGCCGACTTTGGCTCAGGTCATGATCTCGCGGTCCGTGAGTTCGAGCCCCGCGTTGGGCTCTGGGCTGATGGCTCAGAGCCTGGAGCCTGTTTCGGATTCTGTGTCTCTCTCTCTGACCCTCCCCCATTCATGCTCAGTCTCTCTCTGTCTCAAAAATAAATAAACGTTAAAAAAATTAAAAAAATAAATAAATAAAAATAAAACCGTCAAAGATTAAGAATAGAGAAGAACTTCTTCAACTTGATAAGGAACATCAACAAAAGAGCTATGGATGACATTTTATTTCATTGTGGAAGACTGAACGGTCCCTACCCTAAGGGACTGAGCCAAGGGCTCCCGGACTCCCTGTTCTAATTCAACACAGCGCCGGAAACTCCAGCCGGTACTAAGGCGGAAAAGTAACAGAAGGCATATAGGTCACAAAGGGACAATAAGAAAACAAAAAAAAACCGGCCCTATTTGCAAACGATATGATTGTCTACGTAGAAAAACGAACACAGGTCTAACGCAACTCCTATCAGAATCCCGGCCAAAATTTTGTAGGCACAGACAAGATTATTCTAAAATGTATAGGCACAGGCGAAGGAACTGGAACAGCTAAAACAATTTTGAAAAAGAATCAAGTGGGGATGGGGCGTCCGTCTCCCAAGTTTCCATACTTCGTAGGCAGCCACAGTAGCCGAGGCTGTGTGACCCTAGCGTAGGCAGAGGTCCCCGTATCAGCGCAAGAAACTGAGAATCCAGAAGCAAAGCCACACAGATATGCCCCCACTGATCCGTGATAAAGCTGCAAAGGCAATTCAGTGGAGAAAACGGTCTTTTCAACAAATGGTGTTACAGCAGTTGGACATCGATAGGCCAAGAAACAGAAAAGAGAGAAGAAAAAGAGGAAGAGAGGAAGGAAGGAGCGAAGTCACCCTAAGTTTCACAGCTTATCCAAAAATTAACTCAAAATGGGTTGTGGGCTTGGGGCACCTGGGTGGGTCCCATAGGCGTCCGGCTCTTGCTTTCCGCTCAGGTCGTGACCTCGCCGTTTGTGAGTTCGAGCCCCAGGCCGGGAAGTGTAGAGCTCATCATTTCTTTTGCCCATTTTCTAATTGGATTGTTTGGGTTTTTTGTTGTTGAGTTTTGAGAGTTCTTTATATATTTTAGTTCTTTGTTGGAGATGTCGTTTGCAAATATTTTTCTCCCACTCTGTAGCTTTTCATCCTCTTCACAGGGTTATTTTTATAGACTAAAGTTTTTAATTTAAATAAAGTCCAATTTATCAATTTTTTCCTGTTTTTCCATTTACGAATGGTGATTTTATTCTCACGACTAAGAGGTTTTTGGCCAGCCCTAGATCCCAAAGATTTTTTGCTGAAAAAAAAAAATATATATATATATATATTATATATATATTTATTATTATTATTATTATTATTATTATTATTATTATTATTATTTTAGGGGCACCTGGGTGGCTCAGTCGGTTGAGCATCTGACTCTTGATTTCCACTCAGGTCACCATCTCCTGGTTCATGGGATCAGTCCCCATGTCAGGCTCTGTGCTGAGCATGGGGACTGCTTGGGATCCTTTCTCCCTCTCTCTCTGCCCCTCTCTCTGCTCACTTGTGCCCTCTCTAAAAATAAGCATTTTTTAGAAGTTACATTATTTTACATTTTTTAAAGCCCACAATCCATTTCCTTCAGTTTATTTATTTATCTTGAGACACAGAGAGAATGTACACCTGCAGGCACAGTCGAGGAAGGGGGAGAGGGGAAGAGGGGGAGAGAGAGAATCCCAGACAAGCTCCGTGGCGTCAGCGCAGAGCCGGACTCGAGGCTCGATCTCACGAAGTGTGAGACCGTGACCTGAGCTGAAATCAACAGTCAGAAGGATGCTCAACTGACTGAGCCAAGCAGGGGCCCCGTTTCTACAACCTCCTTGAAGTCCTGAAATTGTACAAACAGAGTTGTCAGGGGTTGGGGGGCGGGGGCGGGGATGGGAGCGGAAGTGGGCGTGTCTATAAAAAGGCAACAGGAGGTGGCCCTGCGGCGGCAGAGATGCTGGTACCTTGACTGTATCAATGTCAGCGCCCTGGTTGCAACACTGTTTCAAAAGATGTTACCATTGGGAGAAACTGGGTGAACAGCACACTGGGCCTCTGTGTACTCTTTTTTTTTTTTTAATTTTTTTTTTAAAGTTTATTTATTTTTGAGGCAGAGAGAGACAGAGCATGAATGGGGGAGGGTCAGAGAGAGGGAGACACAGAATCCGAAACAGGCTCCAGGCTCTGAGCGGTCAGCACAGAGCCCGACGCGGGGCTCGAACTCACGGACCGCGAGACCACGACCTGAGCCGAAGTCCGACGCGCAGCCGACCGAGCCACCCAGGCGCCCCACTCTGTGTACTGTTTCTTAAACTGTGTGCGCATCTCCAATGACCTCAAAGGAAAAGTAAAACTGAGAAGGAAAAAAGCCTTCCTCACTCGCCAACAGGACAAAGCCGGGCGCCCAAGGGTGCGGACCTCGCTCCCGATCCCTCGGTGGTTGTATTACCGCAGTAGATTCTCCCAGGTTTTGGCTTGAACTTATCTTCCTTTACGTTATCTTTCAAAAGATGAGCTCTTAACCTCAATTCGTGCATCTTTTCTTTTTCACTGACCTCTACCTCTTAACGAATCTTATCCTACTCTGAGGCCATAGAGATTCTTGTACATTTTTTTGGTAAAGGTTTTAAAGTTTTGTCTTTCATACTAACTCTAGTCAACGTAGTGCCTACTCTTGTGCAGGAGGGAGAGCAGGATGTAGTTTCACGTCTTTCCACTTGAATACGCAATCGTGCCTGATCCGTAACGGGCACGTTCACCCTTTCGCCTCAGACCCCCAGCTACAGGAATACGGACGGCTGCTGCATTCCCCTGAGCCTCTTTCTGGGGCTCTCTGTTGTCTGGTATTGGTCACACCGTGTACTCGGGCCGACACCGCACCTGCCGGCAGCACAAGGCCTCCCGCCTTCGTCTGCAGGAAGAAGGGTCCGATATACTCTGGGCTTTTGCTCTTCCGTACAAATCGTGGAGCCAGCCTGTCCCATTCCTGAGAAAACCCTGTGGGAACTTTTATTGGAATTCTACAGAAGCCAGAGGTAGTTTGGGGACAGTGACTCTGTGAAGTAACTCTTACGGCACCTTCCTAGCCACAGACTAGGAAGGAATCAGCTTTGCTGATTTAAGTCTTCCTTAGAAAGACTTTCAGCAGGGGCGCCTGGCGGGCTCCATCGGTCAAGCATCAGACTCTTGATTTCAGCTCAGGTCATGATCTCACGGGTCATGGGCTCTGTGCTGACAGTGCGGAGGGCTGCCTGGGATTCTCTCTCTCTCTCTCTCTCTCTGCCCCTCCCCCCTCAAAATAAATAAAAATAAACTTCTTTTTGAAAGAAGACTCTCAGTAAAGTTCAGGGGCACCTAGGTGGCTTAGTCGGTTAGCTTCCGACTCTGACTCAGGTCACGATCTCGCTGTTCGTGAGTCTGAGCCCCGTGTCGAGCTGTGTTGTCAGCGTGGGGCCAGCTTGGGATTCTCTCTCCCTCTCTCTCCCCCTCCCCCTCCCATAGCTGTCATTCTTCCATCTGTTAGTGAAAAACATTTATGGTTTCCTTAATAGTAAACTACTTCTGCATTTGGGGGGGGGGGGGAGACCACTTGTCATGACATACTACCTTCATTAGCCAATTCTGACTGTGATTGTTTGGCCAATGATGTGTTGAGAGACGTTGCCTGTGTATTCGCGAGTGAAACTTGCCGACAATTTTTCTTTCCGATGCTATCCTGTCTGGTCTGGTTTCAGGGTTATCATACTGGCCTCACAGAATGAGTCGGGGAGTGTCTCTATTTTATTCTCTGGAAGAAGTTTTGTAATACTGGAATTTCCTATCCCTTGAAAATTTGGTAAATGTGCCCGTAAAACAACTGACCTGGAGTTTTCTTTGTGAGAAGACAATAAACTAGGTAGGATTCAACTACTTGGCAGTTATAGGACCATCAGGGTTCTTCTGTTCGTTTTAAAAACGGTACCTTCAGGGGCGCCTGGGGGGCTCCGTCGGTTAAGCGTCCGACTTCAGCTCAGGTCATGATCTCACGGTCCATGAGTTCGAGCCCCGCGTCGGGCTCTGTGCTGACAGCTCAGAGCCTGGAGCCTGTTTCAGATTCTGTGTCTCCCTCTCTCTCTGACCCTCCCTCGTTCATGCTCTGTCTCTGTCTCAAAAATAAATAAACACTAAAAAAAATTTTAAAAAAATGGTACTTTCAGAAGTATGTCTATTTCTGGGGTGCCTGGGGGGCTCAGTTGGTTGAGTGTCTGACTTCGGCTCAGGTCATGATCTCACGGTCCATGAGTTCGAGCCCCGCGCCGGGCTCTGTGCTGACAGCTCGGAGCCTGGAGCCTGCTTTGGATTCTGCGTCTCCCTCTCTCTCTGTTCCTCTCCCTCTCTCTCTCTCTCTCTCTAAAATAAATAACACATTAAAAAAAAATTTTAAAGAAGTATGTCTATTCTAAGTTTTGAAATTACAGCATCTTACATTTTAGTTCCTGCTGGATCTATAGTTATGATCTCTTTTTCATCACTAACTTATTGACCTTCTCCTCTTTTCTCGATTAATCATGCTATTTTTTTTATATATTTCACTCATTTCTTTAAAGAATGACATCTTGGCTTTACTGATACCCCTACTGCAGCTTGGTTTTTATGTCCCCCACCCCCCACCCCTGGTTTTATGGGGCTACGACTGGCATAAAACTACAGCTTTGTTTACAAAATTTTAAATTAAAAACAAACGTTTTTAAAATTTTTGTCTGCTCCCTATTCGGGTTTACTTCCTTTTTATCTGCTTCTCCAATCAACTCCTGGCTTCTGAATTTTCAACCTGCCTTCTTTCGGCACGAAGCGCTCAGTGCTGGGCATGTCCTGCTTGACCGCATCCCGCAACTTCTGATGCTAAGTATTCCTGTTCAGCTCTAAGTATTTTTAAATTTGTTAGGATTTCTTCTGTGACTCGTGCTGTCGACTTGGGGACGTTTTCTCTAAATTTCCAAATGTACAGATATTTGCGCTCCTCTTTTGATTACTTATTTCTAATGTCGAGGTAGCTGGAGTGGTCCTGGGAAACCACGTCATCCCCACGGAAGCCAGGCCAGCCCGTGACACTCGTTCCTGGTGCCCGACTCTAGCGTGACAGGCCTCACTGTTCCACCCAAACAACTCCAGACTTGGACAGAATATAGGAACTGACCGTCTCTGGCCCACGCTGGCAGTTGTGGGCAGAAGAGGGCAGTCTGTCCGAGGGAAGGAAAGTGTGCTAGGTGGGCACCACCTTTGCTCCGGCCTGCTGCCCGGGGCAAGCATGGAAAAGCATGGAAAAGGGAAGCAGAGAGGGCAGTTAGTGGGCGTCTCTCTGGGCAGAAGAAACACAGGTAGGAGCGTGGGTGCCAGGAATTGTGGGACGGGGTACCGGACAGGAAGGAGCCCCAGAAAAGCCCCAGACGCGTAGGGGCCCCCCTCAGGCCCTGAGCCCTGAGCTGCAGGTCCGGAGAGGTCCCGCAGGGGAGGGCGCTCTCGGGAGGGGACAGGGAGCCCGGACAGGGACACGATCAGCTCCAACAGAACCAGAGCAGGGAGACCTCGGTGAGCATCCTGAGACCCTCCCCTGAGACCCTCCCCTGAGACCCTCCGAGGCCAAGCCAGGTCCATCTAGAAGAGCAAGAGAGCCAGGTTCAGCTGGGAGTGGGGTCTGCAGGATCAGCCCCAGGGGGTTAAAGGAGGTAAGGGCCTTTGAACTAAGGCATCCAAGCCACGAAGGGAGTGAAGGGTGGAGAGTGTCGAACAGGGAAGGAGCAGTGGGGGTAGCGGATCCAGGGCCTGACGTGCCCCATCGCTGGACTGGGGGTGTAGAGCCCTGGCCTCTCCAAATGCGGGCCCACCTGGCACTGGGGCAGGGCCTCAGGCCTGGACACAGGGCCCGAATCTCTGTGGCCCACACCCAGCCCTAGGCTGTGTCTCCTGCTGCTCAAGTCTGAGAACCACTCCTGCAGAAGGAAAGCACGGGGGGGGGGGGGGGGCGGGGGGGCACCGGGCTGAGCCACAGCCAGGGGAGGGCAGGACTGTGAAGGGGGCAGTCGTCTAGGAAATGAGGGGCTGGAGGCTGGAGGACGGGTCATCCACACAGACGCCGAATTTGAGTGACCACAGGAGAGGGCGACAGTGAGCCAGATGCCGAAGTCGCCAGCGAGCAGGGGCGTGACACAGGGACAACCCATGGGGCCAGGCTTCGGGAGAAAGGGAGACTCGTAGTTTGAAGTCCTCCTGTGCGGCTTCCCACCCACCGTCTGCTCCCACCTCCGGCCGCCCCGCCCCACTCGCCCCTGCCCTGCACACAGGCCTCGGGTTCCCCAACCGCCCGATTTTAAAGCCACGTTTTCCAGCCTCCTCGACTTAAGGCCAGGAGTTACAGTTCTGTCCAACAAAACAGAAGCGCGGTCGTGGCCCAGGCTTCCGAGAGGTGCCTCTCATGAGGACACAGGCACTTTGCTCTGCCTCCCCTTCCGCAGGGACCGAGCCTCCCGCCGCCACAGGGAGGAAGGAGGAAACGACAAATCTCACCACCAGTTCCCCAGGTCTCAGGTGGCCCGCCGGCTGATCTGCCATCACCTGAACGCACACACAACAAAACCGTGCAGGGCGCGGGCTCTGTGCAAGGTGCTGGGGGTCCAGACACGAGCCTGGCCTTCGGCTGGAGCTCAGCGCCCAGGGGGCCGCAGGCGGGACAGGGTCAGAGGCCACCGCAGGGCAGTGGGTCAGACCCAGAACTGGAGGGAAAGGAGGTGGTCCAGACAGGCTCCCAGGAGGAAGTGGCTTTTGAACGGATGAGGAACGCAGGCTAGGTCCCTCTCATCTCTAGGCCGCAAGGCCACCGCGGTCCGGTCTCGTCTGTGTCCCGCACACGCGAGCCTTATGCCGAGTGATGCCGCACAGGCGGCCCGGCACCTGGGCCTCAGGGCCCAGCGGGGACACGCACAGGCGGCGCAGGGGAAGAGGAGGCTGCTTCTGGGCCAGGCCCCCCCACCCCACTGCGCCAGATGTGGCCCGGCCTCCGTCCCCAGGGCCCCCGGGCCCCTCCTGCCCCTTCCTGCCCCCTCTGGCTCTGGCCCTTCTTCCCCAAGGCCGGGGGTGCTCTGCCGCCCCTGGTTTGGCTTTTCCCGGACCTCCTCTCCACTCTGACCGGCGCCCTCCACTTCCACCTCCTGTAGCTTCCGACCCGCCCGGTACCCATCTCCTCACCAGGATGAAGAGCAATCTTTCCCTACAAAATTTCATTTTGGAAAAACGTATATTTATACCATCTTTTTATTTTATTTTTAATGTTTATTTATTTTTGAGAGAGAGAGCATGAGTGGGGGAAGGGCAGAGAGAGGGGAGACACAGAATCCGAAGCAGGATCCAGACTCCAAGCTGTCAGCACAGAGCTCAACGCGGGGGCTTGAACCCACGAACCGTGAGGTCATGACCTGAGCCGAAGTCGGACACTTAACTGACTGAGCCACCCAGGCATCCCATGGTATTTCTATTTTTAGTGTTTTTCTTTAAATTTTTTTTTACATTTATTCTTTTTTTTCTTTAATTTAAGGTTTATTTATTTTTGATAGAGAGAGAGAGAGAACGAGAGGCAGAGAGACACAGAATCTGAAGCAGGCTCCAGGCTCTGAGCTGTCAGCACAGAGCCCGACATGGGGCTTGAACTCACAGAGTGCAAGATCATGGCCTGAGCTGAAGTCAGAGGCTCAACTGACTGAGCCACCCAGGCGCCCCTATTTATTTATTCTTGACAGACAGAGGGAGACAGAGCACGAGCAGAGGAGGGGCAGAGAGAGAGGGAGACACAGAATCAGAAGCAGGCTCCAGGCTCCGAGCTGTCAGCACAGAGCCCGATGCGGGGCTCGAACTCACAAACCGCGAGATCATGACCTGAGCCCAAGTCGGATGCTTCACCGACTGAGCCACCCAGACGCCCCATCAACCACCTTCTTTTAAAAGCAGCTCTTACCCACCTAAAATCACTCTGCTGCCTTAAGAAAGAGAAACACATAATCTAAAACTAATTTTTCTCAGTCTGCATGCTTATATTACATTTAAATTCAACGTTTCTCATTTGCTTCAGTTTTAAATATTTAACGTTTATTACACACGAATTTATAAGATGAGGAGCACCAAGCACGTGTGCCCAGCATTTACAACGTGTGAAACGTGTTCACGTACCTTATCGCACTCGACTTTACAATCCTGCTGCACGGTACGTTATTACTGTTCTTTCTCTGAAGCACAAGGACTGGAGAGGATAAGTGACTTCCCTGAGGCCACACAGCAAATTTAGAGCAGAATTTGAACCCAGGGCTTCTAACTCCAAATCCTACGCTCTTTTCATTGTATCCTACAAAACCACAGCGTTCTTCTCTTCAGATTTTACCATTAGTAAGTGAAATAGGAAACTAACATTTTTACATCTTCTACAGCAAGTGTCAGGAAACCACAGCCTTGAGCCAAATCCGACCCACCAGCTTTCTGTAACTGAAGTCTTATTGGAACAGAGCCGCACGCGTTCCCGCACTTACAGCCGCTTCCACGCGGCAGAGGAGAGGATGTGCCGGCAGAGCACAGAGCGGCCACCATCTGACCTCTGACCCCTTACGGAAAGAGCCGGGCAGCCCGCGTCGTGAAGCCTTGGCTCTCACTCTGATCGTGCGTTCAGCCGGCAGTCGCTTTTTCTTTCCTTTTTAAACCACCGATGCAATGCCTGGCCCGTCCCAGAGGGACAGAGCGAGAATCTCTGGGGCTGGTCTTACAGCATCAGTGTTTTTTAAGAGCTCCCCAGGGGATTTTAACACTAGCCGAGGTCAAACACTACTGTTCCACGGGATCGTGCAGATTCAGAAACACCGGTTTCCAGGAAGTGTGCTTGAGGGTGGGAGGAGAGAGGAACCACCCCCACTGCACACGCCCTCTGACCCCACCGTCTTTCCACCTGCGAACTTCGGTCAGTGTCATCACCAAGGTCGCCCATCTGTAGGTGCTGCGGATGGCAACTCTTGGTCATTAGAACTCCTAGAATCTGAAGGCAGGCCCCAATGATAAGATATTTTTTCGGTCCCGTACTTTATTTAAAAAAATTTCTAGTATAGACTTGACAGGAGGCTCGGGACACTGGAGCTAAAATTGCCTCCTGTCTCCTACGCAATCTTTTGCACCTCATTTTAAATAATGAAAATAACTTATTAGAATTTTTTAGTTACGGGGCGCCAGGGTGGCTCAGTCGGTTAAGCATCCGACTCTTGACCTCAGGTCACGATCTCACGGTTCAGGAGTTCGAGCCCCGAGTCAGGCTCTGTGCTGACCGTGCGGAACCTGCTTGGGATTCTCTCTCCACCCCCCATCGCTGCCCCCCGCCCCGCCCCGTGCTCAGGCTCTCATGCACTCTCTCTCTCAAAATAAATAAGTCAACATAAAAAGTTATTTAAAAATAAGATTTTTTTTGTTATAAAAGCACTGAATGTTTATTACAGAAATATAGAAAATACAAAACGAAGTTTCAAATAGACGTACTTTCCGCTTCGTAACCTATTTCGCTTAACGATATAGTCCTTTCAATCAATCACTACCAAAAATACCACTGAAGGGATCTCCAGTCTGCTACTAAGTCTGGCCCCAGCATTTACGGACCACCGAATTCACACCAAACAGGTGGAAGGTTATGCCGTGGTCTTCACGGGAAGTCCGTCCACGCCATCAGAACGCAGCCAGACAACGGAGGAGCTGCTGAGGCCGCTGGGGGCGTGTGGACCGAGTGGCCCTGATCCCACACCCGGCACGCGTCCTGGAGACACTCACATGTGTGCACGTGGACACATTCAAGCCAGTTCCCTGAAGCTCTGGTGACAGCAGAAAAAACTGGGAAAATACTAGTTTGAACCATGCAAAACTGAACAGACGTGTTTGGTAACACCAGCAATATTGTCCCGTACAACCTAGGTGTGTGTGTGTGTGGACGCAGACGTGTGGTTATGAGTGTATCAGGGGATAAAAGCCACAGACACACACAGACGAGGGACTGCCAGCGTCCCCACAGCCTGTGTCCCGCCTCGCCAGTGGCCACGCCGCCCCCAGATGCCTTCCCAGCCCGCGCCCTGCACCGCCGGGACCCTCCCGGGCTCTGTTGCTCCCGCCCAGCTGGCCACACGGGTTCCGATTTCACTGGAAACAGAGATGAATCAGAAGGGAACTCTGCACGCGGCCAGCCCCACATCGGTCACCTCCCTGCACCCCGGGATGCACCCCCACCGGGAAGACCTGTCCTTGCTCTGGACGCCGCCTCTCCCAGCTTCTCAAGGCCTTGGACACATCACTCCTCTCGCCTGCCTCAATTCACCTGCTCCCTGGACAGCAGGCGGAGGCACACTGGTGCCTGCTGTCCCCACACTGATACCTAACGCCCTCCGCCTCGCCCAACACTTCAGGTGACGTGAACAGAGCGCACAAACCCCTCTCTCCCGGGGCTTCTCTTCTCTGGGGGAGACAATCAACAGGACGAGTGAGTAGCGCGCCTGGTGAGTCTGTAAGTGAAACACACAAAGTCAGAGAGGGGACGGGAGGGAAGGGACGCAGGGCTCGGCAGCGTGGCCAGGCAGGCCCTTTGAGAGACTGACAACTGAACAAAGAGCGTAAAGAGCATGGTCAAGTGGGGAAGGTGGGGGGGGAGGGGCAGCAAATGCAAAGGCCCTGGGGCAAGGAGGCCAGAGAGGCTGACACGGAGCAAGCGATGGGAAGGAGGCGCGGGCTCAGGGCTGCAGGGGACGGCTCAGGCGGGGGCCCAGGCGGCTCGGCTCTTCCTACCAAGAGGGAGGCAGCGGAGTAAAGACCTAGGACCCACCTCCCGACACGGGGTCACCGCGGCTGTGGGGATCAGGGCAGAAGAGAAACACGAGGAGGCCGTGGCGACCCAGGTGGGATGATGGTGACGTGGGACAGCGTGAGGCAGCGGGGGGCATGACAGTGTTCGGATTCTGCGGATGCCGAACTCTTCGTGACAAAACATTCCACGGACACGGAGAAAGAGAGCACGATGAGCCCCCACGAGCCCCTCCCCACGTCTCAAGAACCATCGACATCTTGCCTGAATGGTTTCCCCCACCCGCCCCCCCACTTGCCGAAGTTTCACATCCTCTCCCCTGAACAGTGTGTGTGCATCTCAAAAAAGGCCATTTTCTTATGTAAATAGAATGCCGTTATCAAACTAAAAAAATTAAGGATAACTTTTTACTATCAAATAACAGGCAAATTTCACCAAGTGTTTCAGAAATACCTTTTCGTGGTCTTGTCCAAACGTCTACTCGTTGTCATTTCTCTTAGTTCCACAAAGGTCTGCACCAGACCTCTCAGCCCCCCACGCCCCTGTGTCTGGAGGCAGGTCGGCCGTCCTGAGACAGGGGTGCTGTGGCAGGGGCCACACGAACCCTGTCTCTCCTTCAGACCGGAAATTCACACCTGAGTTTTAGATACGGGCTATTCTTGGCTAGGATACTTTAGAGATGGTGTGATCTTCAACAACATTGAAGGGAGCTTACATCCGGTCGTCTCACTTTCAGCGATGCTGAAGTAATCAGCAAGTGTAGGTGGTGATGGCCTGCTCCCTCCATCATAAAATGGCCATCAACATCTGACCCAAGCAGGGGCGCCTGGGTGGCTCAGCCGGTCGAGCCCCTGACATCAGCTCAGGTCATGATCTCGACGTTCATGAGCCCGAGCCCCGTGTCGGGCTCTGTGCCGACAGCTCGGAGCCTGGAACCCGCTTCGGATTCTGTGTCTCCCTCTCTCTCTGCCCCTCCCCTGCTCACGCTCAGTCCCTCTCTGTCTCAAAAATAAGTAAACATTAACAAAGAATTATTCTAAATATCTTATCCAAGGAGTTCGCTAGTCTGAAACAGGCATTTTATCATGGCTTACAAAATGATCTCTACTCCCATGGTTTCTTCTGCACCTACAAGCTGGAGTGTGGCTTAAAACAGCAACTGTAGGGGCGCCTGGGTGGCTCAGTCGGTTAAGCCTCCGACTTCAGTTCAGGTCACGATCTCACGGTCCATGAGTTCGAGCCCCGCGTCGGGCTCTGGGCTGATGGCTCAGAGCCTGGAGCCTGCTTCCAATTCTGTGTCTCCCTCTCTCTCTGTCTCTCCCCCGTTCATGCTCTGTCTCTCTCTGTCTCAAAAACAAATAAACGTTAAAAAAAAAAACAAAAAAAAACCCAGCAACTGTGCTGGAAAAGCAGAGTACTTATTCATTCCCTTTAACGACCAAGTTTTATGTTAACGAATTATTGTCTTCCCACTTTCAATTTTGTCCAGTGAATTTTATTTCCTTCTCCTTTCTTTAGCTGTCATTACAAATGATTGCTTTGCTACCATTAGGGAGTTGTAGTTCTTTTTTTTTTTTTTTTTTTTTAAATGTTATTTGAGAGAAAGGCAGAGAGAGGGGGAGAGAGAATCCCAAGCAGGCTCTGTGCCCAACACGGGGCTCGATCTCATGAAACGTGAGATCCTCACCTCAGCTGGAATCGAGAGTTGGCCGCTCGACTGACTGAGCCACCCCGCGGCCCTGCCATCGGTGAGTTTCAACCAAATGCAGTCATTTGTAGTTCTGGTGTTCAAAGTGTCCCATCTTCAGCCCGCGGGGCCTCCCCTGTGCTAGATTGTGTGTCTCCTGACTTTATTTGGAAACTTTCAAACACGTACGGGACAAACCCGTGTGTGACAAACCCTAGTTACCGCCTCAACTTCAGCGATTCTCGCGACGGCCCACGTTCACGTGCACCCTCCTGCCACCAGGCCTCAAACACCACGCCGCTTCATGTGCAAACACGCTGCCATACAGCCCCAGGGAGCAAGCACCCCGCCCCTAATACAACCTCCCTGTCCTTTCCACCGAAGCCCAAAGCTCTCTAGTTGCCTGGCATAGCAGCTCAGGCCTAGAAGCTTCCGTGAGGAGGGCTTGGTTCCTCTCTGGAGAATGGCATTTCAGAGCGAACCACGTAGGAAACAGCAGCACTTGAAGGTTTTTAGTCCATCTGGCATCGTGTAGGTGACCTGTATTCTCAGGAAGAAACTCAGAAAACTAGTGAAGGGAGGGTACGGGGCGCCTGGGTGGCTCAGTCGGTCGAGTGTCCGACCCTGGCTCCGGTCACGATCGCCCAGCTCACGGGTTTGAGCCCCACGTGGGGCTCTGTGCTCATAGCGCGGAGCCTGCTTGGGACCCTCGCCCTCCTTCCCTCTGCCCCTCCCCTGCCTGTGCTGTCTCTCTCTCGAGATAAACCAACTTAAAAAAGTTTGAAAGTAGAAAGCACACCAGCGGTTAACAGACCAAGCAGGTGATGGATTTCAACGCCCTCGATGAGGCTGGAGTTGGCAGACGCAGCGAAGGCACAAAGACAGACGTCGTGATCGGTGCGGGAGAGCCACGGCCCAGAAATCAACGGAGTTTTGACCAGCGTGCCACGATGATTCAACGGACAAAGATGGCGACAGCCGGATGTCCACGTGGAGAAAGAGGCTGACCCCTACCTCACACAACAAGAACACGTTCAAAAAGATCACAGACCTGAACGTAACAACTCAAACTATAAAACTCTTAGAAGAAGGCAGAAGTGGGGCGCCTGGGTGGCTCATAAAAAAAAATTAATTAAAAAAAAAATAAAGCTTTGGGGTGCCTGGGTGGCTCAGTCGGTTGAGCGTCCGACTTCGGCTCAGGTCACGATCTCGCGGTCCGTGAGTTCGAGCCCCGAGTTGGGCTCTGCGCCGACGGCTCGGAGCCTGGAGCCTGTTTCAGATCCTGTGTTTCCCTGTCTGACCCTCCCCCGTCCGTGCTCTGTCTCTCTCTGTCTCAAAAATAAATAAACGTTTAAAAAAATAATAAAAAAAAAAAGAAGACAGAAGTATAAATCTTGCTGATCTTGGATAAGGCAACGGATTCTTAGATAGGATGCCTAAAGCATGAGCAAACGAGGAAGAAGAAATCAGAATCCCTCAAGGGCACCTGGGTGGTTCAGTCGGTTAAATGTTGGACTCTGGACTTGGGCTCCGGTCACGACCTCGCAGTCTGTGGGATCGAGCCCCGTGTCAGGCTCTGTGCTGACGGCGCGGAGCCTGCTTGGGATTCTCCCTCTCCCCCTCTCTCTGCTTCTCCCTGGCTCACACGTGCACATGTGCTCTCTAAATAAACTTTATAAAACATTGGAATTCACCAAAATTAAACACTCCTGTGTCCCAAAGGGCGCTACAGACCGTGACCTGCCAGGAGTATTTGCAGAAATTTGTGTCCAGAATGTACAAAAACTCTTGCAAGTCAGTGACAAGAAGACAGATGAGCCAGGTCAAACGTGGACAAAGAATCCAAGCAGATATTCGTCCAAAGAAGATTCGCAGACAGCCAGTAAGCACACGGAGAGATGCTCCTTAGTTATTAAGGAAATGCCGGAGGCAACCCTAACGAGCTGCCACTTCTTCCCCACTAGGTGGCTGGAATCGGAAGACAGACGAGAGATCTCGGCGAGGAACCGGGAGGACGGGAGCCGTCCACACTGCGGGTGTAGAGCGTAAGGCAGGGCAGCCGCCGGAGACCGCGTGGCCTGGAGTTGTCACGTGACCCAGGCGCACGCCCAGGACAGCCGGGACGTGTGCACACACACGCCTGCACACCGACGCTCACGGCGTGATTCGTGACAGCCAAAAAAATGCCAGTAACGCAAACGTCCACCAAACGGTGAACGGACACACCGTAACACGCCCCCGGAGTATCATTCGGCCATAAAAAGGAACGAAGCCCTGAGACGCGGGGACGCGGACGAGCCCTGAGAACATCACACTAAGGGAAAGAAAACAGAGAAGGCCACGTGTTGTCGGATTTCACTTACAGGAAATTCTGGGACAGGTGAATCCACACGGGACGGACATTAGCGGCTGCCAGAGGCGGGGAAGAGAAGGAAGGGGGGGGAGGACTGCTAATGGCCCCAGCGTTTGAGGTGACGAAAATTTCCTGGAATTAGTGGTACCGGTTGCACATCCTTGTGAATATACTCGAAACCACTGAATTGTCCATTTTTTTAAGGGTCATTTATTTTGAGAGACAGAGAATCCGAAGCAAACTCCACGCGGTCAGCAGAGAGCCCGACGCGGGGCTCGATCCCATGACCCTGAGATCATGATCTGAACCAAAATCAAGAGACGGACGCTTAACTGACGGAGTCACCCAGGTGCCCCCTGAATTGTACATCTTAAGCAGTGGCTTCTATGGACGTGAGGTAGATCTCAGTTTTAAAAAGAAAGGTTAATTTGGGAATGCAAGCTGGTGCAGCCACTCCCGAAAACAGGATGGAGGTTCCTCAAAAAAAAAAAACTAAAAATAGAACTACCCCACGACCCAGCAATTGCCCTGCTAGGCATTTCTCCATGGGATACAGGTGGGCTGTTTCGAAGGGACACGTGCACCCCCACGTTTACAGCAGTGCTGTCGACAACAGCCAAAGGATGGAAAGAGCCCAAATGTCCCTCGATGGATGAGTGGATAAAGAAGATGTGGTCTATATATACAAGGGAGTATTACTCGGCAATCAAAAAGAACGAAATCTTGCCATTTGCAGCTACGTGGATGGAACTGGAGGCTATGATGCTAAGTGAAATTAGTCAGAGAAAGACAAAAATCCTATGATTTCACTCACATGAGGACTTTAAGAGACAAAACAAAGCAACATAAGGGAAGGGAAACAAAAATAATATAAAAACAGGGAGGGGGACAAAACAGAAGAGACTCATAAATATGGAGATCAAACTGAGGGTTACGGGAGGGGTGGTGGGAGGGGGGATGGGCTAAATGGGTAAGGAGAATTAAGGAATCTACTCCTGAAAACATTGTTGCGCTCTATGCTAATTTAGATGTAAATTAAAAAAAATAAAAAATTAAAGACAACAAAATAAAATAAAAAATAAAAAGAAAGGTTAATGCAGTGAAAACGAGAAAGAAAATGAAAAGGCCAGTGCTGTTACTGCTGTGAGCAATTAATTGCCTTTTATCCCCGACTGAAGCTTTCCATGTTCTGCCAGCACCTGCAAAGTGTGCCGCTGGTCAGTTCACCTGCAAACAGTGAGTCTCTCTCACTTCACAGCTCCTGATCGGGCAGGGGGGCTACGGTCAGAAACTTCTCAAGGGGCGCCTGGGGGGCTCGGTCAGTTGAGCGGCCAACTTCGGCTCAGGTCATGATCTTGTGGTCTGTGGATTCGAGCCCTGGGTCGGGCTCTGTGCTGACAGCTCGGAGCCTGGAGCCTGAAGCCTGGAGCCTGGAGCCTGCTTTGGTTCCGTGTCTCCCTCTCTCTGCCCGTCCCCTGCTCATACTCTCTCTCTCAAAAAAAAAAAAAAATCAAAAAAAAGCCCCAGAAACTTCTCCTTAAAATCCTACTTCTTGGGGCGCCTGGGTGGCGCAGTCGGTTAAGCGTCCGACTTCAGCCAGGTCACGATCTCGCGGTCCGTGAGTTCGAGCCCCGCGTCGGGCTCTGGGCTGATGGCTCGGAGCCTGGAGCCTGTTTCCGATTCTGTGTCTCCCTCTCTCTCTGCCCCTCCTCCATTCATGCTCTGTCTCTCTCTGTCCCAAAAATAAGTAAAAAACGTTGAAAAAAAAAAAAATCCCACTTCTTCGGGGCGCCCAGCTGGCTCAGTCGGAGGAGCATGTGACTCTTGACTTCAGGGTTGTGAGTTCGAGACCCATGGTGGATGTGGAAATAACTTAAGTTTTAAAAAAAGTTTTTTTAATTATAAAATCCTACTTCTTTAGCTCAAGTGTTTCCTCCTCTCTGGGGCTGCACTGAGTTCATAAGTTGACAGAAAGCACTGTGGGGGAGGCTACTGCCCTCCTGTGAGGGGACAAGGACCACAGGTCCCCTCTGCCACCATGTGGGACGGCAAGGCCAGGAAACCCCAGTTAATGGAGCACTGCGGACAGGGGACGAGGAGCACTCAGAGAGGGGACAAGGAGCATGGGCACAGGGAATAAGGAGCACTGGGGGGAGGCAGCAGAGCCCCTGCCCAGATGCCACAGGAGCTCCTGTCCCATTTCATTTCAAGTGACAGGTGGTACCAGCCCACCAGGAATGGAGGAGACAGCCCCAGTGCCCCATCAGGCGTCAAGAATCCCCCAGCCCGCCCCTGTGACCCTGTGACTGACTAGGATTTCACGGGTTACGAAGTCATTAATTCTGACCCACTCAGCGCTCCAATACCAGCTGTCTTCTTGGTCACATAACTTGATAGGCCCACCTTTTGCTATGACAGGTTACTTACATAGCTCATCGGTCACGTGGTTTGGTGCCTGGCGGCAACGGGGGACATGCATTCAATTGTTGGCTGAGGGATCCAACCTCCAGCTTCTTCGTCCCCAAGAGGGAGTCGCCACCCGCCGCCCAGGGCTGTTCTAAGAACGTGACAGAACCACGCTGTTGCAGCACTCAGCCTACTTCCCGGAGCATTCCCGATAATTAAAACAGAGCGGGTGGCGTAGAAGGAGTCAAGTACAACCGGGCAGGCAGCGCGACTTTCGCTGCTTGGCAAGGAGGCGCGCAGGCCAGCAAATCCCTGAGAGATGCGTGGCCTGCGGCGGGCCCCCAGAGGTTAGCTGCTCTCCCCTATCGTCCCGGACTCAGCTGCAGGGCGAGAGCTAGGTCACCATCTCTAAGCGTGCTGCGTCTCAGGCTCGTTATTCTGCAGAATGTACAAAATACAAACGCCCCACAAAAGGCCAGGGGCAGCTTAAGTCAGTAAATTACGCTTCGTTTTCCACCGTCTGTCCTTCCGATGCACCATTTCAGGCAGGGATGGCGCTCCGAGATTTCCAGGCTGTCGCCCGCCTCCCCGGACAGTACGATTCCTGGGGTCAGACGCCGCTGTTCGTGTTCCAGTCTCCAAGTGCACAGCCAACTGACCGAACCGGTTCGTTTCAAACCCGTACGGTGCAGCTTTTTGGCTGAAACCCACCCCTTCCTGGGACGGGGGGGCAGGCACTTACACCCTGGCGAGCCCCCTCCATCCAGAGCAGCAGGCAGGGTGAGCCCCACCCAGGGTCACGTGGGGCGGGAAGGGGAAGCGTGCAAGGCACAGAACTTTCTGGGCCCAAACTGGCCACGTCCAAGGCAGACGGGGGGAGCCGATGAGCCTCCTCACCGGCACGTCCGCGTTTCTAAAGTGTCTTTCGGCCCTGGTGACATCAGGTGACCGCAGGCTGCTGAGTCATAAGGGGGGGCCAAGGACGAGCAGCGGCGGACAGAAGAACACCTCGAGGTTTCAGGGGAAGGTTGCCGACGCACACCTCCGTCTCTCCTCTCCGACATCCTAAGGAGAAACAGTACACAGAGGTGTAAGTTTAGAGGACTCAGGGGGTCGGAGCAGGTGATAAAAGTCCCCGCCTCGTGAATAATAAATGCCGACATCGCACGCAAGCCCTCAGCAGACACCTGTGATACTGCATTGGATGGACGTGACCGCCTTCCGTGGACCTGGGTGGGGGCACACTGGGAGCAGGGGGCTGAGTTCCAGAGCTCCCGAGGTGCCGAGGAGAAAGGAGGGGTGCAGGGCAGGAGGGCTTTGGGATGGGACCGGCAGAGGGAGCAGCTCCTGCCCAGGCTGGTGTGCAGCCAATATTCAGGCAGTGTAGGGAGAGGAGGGGGGAGAGGAGGGGGGAGAGGAGGGGGGAGAGGAGGGGGGAGAGGAGGGAGGGAGAGGAGGGAGGGAGAGGAGGGAGGGAGAGGCGGGAGGGAGAGGCAGGAGGGAGAGGAGGGGGGAGAGGAGGCAGGGGGAGGGAGAGAGGAGGTGGGGGAGAGGCAGGGGGAGGGGGGAGAGGAGGTGGGGGAGGGGGAAGAGGAGGTGGGGGAGAGGAGGCGGGGGGGAAAAGGTGGGGGAGAGGAGGCAGGGGGAGAGGTGGGGGAGAGGAGATGGGGGAGGGGGAAAGGAGGTGGGGGGAGGGAGAGAGAAGGTGGGGGAGAGGAGGCGGGGGAAGGGGGAGAGGAGATGGGGGAGGTGGGAGAGGAGGCAGGGGGAGGGAGAGAGGAGGCAGGGAGAGAGGAGGCAGGGGGAGAGGAGGCGGGGGGGAGAGGAGGCGGAGGGGGGGGAGAGGAGGCGGGAGGTGGGAGAGGAGGCGGGTGGGGGGAGAGGCGGCGAGAGGTGGGGGCAGAAGGGGGAGAGGCCCCTTTCTGCCCCAGGAAATCGGGGCTGCCCCGCGGCACCCGCCTCTCCCCCCCAGTGTTCTCTGCCTCCGGGTTGGAGAAAGACGGGTCTGGAGAGGGTGGAGGGTGGAGGGTGGAGGGTGGAGGGTGGCGTGGAAGGAGGAGGGGAACGAACAGGCAATGGCGCCAGGACCGCGGGTGCACAGCGAGGGGGGTCTGCGCAGTGGCGGCGGCTGGGGACACGTCGCCAGGCGAAAGCAGCGCGCCGCTGACGGGGGCGAGACACGCTGGCCGGCCCCCGCGTCCAGGCCCGAGCAGGCACGGGGTCGGCTACTAGGACCCAGGTCAGGGATGGGGACCCCCAGGCTGACCCACCAAGGGATCCCTGCCCCTCCAAGGCTCCGTTCTCCGCACGCTTCCGCGGAGGCCGCGAAGTCGCCGCCGCTCCAGGACCTGCCACACACGGGTCTCAGCGTCCCACTCCCCAAGCCCAGACTCCAACAGAAGTAGCAGAACCCTGCATAAGCCGCCTTGCCCGCTTCCTCCTGCCAGACTCGGGTCCCAAGCCCTCCACTCAGCCGCTAATGGTTACAGCACATGAGGGAGACTCTGGGGTGATTCCGAGCTCCAGAGCTCCAGCCAGGTGCCGCAGGACCAGGGGAGACCAAGGGCTGTGGGGCAAGAGAAGGATGGCTTGTCAGCGAGAGGAAGCAACTCACACGCTGCCATTTCTTCCAGAAGGCTCTCCTGCAGAGCCAGCCACGGTCAGAGGGTGCCAGCACAATTCGCCATCACACAAGTACTAAGCAGGTCCTGTGGCAGGCAGAATAACGGGGCCCCAGGGTGGTCAACGTCCTAATCCTTGGAGCGTGTTAAGGGTCCCGGTCCAAATTCCAATGTGGTGGGAATGGGGTTCACAGCACCAGGCAATTCTCCAGATACCCAGCTTGGTGTCCAAAATTCAGTTCGATTCTGGCTCTGTCTCTCCAGGGACAGCCTCAGATCTCACAGACTAAGGGCTCAGCCCCCCAAGTTCAACTTCAGACGCCAGTCAAGGCAAGTCTAGACTGTCACCTGTGCTTTTGAGTGACCAGCTATAGATCGGAGGTTCCCATGACCCCCTCCTTGGGTTCAGTTCATTTGGTACAGCGACTCCTGGACCATTTTCCCACACCATTTTCCTTCCTGGACTACAGGTTTATTTCGAGGGATGGAAGCCCGGAACAGCCAGGTGGAAGAAACGCAGAGGGGAAATGGAGGTTGGAGGGGTGCCTGGGGGGCTCAGGCAGGTGAGCGTCTGACTTGGGCTCAGGTCATGATCTCACGGTTTGTGAGTTCGAGCCCCATATTGGGCTCTCTGCTGTCCGCATGGAGCCTGGAGCCTGCTTTGGATCCTCTGTCTCCCTCTCTCTCTGCCCCTCCTCTGCTCATTCTGTCTCCTTCTCAAAAATAAATAAACTTAAAAAAAAAAAAACCTTTAAGGGGCACCTGGGTGGCTCGGTCGTCGGTTGAGCGTCCGACTTCAGCTCAGGTCATGATCTCACGGTCCGTGAGTTCGAGCCCCGCGTCAGGCTCTGTGCTGACAGCTCAGAGCCTGGAGCCTGTTTCGGATTCTGTGTCTCCCTCTCTCTCTGCCCCTCCCCTGTTCGTGCTCTGTCTCTCTCTGTCTCAAAAATAAATAAACGTTAAAAAAAATTAAAAAAAAAAAAACCTTTAAGAGAAAAAAAGACATACACGTAGAAAAAGGCACAGAGCGTCTGTGCCCTCCAGGAGCACCATTCTCCCCAAATCCCTACGAGTTCACCAACCCTGAGGCTCCCTGAACCCCGTCCTTTGGGGTTTTGTAGAGGCTTCATTACACATGCTCGGTTGCTTAACTCATTGGCCCCTGGGGATGGATGGACCCTCTCCCCTCCCTGGAGGAAACTTCCAGTCCCACCCTCCAGTCCCTGGGTTCCTTCCCCGCACCGGCCAGCATCCTCGACACCTAGCGGCTTCCCCAGCCACCTCATTAGCATAAGAAAAGACACCTTTGTGGCTCTCACCCCAGGAACTTCCAAGGGCTTTCCGAGCTCCGTGCCAGGAACAGGATAAAAACCAAGTATGCATTTCGTATAAGCCACACTATCACACCTCCAAATCTGTTGGGTCACATGGCAAACGGAATTGGAATTGCTTATCAGCTGATCTTAAAATAGATTCTCGGTGGGCCTAATGCAGTCAAGAGGGGCCCTGGAGAGTGCTGGGGGACCAGAAGAGGGTCGGTAAAAAGATGTGACTGCAGAAGCAAGAGTAAAGCACAGCAGGCTGGGGAGAACTCTGCCGGCCCCTCCGGCCACTGGAGCGGCCAGGAGCTGGGTTCTCCCCTGGGTCCTCCGGACAGAACGGGGCCCTGCGCACACGCTGATTTGCGCTCAGCCACCCGTGGCAGACCGCAGGGCTACAGTGCCGTAGCTTGGGTTAAGCCACTAAAAAGGAGGTAATCTGTTACACGACAGCAAACAGGAAACTATTCCCGGTACCGTGAGCAATTCTGAAATCACACCCCCCGGGGCGCAAGGGCCAGGCTGCGACAGAAACACAGAACCTCGGAAAGGCGCCTTTCGGCTTCCACGCAGCCCCAAGCCCAGCGCGGGGGCCCTGGGTGCGGCTAGCCTGTCGAGCGGGAATCCAAACACCTGTGCCACAGTCCCCGGGGTGGATGACACCGCAAAGCCCTCCACCCGTGAAGAGCAGCCTCCTTGTTCATCCGTACGCACTTCCCTGGCGCGTTCCCACGAATGCGGCAATCTGCGCTATCACTTTCGCATTTGACGGACGGAAAAGGCTGGTTATGAAAGACACTGAGGGACCTCAGGTCTATGGCTCTGAAGACTGGGGTTTTTCCCTATAAGTAAGGAGACGCTCAAAGTCACCTTAAAGGGATTTTTTTTTTTTTTAATTTTAGGAGAAACACAAATTAAAACATTAAATTTCGGAAGAAAATGGTAATGCCTCCAAATCGTCCCCAGCTGTGGGTCAGCTGCAACTAAACTGAAACCAACTACGAGTAATTGGGATAATTAGAAGACGCAGGTATGGACGAACAGAGAGGTTTATGGGCGCATCAGGGGTACGGTGTCACTGTCCCAGGAATCCCTGGAAAAGTCTGTGGGCCGAACAGGGCGGGCACCCTCACCTCCAAGCCAAGGCCCTCCCTAAATCTTTCAAAGATACCTGTAGGGTCTGCCAGGTGCAAACTCGCAGTCCCATTTAACCCTCACGGAAACCCTAAAAGCTAGGCAGCAATACCCACTGTGCAGGTGAAACCCCGGAGCCCAGAGGTGACAACCTGGCAGGTCCGTCCAAGACCGCGTGATCTCTGCTCATGAATGGAGAAGCCCGCTTTTGAATCTGGACCACAGAACTCCCACGTCATGAACTTCCCCTCCTTGTTTGCTCTGCAGTAGGATCTTATCTGTGTTGTTCGAAAGGGCAAAGAACTTAGGGGTGTCTGACTTCCGCTCAGCTCGTGATCTCAGGGTTCTTGAGTTTGAGCCCGGCGTCGGGCTCTGTGCCGATAGCTCGGAGCCTGGGGCCTGCTTCAGATTCTGTGTCTCCCTCTCTTTCTGCCCCTCCCCTGCTCATGCTCTCCCTCTCTCTCAAAAATAAACATTAAAAAAGGTGGTTTTTTTTTTAAGACAAAGAATGCATAAAGAACTCATGCAACTCAATAACAAAAGAATAAACCAATTAAAAAGGGGGCAATTTGATAGACATTTGTCCAAAGATACAAAAATGGCCAAGAAACACACGAAGACACCCGACCTCTCCTCCTTCCCGGACCAAGGGAAATGCAAGTCAAGGCCATAAGGATATCAGCCCTACGCGCCTGGAGGGCTGGAAGTAAAGAGACAGGCAACAGTAAGCGTTGAGGCTGTGAAGAAATGGAAACCCCCACACCGCTGGTAGGAACGTAGCCTGGCCACAGCCACTTGAACAATTTGGGAGTTTCTCAAAAAGTCAAAGAACTCCCTATGCCCCAACAATCCCACTCCGGGTTGTCTACTCAAGATAACTAGAACCTACCTGCGCACAAAGACTTGCACGTGGCAGTCCTGTTCACCAAACCCCAAACTGCAAACAACGATGAATGGATGGACTGGTTAAGTCAAACCACTGTATACGCACACAATGGAATATTATCTGGCAACATAAAAGGACAGAAGCATTGATAAATGCTACTACCTGGACGAATATCAAAAACATGATGGTAGGAGGGGAAAAAGCCGGAGGCAAAAGGCGGAGTACTGCATTGTTCCATTTCCAGGAAGCGTCCAGAACAAACTTGTAGAGACAGAAAGTAAATCAGTGGCTGCGGGGAGGGATCGCTACTGGGCACGAGGTTTCCTTTCGGAACGGTGGAAATGCTCCAAAATTAGATTGTGATGCCTGCACCGAAAATACAATAAATACCTGTTTAGTGTACACGTAAAATGGGTGAATTTTACGGTGCGTAAATCATGTCTCAATAAAGCTATTTTGTAAACAGCCACGACACATTTCCAAGAACGGCTGGTGTCGGCAGGCATGTTTTTGTCACCCATCGCACAGAGCCCCGTGGCCCCTCCGCCAGGACTCAGGACGTAGGGCGTCGCCCTCGGCAGCAAGTTTACTTTCAGGCTGGAAGTTTTCTGAATTGCTTCTCAACGGGAGGGGGCTCGCGGGGCCCCCAGTCAGGCGAAGTGCCCCCGGGCGTGCAGACGCCCCACCGCAACTTCCGCAGACGCAGCCAGCGCGAGCAAGCGACTGCCCCGGGGGTGACCGCGCGCGCGCGCCCCGCCACCCCGGAGTGGAAATGGGGGTGCGGCTCGCGCAGCCGCCTCCCAACGCCGCGGGCCCGCCACCCCTCGCCCCGGCGCCTGGGGCCCGGGGACCGCCACGCCGTACCTGCCCGGGCCCCTCGCGTCCACCTGCCGCCGCGACGCCGCGACGCCGCGCCCGGGTTGCGCGCTCCGCCCACCTCCCCCCTCCCCCCGAACCCCCCCACCCCCGCAGCGGCCGGCGGGGCGGGGCCGGAAGGGAGGGGGTCGGCTCCCGCACCGGGGGGCCCCCACCCCACCCCCACCGTCGACGGCCCACGCGCAGAGCGGCTCGTGGGACGGCGCGGGGGCCGCTCCGCGCGGGTGCGGGGCGCTGCGCGAGCGCGGGGGGCCCCGGGCCGGCACGTGCGCCCCCTCTCCTCCCCCCTCCCTCCTCCCCGCCCCGGGCGCAGGCGCCGACCCCGGCGGATCTGGGCGGGAGGCGCCAGCCGCCGAGGGAGGGGCGCGCCGAGGGTGGGCGGCCTGTCGTCGGTCCCCGGTCGGTCGCGGCGCCGTCCCCTGTCGCCCCGGCGAGCGTGGGCAGGGCTGTCCCGCCGCGGGGGTGGTGGGGAGGGAAGAGCAGGGACGCCCCGCAGGGCCCGGGCCCGGGCCCCCGCCCCGCCCCGCCGGGCTGCGCGCCGGCCGGCTGGGGACGCGGAGCAGCCCCGGGGAATGCGGCGGCCGCGACCCCTGGCGCCCCTCCGCGAGTGCGCCGCGCCCCTCGGCCGCCTGCCCCGCGGGCCCCCCCCATGGCGGCGCGGTGGTTCAAGGAGTTTCCGCTGAACCTGAAGACGGCGTCCGAGCGCGCCCGGCCCGGTGGCGGCGGCGGCCGACTGCGCAAGAACTCGGAGGCGGGCGGCGCCGCGCCGGCCCCCGGCAAGGGCCGCAAGAACTCGGCGGCCGAGCTGGGGAGCGGCCGGGCCGGCGGCGGCGGCGGCGCCCCCAGGGACAGCCGGCCGCCCCGGGACAGCCTGCAGGGCCTGATCCAGGCCGCCGCGGGCAAGGGCCGCAAGAACTCGCGGGCCGCCGAGGACGAGCCGCACCGGGGCGTGGCCAGGAGCGCGGGCTGCAGCACCTACATCAGCAGGCTCATCAAGGTGGACGCGCAGGAGAAGAACGGCGGCGGCGGCGGCGGCGGCGGCAGTAGCCCCAGCTCCAGCGCCTCTTCCTCCGCGTCCTCTTCGCCTGCCTCCCTGGGCCCCGAACCGGACAAAGGCAAGGTCGTGAGGCAGCAAGACACGGTAAGAATGCGGCCTCCCTGGGACCACCTGTCCCTGCAGAAGCGAGACGGCGAAGGGAGCGCGGAGCACCTGCTGGGCGCGAGGCTCCTCTAGGCCGCGGGGTGGGCGAGGGGGGGGCTCCCCCCGACATCTGGGGACGGTTAAGACACCATTTAAAGTCGTTTCGGCCTTTTTTTCGTCTTGAGAAAATCTTCGTTCTCAGGAGAGGGAACTTTGCGGAAATGTGCTCTCCGTTTAATTTTGTTGGCGGTTTGGGAGAGTAACTGAACGACACCTTCCTGCTTTGTTGAATGCCACCCCCTTATAGATGTGCTGTGATTTTAAATCCGGCTAGATGCGTTCAGACGTTTATGGTCTGCACCCCTCAGGTAATGGGTTTCAGAACCTGGGGAACAGGCAGACCGCACGCCCCAGCCCGTCTGCTGGTTTGGAAGTTCCAGGCACAGTTCACCCAGCACCCCAAGATTGCAGCCCTTTCATTCATTCCGTGAACGTGTGATGTGCAGCCGGGCATAGGATGAGGGGCGCAGGGCTCCAGGGGCTGCGGAGGGTAGAGTGGGACCCGGAAACGCCCGAGAGGAAATCACAGCCTGGGAGGGAAGCCTTCTCGGAACCCCCCCCCCCCCCAGGGCTTCTGGGCGCTGACCCTTGAGAGGCGCTTAACGGAGAGGAGCGGGACCCTGTGAGGAGACCCCCTCCATTCTTACAGCGATGAGTTGGGGTTTTGTTTGCTTGTTTTTTAAACCCACCCTTCTGTGTGGAAAGGAAGAGAAGAGCTCAGCCCCCAGCCCAGGATGTCACTTCCTGTCATGGGGACTTGAACTTTCTCTTGCCGCCTGCCTGGCTGCAGTCAGGAGCCCGGAGCCCATGGCGTGCGTCTGCTCTGGGCACTCTGTTCATCCCTCCACTCATTCTTCCCGCAGACACTCACAGCCTGCCTCTGTGGCGCCGGGCACGGGGGTGGGGACCAGGTGGAAAGATGACCAAGGACCCAGCTGTTAGCCAGTGGTGCCCCTGACCGTTGGACTTGATGGGAAGCACCTTGCGGCCGAGGGCCGAGGGCTGAGTCGTCTGTGTTCCTGGGAATGTGGCTCATGGCGGGCAGTGAGAGGACGGAGATGGGGGTGGGTGCGAGGGCCTCACTTCTGGATGCCCCATGTTTCTCAGGCCACCTCCTCCAGGCAGGCGGCCCCCGCCCTCCTCGTCTCTCCCTGTTGGTGTCACTTTCCCTGCCGGCCCAAGCGATTCCCTGCCTCGAGTTCTGATGCGATCAGAGACCGTAGCAGGTCTGGGGCCTTCCCTTAGTTTGGATTCACCTTTCTTTGCCTTTTGGTTCTTATTCCTCTCTTTCTCTTCCGCTGGAGCAGGTAGTTTACACGGTCCCAGCTGTTTACTCTGGAGCCACACTGACAATAGGGCAGGGGCTGTGCTTTTTGTCCCCCACACTCTCCCCGCCAAACTGTTCCCCCCTGAGAAGAGCCTGTCAGGCTCCGGTCCCCAAACCTCCCGCGTGGTCCCCGAACCTCCCGCGTCGTCAGCCAGCAACTGCAGCCTGGAACCCATCACACATGCCACCTCTCCGGGCACCTTTCTGGTTTTGGAAGATTAGATGTTTTTGCGCCAAGTACGGACCAGAACTCTGTCGCTTGGGGAGACCTGTGTGCCTGTGAGTTATGGAACCTAGACCTCCCCAGTGCTGTTCAGTTCTGACTGCGTCTCAGACTTCTGAAGCCTTCTCTTCGGAGGTTCCAGATCGCTGAAGGACGAGACCCAGGCTTGGTTCCACTTGGCTCCGTCACAGCGCCTCACCGGTGCCGGTGGACGCTCAGTGCTCACTGGGCGACTGGCTGACTTTCGCCTGTGTCGCTCACCAGATTGGCATTAAGGACCAAAGTCGGAGGGAAGGTGCTAGACCAGTCCAACAGTCACCTCTGTCTTCCACCAGCAAATGCGTTACCGCCTGGGGAGACGACAGACCTGAAGACGAGCTTTGGGGTCGAGCAAGGTTTGGGTGACTTGTTGCCGGTCAGTTTTGCCACCGGCAGATCACATGGTTGTCCACCTGTGACACGATCCAGCACGACCAGATCCATTCGGAACTGGCTGGGGATCTTTTTGGCTCTGCAGATTTTCAGTAGGTTTTGATCCCATGGCCGCCTGGTGTGTGATCACCCCCGGCAGCTCTCCTCTCTGGTTCTTTTAAGGTCATCATTTTAGAAGACTACGCCGATCCTTACGATGCCACGCGGACAAAAGGTCAGAGGGACGCAGAGAGAGTGGGAGAGAATGACGGGTACATGGAGCCCTATGACGCGCAGCAGATGATAACAGGTTTGTGGGCAGAGCGCCGGGCGGGTGAGAGGCGCTAACCTGTGCTTGGGGGACAGGTGACGCGGTTCCATCGGGTCTGTTGACCAGGAAAACAGAAGTCGGAAACAAAAGCAAGCTCAAAATACCTAGTTAACTATCGTTACGGTTTCGTATCTTTCGGCTTTAGGGTCTGCAGAGTCTTTAACATCTTTCGAATTCTGTGCAGAGTGACACTTGTGAGTTTGCAGATGTGCTCAGGTCGTGACCTTCAGGGTTGAGGTGGTTGACACGCATTTCTTGGCCGCTTTGACGCTCGTGAGGGGGGTCAGGGATCTCTCCCAGGGACTGAAACACACCTCAAGGATTTCACGTTGTCAGCACGGACGTGACACGGTCCCCTGCGTCACAGCAGAAGGTTGATCTCTCGACAAGCTCTACAGCGTGGGAGCAAAAAATTAACCGCCAGTCACTGTTGTGAGCCAGGCCGTGTGGCTCAGACCTCCCGAAACCACAGTCCGCTGTCCCCGTGACGTCGCGGGCAGAGCTAACGTGTGAGCTAAGCAGTCCCTGTCGTCTCCAGCACCCAACTTTGCCCTTTTATTCACGGTTGTCTCAATTTCCTGTGAGTGATACTTAAAAATAATATGAGCTAGTTGTTTAGATTTATTTGTGAAACTTAGAGTCAAATAACTTATTCGCTGTTTTCCCCTAAATGCTCTTTAATCCGTAAGGAAAAACGTGTTTCTAAGGGCTGACCCCAGGCACCCTTGTTTGGGCGTTTCGTACCTGGGGAGGGACGCGTGGGCCACACGCAGAGCCTGTGGCTCCCATTTCGGGTCAGATTGGGAAGCCGGCAGCCCAGGCGCGGAGCCACGGCCCGGAGGGGGGAGCACAGGGAAGCCGGCACCCTGGACGGGTCAAGACAGGCTTCGGGATGAAAATGAGCTACAGCAGGAAAGGGGGGCCGCGTCCTGTTTGCCTGCTTACAGAGATAAGGCTGCGCTTTGGGGAGGGTGTACCCTGGCCGGGCTGCGACCCCGAAGGTCACTGGACTGTGACCTCTAATGAAATCTGTGAATGAAAGGAAGTGAAAATGAACTTAGTCAGAATTTTAAAAAATATCAGAGGCTTGAAAGGAATAGAGGAAAAGATTTACATAAAATTGAGGGAAAAGATTTTTTTTTTAAGGCTTAATTTTGATTTCTTTCTTTTGTCTTTTTGGTTTTTATTCGTTTCTTTCTCTTTAACCAGAATAGTTTATCTGTACTGTCCCTAGTCGGTATTTGTGGAGCCACACTAATGATAGGAAAATGCCATGATCCCCACAGGACTGTGCTCAGAGACCCCAGCCCTTTCCCCTTTTACAGAACCAGAGATTCTGACTTTGTAAGAGACAGCAGAAATTAGCTCCTAGATCTCCTCCGGGTCGAGTGGTCAGCTTCCCACACCACGTGGCCTCGGGACGCGTTTGAAATGATGTAGGAAAAGCACTTTAAATTTTACACATAATTGGGGCACCTGGGTGGCTCAGTCGGTTAAGCGTCTGACTTTAGCTCGGGTCATGATCTTGCAGTTCGTGGGTTCGAGCCCCGCGTCGGGCTCTGTGCTGACAGCTGGGAGCCTGGAGCCCGCTTCGGATTCTGTGTCTCCCTCTCTCTCTGCCCCTCCCGTGCTTGTTCTCTGTGTCTCTCTCCTTCAAAGATAAATAAACATTAATTGTTTTTTAAATCTTACTCATAAGTGAGGCACCTTTCCCCTCAGGCTCATAAAGAAGGTTGTATGGAAAAATCAGAATTGTCCAACGTGAAATAAATGTAATAATAATAGCTAACATTTAATATTCAAGTATCTGTTAAGTGCCAGGCTCTGTTTTACAGTTTATGTGAGTACGTTTATTTAGTACAAGATTAATATATCCAATTGGAGAATAAATTCAAATTTACTAAACATTTAGGTTACTAACTGTTCAATATTAATAGCTTATTTTGTCTTAAGAAAATCCATGAATTTTAAAACCTCATTTAAAACATGTATCAAAACACCTTCTCAGTCAGTGCAGAAAATATACCTCTAATTCTACCCGTGGGCTCCACAGCTGGACAGAATAACAGGAAGTGAGTTTATCGGAAGCTGGAAATAAAAGATTTGCTGCTGGTTTTTTTTTTTTTTTTAAACCTTCTGCCTTTTTGTTCAGTTTGGTCCTTATGTGCTTGGTTGTCCTGTGCAATCTCAGAAACGGCTCCTTTTTCTTGAAAAATGTTAGAGAATTTTCTTTAGTTTCACATTTTCAGGAGATGGTGAGGACACCAGCCCCTGTCCTTGCTGTCCTGTGAGATGGCGGGACCGCGCCCGCCCGGCGTTAACGCCCTTTGAGATGTCAGCACCTCCAGCAAGTGCTTCTCAGGCAAGTACTCGAGCCTGGCCCCGTGCTGGGCTCCAGGCTTACCAGAAACAAGACCGCGTGACCCATGTCCTTATGGACTGACCTCGCCTCCCAAGAGGCAGACAGACCCGACACCAGCAGACAAGAAAACGTGTCATTGAACGTAAGTGAAGTTTATAAATAAATCCTCCCTTAGACGTACCCAAGGATTGTTCAAAAAAATAAGATTACGAACGGTGGTATCGGTGTCAGTCTCTCCGTTGTTCGGCTAAGGTGACAGCAACATCTTAGCTACATAATTGGCAGAAATATTCTAGCTGATTTAGCACGATGCGTTCAGGTTGCCAAGTGGAACCTTTAGCCCAGGAAGGGTGTTCACCCCCGAGACCACCCGCGTTCCGTGTGGGAACTGCTTCCGGTGGTGGTGCTCTGGTGCCCGGCCCACCAGTTCCCTGGCCAACCCCGCAGCCCATGCGGTGGTGTTGGAAGTCTGGCCGGCAGTGAGGACACGAGAGTTTGGAACCATTCAGCAACGTGTCTGCGTGGCCCGGCTGGAGAGTGGAGGCACCAGGCTGTTCACCTGCACTGGTCAATACCTGTCTTCCTGTCTAAGTTCTATGCTCACTGTGGGGCTTGAACTCACGACCCCAAGATCAAAAGTCACTCACTCCACCAACTGAGCCAGCCAGGGCCCCCTGAATAGTCAAATCTGAAGGAGAGCCTCATTGTCGGGGTGTCCGTTAAACCCTCTATGGAGGGGTGCCTGGGTGGCTCAGTCGGTTGAGTGTCCACCTTCGGCTCGGGTCATGATCTCACGGTTTGTGAGTTCGAGCCCCGGGTTGGGCTCTGTGCTGACAGCTCAGAGCCTGGAGCCTGCTTCGGATTCTGTGTCTCCCTCTCTCTCTGCCCCTCCTCTGCTCGTGCTCTCTCTCTCTTTCTTTTTTTCTCTGTCTCTCAAACATGAATAAACATTTTTAAAAATCCATTCTGGAAAAAAACAAAAATAGAAGACTTTGATTTATCTAATTTGCCTATACTTTACTTGTGAAACCTAAATTTCAGGGTTCCTCAATTATATGTGCTTTTGTTCAGGTACTTAGACTTATTTGATAGGGAAATATTCAAATCATTTTATTTTTTTAACTTAAGTTTTTAAGTGTTTTATTTCCATGTTCCTTACTTTATTATTTTTTTTTTTGCATTTTTATTTTTACTTAGTTTTTTTTTTTTTTTTTTTTGAGAGACAGAGCGTGAGCGGGGGAGGGGCAAGGAGAGAGGGAGACACAGAATCCGAAGCAGGCTCCAGGCTCTGAGCTGTCAGCACAGAGCTTGATGTGGGGCTCAGACTCATGGACCACGAAATCATGTCCTGAGCCGAAGTCGGACATTTAACTGACTGAGCCCCCAGGTGCCCGTAAAATATTCAAATCATTTTAAACCAAAAGCTTGAGCACTAATAAAACCTGTGCCTAAAAACATCTTTGAGGGGAAAACAGTTTGTAAGCGTATTTGAAAGCATTGGGAGATGGGTTGGGGGACAGGTGCGTTACAGAAATGTCGTGAACATTCTACATCAAATCTTTGGGGCACAGAGTGAGCATGCAGTGCCCAGGTCCACTGAGGCCACGCGGCCTCGTCTACGTCCCTGCGAGAAGGGGCTGACCTGTGTGTCGCCGCTCACCGGGCCTCACGGGCGTGCTGCTGTAACGCGCCTAGTGCGCGCACATCCAGTAAATTCGGCCGTTATTTAGACACTCTGGAGAGAGAGTTGCGTCTTCACAGGGAGTTCTGGACCCGCGTAGTGGACTGTTCACCGCCAGTTGCACTGCACTTAGTGAAGGAAAGTCCTGGTCCTGAGCCGTTGAGCCAGGGCGGGCAGCCTGGAGGGTGGGGTGTATCTGCAGGCCCCGAGGTCTGTTGTCCGAGGTAAAGGCCTCTATCAGCAGGGCCGGGGCGTAGCTTCCTCTCGCCGTTTCCTCCTTCTCAGGCCCGTTTCCTCCCGGAGCCAGCCCTGCACGTCAGGGCTGTTCTCCAGCGGGAAGGTCGGGCCGCTGGGTGATTGTTTCTGTTTCTATGGCGCCTCAGGCTGGGGGCAGCAGGTGCCGGAATGGAGTGCAGGGCGACTCCCTCGCAGGGCCACCGCTCAGGCCCTTGTTTCCCCTAATTAAATGGTGCTTCTCGGATCTCCCCGCCCCCCGGGCCACCCGGGAAGGAGCGCTTCCCAGGCCCCGGCCTCACTCGAGACCCTAATCATTGACATCATTTCAGCACAGGCACTGAGATTTCCTTGTGGGCAGGGCTGAGCTGAGGCGCGGACCTGGGGCAGGGTCACCGTCTAAACTGACGGTAAGCCTGGGGTTTGGTCAGAAACTTACAGTTTCTAGGTTCACGCTTTGAATTCCGTCGTGCCTCCTCTTTCCTTCTTCTTAGCTCTATAGAAACATTGTTTTAAAAAAATTCCAGCCCGATCGTCACTGAACCAGGAACGGAGTGGCGATGTTGTTCCCCATAATTTCATCTAGAGTAGTGAAAAAGGCACAGTATTGAAGGTTGAGAGGCTTGGATGGAGACGCACCTGCGCCAGCGCCCGTTCCGGCCCCGGAGCCGGAGCCTGCTCGCTCGGACACGGAGGGCTTGGCTCCAGGAGAACCCCAGGACGGGGACAGGCAGGAGGCACTCGGACGGGGGGCACGGGGACCGGAGGCGGCTCCGTGCTCCTCAGGCTCAGCCTCCCCTGAGAACCCCCACACCCCGGACCCCCGCACGCGGGGCTGGAGCCGGCTGCGGCCGGGCCCTGGGAACCGACACCGTGCTTCTGAACTTAGCGTCCTGACCGTCACTCGCGCTTCAAAGTTTCATTTGTTGCTCTCGCTGTGATGCGAGCCTCTCCTTCAGTGACTCTTCTCCGAGTGTCGCCGTGCCCGCGTTAGTTGTGGTCGTCCGACCCTCCCGGTTACCTGGCCCTTCTCTGCCCCTGTGGGCACGCCGGGGGGGGGGGGGGGGGGGGGGCGGGGGCGCCGCCCCCACCCACCCTGAGCTGGGAGCCCCGGCTCTGCCCTTGACCCTGTCCTTCTCTCCGGGGTTCCCACGGCACTAACAGCCTTCGTGCGTGTGAGCGTGCACCTGTGACTCGGAAGGGAGGCGGGCAGGAGAGAGGAGGGGACTCTGGGTAAGGTTTCCACACGTGAGGGGTCGTGGCCGAGCAGCTGGCCCTTTGTACGCAGACCGTCGAGAGCCCCGAGCGGGCTCAGGCGGGGTGAGGTGCGCGCACTTGGAAAGCCTCCTGGTGGCGTCCCGGCGGGCGTTCGGAGCGGCCGCAACATGGTGCGTCCACGTCACCGGCTCGGGCCGCCCAGACGCCGCCTGCCGAGGCCTCTGGACCTCGAGCCGGTCGGTCCCAGACGCTCCTGGCTCCTTCCCACGTGGCTCGTAGCTTCTGCTCGCTTTTTGCATCCTTAGCTTCCAGTGGAACGTGAACGTAATGGTTATCACCTGCTAAGAAAACGTAAGCTGAATCGCATCCAGAACGACCTGAACTGTGTATCCTAGAACTTGTGCGTTTGGAGCCCAGCGTGCCCACTGTCCAGCCCCCCACCGTCTCCCCTCTCCTGCCTCTGTCCTTTGAACTTCCCTGGCAAGTCCGCGCTACGGGAACAGGCCCTCTGCGGTCCCCACCTCCCCGTCTCCCCTCAGGCAGCTTCCTCCCTTGGGCGTGACCTCCTCTGTCAGGGTGAACCCATCTTCCACGGGGAGTGTGTCCACGTGCAGTGGCTGAGAGCACGGCTTCCAGAGCCCAGCTTCCCGCTTGTGTGTCCAGCGCGTCCCGGCTTTGCCACGTGCTGCTGAGGACGATTGCCTTGAGCTTTGTGGCGAGCTTTCCCTTCTGTAACATTAGGAAACCATAGTACCCGTCTCATAGGGCTGTTGTGAAAGCCACAGGGTGCACCGTCCGTGATGTTAGCGGTCGTTTTTACTTACTAGCCCGCCACATACTGTTTGTGAACGTGTCTAGCTTCCTCAGTATTTTGAAACCGCCTAGAAGTCAGGAACTCTGTCCTGTGCACCTGTCTTCCCTCAGTGCGTGTGGCCCAGTGCAGAATGTAACGTCCCGTCGACTTTTATTAAAATACTGTGGTCTCAGCCCTCCACGAAGGTGGACCCTGGGCTGTGGGGCAGGTCTCCTGTGGCCATTTCTCCTTCCACAGGCTGCACGTGGCCCCGAGACGCCTGTCCTCAGGTGATGCCCGGTTGTCGGGCCGGACGGCGCGCCCGCCCAGGTGCCTGGAGAGGAGCCGTAGGTCCTTGCGCGGACAGGCGGCCCCTTCGCATCTGGGCCGGGAAGCAGTGTGGCTGTTCTCTGCCGCCTTCCCCGGACAGCAGGAGGCTTCCGTGGCACCCCGCCGTCGAGGTCTTACGTACGGGTGTTTTCCAGAAATCCGACGCCGAGGTTCCAAGGATCCCTTGGTGAAGGCCCTTCAGCTGCTGGACGGTCCCTGCGAGGCGGGCGACACCGGCACGAAATCGGAGACGTCAGCCAAGAGACGGAGCTCCAAGGACCTCCTGGGGAAGCCCCCCCAGCTGTACGACACACCTTACGAGCCCACGGACGGCGGCTCCAGGACAGAGGAGCGGAGGACACGACTGCCCGCGGGGGACGAGAGGCCAGCGGCCGAGTACGAGCAGCCCTGGGAGTGGAAGAAGGAGCAGATCGCCAGGGCCCTGTCAGGTGAGGGCTGCCCCCAGGCGCCGGGAACATCTCGTGTGGCTGGAAGGCCACGCGAGGCTGAGCCCTGGAGGCCTGAGACTCTGGGCGCCGAGTGCCTTCAGTGGCTTGAAACGCCCGCGTGGCCACTGCTCTGTCCCCACACGTCTCAAGCTGTCAGGTCGGGAGCGGGTCCTACCGGCTCCTGCTCGGGGCTGCCCCTCACGCCTGGTGAAAGTCCCGCTGAGGAAACGGCAGCACTGGGTGCGGTGCGTTGCAGGGGCCCCTCCTTGAGGCGCAAGTGTGCAGAATCGCTTAGGAGACGCGGGCGATGGGGCTCGGTGTGAAAGGTGGTCTCCCTCTGTTTGGCCGACAGCCTCTCTTTCCTTGGATTGGGAAAAGTCAGGGATGTCTTTTTCCCTCCACCAGCGAAGCCAGGCTGGTGGTGCCGGGGTGGTCCACACACAGGCTCAGTGGAGTTCGGTTTCCGTCCTGTTTTCCGCCGACCCCGTGGCCACCTGCTGTGCCGCGTGTCGCTCGTTGGTGTCTCTGCTCCGTGCGGCCTCGGTGGTGTAGCGTCCAAGGCACCGTTCGTAGTTTCTGTTTCCAGGTCGATCTGTTATTTCACAGTAAAAGCGGCTTATTTGGTTTCCTAGAATGTTACGCTCTCATCTCTTATTCTAAATTTACTAAAAGTTTTTAGAAGTACACGCTAGGCGCACTCTGGAGGCCCCCAGGACGCACCCCACCCTGGGTGGTCGGCACGCGTCAGCCCTGGCGCAGGGGGCTTCCTTCCCGAGGCGAGGCCGGCAGGGAGGCTGCCGCTTTGGCATCCGCCCCGGCCACCCCTGTGGCCTCCGTGTTAAACGAGCCTTCTTTCCAGTTCAGTTTGAAGGCTCTGAGCGACCTTCCGTCAAGGAGGACGCGGTGAGGCCGCACCCCCGTCAGAAGAGCTGGACCCCGAAGGTCTTGAAGCCGGCCGCCTCCGAGCACGGCGAGGGCGAGAAGGTGGACCCGGCCCTGCCGCTGGGGAAGCAGCCGTGAGTCTCTTCGGCACTCGGGGACGAAGGGTGGCCGGAGCTTTTGCGGGCGGGGGGGGGCACTTTGCACGATGAGTTTTGCTCGTGAATACTTGGTGGGTGGGGCTTAACAAACACCTGTTTTCAAAGCCTGTTGCATTTGTGCAGAGCGGAAAGGGCACCGCATCCCGGAGCCGGACTTCAAATTTCGTCCACCCGTGTGGACTGAAAACTCTTCGGTGACACCAGCCCCGTTAACTCCCTCTCATGCCTGATCCATTTTGTGATCCACGTTGACCCAAATCTGTGTCCCGTCTCTTCTGAGCGTGAGGCAGATTCTAGTCCAGGCTATGCAGCTCCCACCAGAAGTGCATTACAAATGATATGTTTTGGGGGCGCCTGGGGGGCTCAGTGGGTTCAGCGTCCGGCTTCGGCTCAGGTCATGATCTCGCGGTCCGTGAGTTCGAGCCCCGCATCGGGCTCTGTGCCGACAGCTCGGAGCCCGGAGCCTGCTTCGGATTCTGTGTCTCCCTCTCTTTCTGCCCCTCTCCCGCCCTCCCTCCGTGTCTCTCTCTCTCTCTCTCTCTCAAAAGTAAATAAAAACATTAAAAGAAAGTTTTAAATGATACTATTTTATGGAGCGAGGCCCCGTCTGGATTTGTTCTCTGATGTTGGTGCCCCCTTTACAGTTGGTACCATGGCGCCATCACCCGTGCGGAGGCCGAGAGCCGGCTGCAGCCCTGCAGGGAAGCTGCCTACCTGGTCCGCAGCAGCGAGTCCGGGAGCAGCCGGTACACCATCGCACTGAAGTGAGTACCGAGGCCACGAGCGCTCTGCCCGGGAGGCGGGCGGTGCGCCCCGCGGCCCTGTCCTGTCGCGGGCAGGTGGCTTCTTCAAAGAGGTACAATTTGAAGGCGGGGCGCAGGGGTGCGCCGGCTCGGACGACAGGGTGTGAGGGCTGGGGCTGGCACGCGGGGCTGGGATGGGGTAGATGCGCCGGCATCTCCGGGGACAGCGAGCGCCTCTGCTCTCACCCGTCGGTCGGTGTCCGCCTCGCCCTACCGGATCCAACGAGGCCCCCCCTGTGGGTCCAGCAGAGAGAGAATCCCCGACAAGAAGAGGAATTTCCAGTGGGACGGTTCAGTTGTTTTATTTCCTAGTGTTTGAGACTTCAGTACATCAGGTCCCTTGATGTCAAAATGCCAACTGCAATTGGACACCAGCTTCTCGTGGGGAAGAGGGAGACGCTGGCCGGGTGTGTCCCCCCCCCCCCCCCCCCCCCCCCGTAACCGAGCGCTCGCTCTGGCCCAGCGGAGCTCCTGTCATGGAAATTCTCGCGGCTGCGGGCCCAGTGCTAGAGGATCATTGTCAGAGTCCCTAACAGCATTTCCTTCCTGAGGAAGCGGAGCCCCTGAAACAATCAGGCTGGAGGGAGAGAGGCTGGGCTGGTCGGGCGACGCGGCCCGGAGCGGGCCGGCCGGCAGACACACAATGGCAGGAACAGCGCCACTGCGTTCCTGACGCGGGGCTCGTGCACACATCTCAGCCTGGGTGCCGGCTGTCGTCCTGTTCAACCAGGGACAGTCTTCCCAGTTTGGGGGGTGGGAGGGAAGGAAGGAGGAAACTGGGTTTTTCTTCTTCTTAACCTACTCTGTGGGAAGAAAGGAGGAAAGGACCTCACGTCCTTGCCCCGTGACGAGGAGGGGGCTTAAGGGGGATTTAAACCTCACCTCAGCGGTCTCCTGCTTGGGCTTAAGCACTAGCCTGGCAATTTGGGGACTGGGCTTTTCCCCCACTTTTGTCTTTTTGGTCCAGTCCCTGATGACCTGTGTGTTACGGACAAACAGCCCAAGTCTGACCCACCTTCGGCCGAGGCCTCGAAGCCTCCCGGGGCCCCTGGCGAGCGGGATACGTTTCTGTTCGCGTTCGTAACGGTTCCCGGCACGAGCGAGAGCGCGTCTGCCTGTGACTCCGGCCGGGATTGTTGTCCGTGGGGGACGACCCCCCGCTCGCTCGGTCCCATCTCCTCCTCGATTCTGTCTCGTTTCAGGACTAGCCAAGGGTGTGTGCACATCATAGTGGCCCAGACCAAAGACAGCAAGTACACGCTGGACCAGACGAGCGCGGTCTTTGGCAGCATCCCCGAAGTGGTGCATCACTACTCCAGCGAGAAGTTGCCTTTCAAGGGGGCGGAACACATGACCTTGCTGCACCCCGTGCACAGCAAGCTGCACTAAGGTCCGGCCAGCAGAGCGCCGGCCAGGCCCCTCCTCCCGTGACGTCGGCGCCCAACCAGCATCCCGGGGGGGCGAGGCGGGGACCGCGCCCCGGGACTTGGCGCGAAGCGAGTCTCCGTCCAGGAGGCAGAACCTGGGGTCCTAAATCCATTCCGCGACACTCGGTCGCTGACCTGTTGCTTTTCCACAATGAGAAATCACGATTTACCGGCTGCCTCCGCTCTCTGGGGTAGGTGTTCTGTTCTGGGGAGGGGAGACTCTCAGGAAAGGTGAGTCAGGAGGCCAGGAATGTTGTTTTCCAGACACGTGCTAGTTGTCACGCGGCGAACCTGGTCTCTAAACAAACCAACAAAAATGCAACTGGCATCAATGCGAGGCAATAAAAATGGTCACGTGGGCCCCGGGAGCGCAGGTTACGGACCCCTTTTTGGGGAAACGGACGAAGAGTGGGAAATGAGCGAACAGCAGGTGATCTGGAGAAAGCCGTGGAGTCCGTGAAGATTCACAAGTCTGACAAGATTACTTTGTTGCTCAGCCCTCTAAGAAAGGTGTGTTTTCTCAGTCTCTGGGGACTTTTTTATCATTATTCATAGAAGCATAAAGAGGCAGGAAGACGCCCTGGCTTAAGAATCAGCAGGATAAATTAAGCCTTGGCGTCGTTTTAATGCGGAATTCCAGAATGAGATACACAACAAGTCTGAAAATCTGAAAAGCTCAGCAGCCTCGAGCTGGATGGCTTTCGCTGGACGGTTTTGCAGGACCCTACCACCTTTGTTCCATCCCTGGGCATTTCGGCTGTCGGGGCTGGTTTTTAACATTTGCTCCCTAGTTTGATTTGCTTTGTGTTTGGGAGTAAATGTTAAGTATGCGCATATACGTACCTCTCTCCGTCCGTCCCTAGGATGTGACTGCCCGTGCTCCCCTCCGAAACGTGCAGTGTCTCCTGGGCTGTGCAGAGCAGGCCAGCTCCCGGCATAAAGATATTTCTAAAGAGACCAAGGTTTCCCTATTAAGATATTAAATTAATATTCCTAGTCTGCTTACCTTCATGGTTTATTGGGAACTTACATTGACCGTTGACTTACTGTGAAAAAATGATGTAAAAAACCACGAGAATGGCTTCCTGTGAGGAGACCCCGGGGACGGCCAGCGGTTAGAGCCCAGCAGACGCTTCTGTGTTCCGGGTCTGCCGCGTGGACCTCAGAACTGGCCCGCGTACACGTGCACCGTCACCCACGAAAAGCTCATTTTTGTGGCTCCTTTTAAATACACGGAAGAAGTTGATTCGGTTAATTTTTAGGAAAGCATATCTTTCTGGTTAGTAGTTCTCATTCTGTCACGATTTAGAGGTTAGTAAATCCTTGCTTCTTCATTCAGTTAAGGTTGTCGCCAACGGGTTGCGTGATCTTGGATTTAAAAACTTGAGAGGAACCTTTTCTTACCGAATCTCAATGATTTTATTAATAAGAGTCTCCTGTGTTTTAAATACTGACAGAATGTTTTCAGTGTGTATCCGTCCGTGTGTGACATCTTTGGCACAAGATTTTTTTTCTTACTTTTACCATCTACCGTTCCAATTCCAAATCAGCAAATATTTATTATCTTCCATATGCAAATCACTTATTAAACTTATTTTTAGTTCAACATTCTAAAAGTGAAACCGTATTTTCTACTTAGACTTATTCTACAGAACACAGCGGTTATCCTAATTGTAATAAATGCTAAAAGCTTTGTACAGTTTTTCCTTGTGCACTAAATGGTTTCTGTCGCCCCCGCCCCCCAACTGAGGAGCGTGCAGCGAAATGACATTTTGACAGCAAACCCGATGTGTTACGTGTTCATTAAGCTTCGATCACACGCTCAGTATTGTGCTTTCTCTGCAGTCATGACTCGTGACCTCCTTCATGCGCCTGGAGGTAGACGTGTGGGCTTCTAAATGGTCCAGCTCCCTCAAACCAGACGAGAGGTTGCAACCAGAAGAGGTTGTAACCGGAAGGGACGGAGTAAGTCAGGAGGGGGCTCGCCTGCTGTGCTCTTCCCCGCGGAGGAAAGCCAGGGGCTTCCCGGCTTCAGGTGCCCTGGAATCACTTCGGCCCAGCAGGTGTCACTAGAGGCTTCCTGGGGTTGGGGGCGCGGCTCCTGGGCCAGCTGATCCCAAACCCTGTGACGCGTTTCCACTCTGGGCTCCGAGTGCTTGGGTTTTTTGTCATCTTGTCTTGATGCAAGTATTTGGCCATAGTCTTCATCCTTGTGCGTTACCCCGGTCTCCCAGGGTATTTTCCGATTCCTCCTAAAGAGGATCACGTCCTCTAGCAAATCTGTGCTCCCTGGCCTTGAATATGCCATCCTCGGGCTTCGTCCGTCTGTGACCCTTCTCCATCACCGGCCCGTTTAAAAAATGATGAATTCAGTAACTTCATTTCCAGCCTATAGGACATTTCTTTTTACTTTGCTACCATAGCTGTTTCTCTCAGGATGGATTTCAACCAGTGGAGTTGCAGATTTTCAATAACTAGGAGTAGAATAACGGAGCATTACCATGTGTCCAAAAAGGAGAGTATTGATATGCCGCCTCTATTGGGGAGAGAAGTGTCCTTTTAAGTTTTCCAAAGTACTGTCTTCTTACGTGTTTAAAAAAAGAGCCTTTATTCTTTGCTGACTCGTCCGTCATTTATTGGCCTCTGCCGGAGGCTGGGGCCGCGAGTAGAAGTTGGAACGGGTGGGGAAATAGTTCTGATCGTTGCAGGGATTATTTGGCCGTAATATTACTCCGTTAATGGCCATTGTTAGTAGACCACACTTGATTCCGAAGAACTGAGCATCTGAGATAGTCTTTAGTTGCTTTTTGAACAAGGGCAGCCTTTCTGTTCTATTAAAATGCCCTTTTTCAGTCGGAGGTCCGTGCCTCCTGTTTCCTTCCGTTTAGGGGAGAAGGCAGACTCCCTTGTCCGCCACGCGCACCAGTTCGCGACACGTCCTTGGCGCCTGCCTCACAGACTTCTCTCCGTCGTCAGTTGTCTGCCCGCCGTTTTCCGTAAGCAGCACTGTTCTCGGGCTTCTGTGCCGGCCGCCCGATGACCGTGCGTCCAGGTGGCGCGTGCCCGCCGCCTAGCGGAGGGAGAGCGAACTGCAGGCGGCCCTGCGGCCCGATGGCGCGCCTCGCTTGCCATCTGGAAACGTGGCCTTTCCTGCCGCCTCGGTGGTTTGCGGACTGTGACTGGATAACGTCGTCTAGAACCTGAGCTGTGTTTTCATGAAGCTGCAGGCGGGCATCTCATTGGTCGAGTCCTTGACCGTCCGGCTACCTTGTTGGCGGGCTTTCCGTTTTCCCACAACTAACACGTACGTTTAGCTTTTGAAAATGCTGTTGGGACGTGTGTGACCCCAGCACCCACGTGTGGCACTTGAGTCATTTATGCCCGAGACATTGTATAAAATTCCAGCCCTCCTGAAGGTTTTACTCTCGGGTGCTGCTTCAAATAAACACCGTTCCAAGGAAACTAGTGTTTTTGCTCTCGGGTTAGTTTTGAGAATCCCGCCCTTTGTAAGCGCCTCCTGCGGCGGGGGCAGCAGCCCGGGGCGCCTTCCACCTGCTGTCATTGCTGACCTGTGGCAGGAAACCGCTGGACCCACCGGCAGACCCGACCCTACTTGTTTCTCCCGGGGCACCTGTCTGGCTTCTTCCCGCACCAGACGTAGTGTCGTGAGCGCCCCCCCCCCCCCCCCCCGTTTCCTCGGCATCTTGTGCGTGGACAGCTGTGGCCTGTGTCCTCACCTCTTACTCGGCTGTAATCGTACAGGTGCCCCTGTCCCACCCATGGGAGGTGATGCTTCAGTCTGTGGTGAAGCTTGAAATGTATAATTTTTTAAACTTGCACCAGGTGATCCTGATACCCAGCCGTGGCCAAGCACCCCCGGTGGCAGGTGCTGTTTAGGACAAGTGCGCAAATACATCCATTGAGGTTCTAGAAGAAGGCTGTCGTGTTGAGTTCTTCGGGATCAAATGGTTTTTTTTAAGTTTACCTATTTTGAGAGAGAGCACGAGCAGGGGAGGGGGAGAGAGAGAGAGAGAGAGAATCCCAAGACTCAGCACTGTCAGCGCAGAGCCCGACGCGGGGCTCGAACTCCCGAACCGCGAGATCGTGACCTGAGCCGAAGTCGGCCGCGTCACCGACCGGGCCCCCCGGGCGCCCTTCAGGATCCAATTTTCAATTCCCACCGAACGTTCACATAAGTGGCCTGGCGGTACGAGTGCCTATCGTGTCTTCCCGTCTGTGTGTAACGAAAGGAAGGTCGCGTTGAAAATGAGGTCCCCACCCCCCAGCAGTCAGAGTAACGGTTTTCAGGATCCAGGTTGAACACGCGTGTGAGAGCCCAGGCTGTGGCCGTTGAGAGTCAGGCTCCGACCCTGTGGACCGTCAAGGTGAGGACCCGGTGTTTTGCCGAAGTGCTTCCTTGCTACCTTCCCGCTCTCGAGTCCCGCGCAGCTCGCTGAGCCAGGCCGGGGCCCCCGTCTCCAGATCCGCACGCTCGGAAGAATCTGGCAGCGAGTCCCGGGCGAGTCCCGGCGGAGGGCGCCGGCCACAGCCTGCTCCTCACGGCCCGCGCCCTCCCCTCCCGCAGAGAGAGCAGGCCAGGCCGCAGAATCCCCCACCTTTGAAGAACACCAACGGGGTGACGGGTGTGAGCTAGCCGCGCGGTTTTGGTTAACGAGTGAAGCATAAAGTTAAGAGCAACACCAAGCCAATGGCCAAGACGTGGAAGCAACTCACGAGCCCACGGACTGATGAGCGGGCAAAACCAGGTGTGCTCACGACAGAACGGGACGGTAGCCGGCCTGAAAAGGAAGGAAACGCGGACGCGTGCTTCGGTGCGGGTGGGCCCGGAGGGTGCGTGCGGGGTGACGAGCCAGGCACGAGGGGACACGTATGGTAGGACTGCACGTATAGGACACCCAAGTTCACAGAAACGGTGAGGAGGATGGCGGGCGCCGGGCTGGGCACAGCGGGCAGTGGGGGGCTCTTTAACGGCACAGGGGTCGGGCTCTGCGAGACGAGATGCTCCGGAGGCCGTGAACGCCACGGTGCAAAGATACGTACCGCCTCCACCGAACTGCACGCACACAAATGGTCCAGTGAAAATTTTATTATGTCTTTCACCGGGGGATAAAACCCACAACGGTGCCGGTCTGTTCGACGTCCAGAGACCAGTGGGTTCTCTCCCCGTGTGTGAGCCTCGTGGGCTCGGGCCGGGAAAGCAGGGACCGGGTGTGAGGTATGGTCTCCACCACCGGACCCGTCAAACCCGTGCTGGGTCTGGCAGGTTGGCTCTGAGGGCCTATCCTCTCCCCGGCTTGGGAGAGGCTCTCCTCGGAGGAGCGATGGTCTGAGGCCCTGATAGTCAACGTACTCTTAGGCAGGGAGGGGATTCGGGCTGCAGAGTGCAGGTTATCACCTCCAGACCCACACGGGGCCCCGGAATTCCGGCCCCCCCCACGCTGTGAATCGTGACGGGGTGAGTCACCGGGCCGTCTTGGTTCAGACTTACAGTGCTTCCCACATGATATTTTTTTAATGATTCAGATTGCCTTCTGATTTGCGTTCATAAACGGGATTCCTGAGTTGGATTCATTGAGCGAAACATACGTTACTTGTGCCTATGAAAGCTAATCAGTTTATCGGGGTATCAACCGGCGTGTTGTTGACCAGCGTGCATCGTGGTCTCGGTGAATGATAGTTAAGACAGACACGTCGGGACTCATTTTGGGGTGTTTTCAATGGTACGTTTGCAAGTGAAACATCGCCCCTCAGATCCTTGCAGTTTTTAGAACGGAGAATGTCGGGGCTTTGGAAGGACTCTCACCAGGAGCCGCCCCCACCAGCCTCAGCGCGGGCTGCCTCGTCGCCACCTTTGTTCAACCCACGGCCGCACCTCCTCACGCTCCGTAAACGTTCTTCGTACGCAGCGTGGCTCCGCTCTTCCGCACCAGGGGGATTATAACTGCTAAATGAAAAGCTTTCTTCCATTGTGAAAAAACACACATGCTCATGAAAAAAATCCTAGCGCGTAAAAGAAAACAGGAGCTCCGTCGTCTTCGTGACTTCCCGGGCTCTGGAAAGTCACAGAACTGCTCAGCTAGTGCGTGTACCGGGCACCCTTGGCAAGCCTCTCCCTGCGAGGCCACAGCCTGCCTGTCCGCCTGCACCTCACACCGGACTGGCCACCCGCTCCTAGAGATGGCATCTGCTCAGAATTGTGGTGGGCACCCAGCGCCCTCCCGTGTCCCCGCGGCCGCGTCCTCCCGTGTCCCCGCGGCTGCCCCCTCCCGTGTCCCCGTGACCAGTGCCCCAACGCGAGGACACAGCACTGGTCAGGCAGACGGGGTTGGCGGCCTCGTTCAGCCTCTTAACTAGCCCGGAGTCTTGGGCCACTGCCTTCACCCCCGCCACCTCGTCTGTAAGCTGGCGAGAACGCTCACCTTGCCGCGCCCTTAGGCCGAGGGAGACTGTCCCGTTTGTGCATGTGCTGGACGGTCCACAAATGGTAGCCGCCATTATTAGCGAATTGTAACAGGTCCTTTCTACCAAAAAGGGGCCGTGAACTTCCCGGCGGCCAGTGTGGCCGGTGCCGTCCCTCTCTGCTGTCCCCAGATTTCGTCTCCAGTTAATGCTATACGCTGCCACAGAAGCCCGCTCCGGCCTCGTGGCCTCCGGCACAGAGACCCTCGCTTCTGGCTGCACAGAGGGGGACCTGGGGGCTCCCACTCAGGCCCGGGGACTCGGCTATCGTGAGTCAGCGGTCTGGGACTGGGGCGGGAGCTCCTCAGACCCTCGGACCTGTCCCCGGAAACGACGGGCTGAAGGACGCCACGTCCCGAAATGGGAAGCCCCCACAGCACCCGCCTCCTCCTAGAAATGGCCACATTTCAGTCACCCTGGGGCTCGTGACCCCCTTCCTCAGAACCACCTGGGGACCGACTTACCTTTCTGCGCCCACATCAGACCCACCCACGGAGTCCCTACAGTGCACCCGTGCGGGTCTGGGCCCGGGCGGGCCAACACAGGGTGCCATCTGTCCCCCAGCCTCTCCCTCACTCTTGCTGGGCACACACCCCAGGAAGTCACACAACACCGAATGTTGCAAAGTCCCTGTTGCGCAGAACGGAAACTCAAAGCCCGAAATGGAGTACGAGTGTCCTCCTGACCAATCCCGTTCTTCAAACAGGCGTAACGAAATGTTAAAATGCAGCTTCCGTGACTCAGTGAGCCATCCGTGAGCCCTGAGCGGCCGTGTTAAGCAACCTGAAGTTGCCTTAGAGCACCCTTAGCCGAGTATTTCATGCGTCTGTGGTATGAACCTTTCACGATTTTACTGAAAAAACTCTATTCGTGTGGATTGTCGCCTAAAACTTGTTACGAAACAGGACGTGGGTGAGGTGGTGTTTTGTTTTCTAAGTGACACGTTTGCGGAAGGCAGGGGCTCCCGCAACGAAAGCGCGGACTGGTCCGCATTTGGAGGCCGGTACGGGGCTCACGGTCCCTGACTGTCACTGCTCGTGCACCCGCCCCACGGCCAGCCCGCCTGCCACCACCCGGCACTGCCGGGCCACATCTGGAAGCTCGGGGCCTTAGGGCGCCCGCGGGCTCCGTCGGTGGGGTGCTCGGACTCGATCTCGGGGTCGTGAGTTCCAGCCCCACGTGGGGTGTAGAGATCGCTCTCAAGAAAAAACTTTTTGAATTCAAAAAAAGGAAGCAAGCTCGGGCCTTTGAAGAGCACACAGGCCGGCGGCTTCCCGCCTGTGGCCGGAACTGCTCACGGACCCCGAGAAAGGCCGGGCGTCCTCGCGCCTCACGAGCAGGAAGGGCTTCCTAAGCGGCTCCTCCAACAGCTGCGTGTCTTTGGCCTTCTCTCCGAGACGCGCCCACCGCCCGCCCGGGTCTCGCAGGAAAGGGCACTGCGACCGACAGCGACGCCCGGAGAAGAGCAGGGCACCTCCTTCTCCCCCCTCCCGCCCCCCGCGGACATCTGCTTCCTGCGGCGCCTTCTGCCGGACCGGGACCAAGCTCGAAGGAGCCGGTGGCGCCCTGGAGGCGGTGGGCCGGGCAGGCGCGGCCGTGGCTTCCGTGGCTTCCCTCCGGGCGCCCCGCGGGGCCTCGGCTCGCAGCCTGAGCCACGCGGTCTCTGGGCCCCCGGCCTGGCGCCGCGGACACAGAGCCGCTGCGGGATGGCTCTCGTCCGTCGGGGAGGCGCGGGCGGGCCGCGGCCCGGGTTTTCCTGCCAAAGACCCTTTGCGAGAGGGGACGGTTCCAGGCTGCCGCTGGGGACGCGGCGGCGGCTTTGTGATCCCGCCGACGCCCCCTGTTCAGTAAACGGCCTCCCGATGAGCCGCGGCCCATCCCCTTCCTTCCCCGCCGGGACGGTAAACGTGGCACCGGCACCCACACCCTTCCGGAAGCCCCGGGATTCGTTTGGGGAAACGTCTGTACAATTAAAGTCTTTCGAGAAATTGCTATTGTTTCTCGGACTTATCTGATTCTTTCTAGAGGCGACTTGGTCCTGCACGGGGCGAGCGGGGCCGAGGGCTCCACTCGCTGTTAAGCCCTTGTCCCCTTTCACCAGGCAAGTCCTTCCTCTAAGCAGCCCGGTGCCCGAGGCATAATCGCATCTCAAGCATATTTGTAGAAATTATTTATTTCAGACACTTACAGTTTTCACTTTAAACACAAAATAGCTGATAAAAAGAAAAACATATTGAAAACCATCATACTGACCCTTTGCCCCACATACAGACATCAGCGTTTGGTGTTTGCTTTCAGGTAATTAGGTAAAAAATAAACACAAAAATTAAAACTATTATTTCTCTCAAAAAAAAACCAACCACATTGTAAAGTTGAGGTATTGTGTTTAACAGACTCGTGACGCCATCCAGGTGTGGTTTCTGCACGCACAGCCTTGCTACGTGCTGTTCCTTTCTAAAGCGCGGACGTTCGCAGACTGGCAGTATTTCCTGATAATCATTAAGGTTGTCATAGAAACTCTGAGGCCCTCTGAGGCCCTGCGGGGGACGCTCAGAGGCTTCTGGCGAACAGCCCCGTTGCAGCCGGGGAGGCCAGGAAGGGCCACCCGGTGCCCGTGTCTCCAGATTGAGACAGCAACTCCCCCTGACGCCGGCTGCCAGCCTCGTGCCCAAGTGGGTCAGCCTTCAGGGCCTGTGACGAGGTGAGACAGCTCAGCTGGGCAAGACATTCTTGAACATTCTGCAGGAAACCCACCTGGCATGAGCACTCCCAGCCTGCTCTGTTCACCACCAGGCGGGCTCCAGCAGCCGACGGCACGCGTGATGATGGTGACCCACCCCGGGGCGGGGGGGTGGGGGGGTGGGGTGGGGGAGGGCGGCGGGGGGCAGGGATTCTGTGAGCCCGGAGCCCGGCAAACAGAAGGGCAAGGCCCCATCTGAGCAAGGAGCGCTCGGAGTTCCCAAAGGCTCTGCAGACACATTCAGCGCTACCCCCCAGACATCTCAAACGGATTTTCATTAATGCTACAGGAATTACTGACCACGTTAACTGACCTGGAACCAGGGCGTTTTCAGCTCTTCCCACCCGGCAGGATGAGCCGTCATTTCACACGTGACCGCTGCGGCGGCCGGTGTCAGGTGGGTGACATGGCCGTGGAGGCGTCACGGGCCCGGGGGGCGGCCTCGATTGGCACAGAGAGCGAGCTTGGCAGGGGCCCCTGTGCCCGCCAAGCAGCCTACAACCCAGAGGAAAACACTCTTCCTTCATTTGCGCTAGCTTATAAAGAAAGAAAGGGAGAAAACCCTCTTCAATACACACACACAAAAGGCAGTTTCATTACAATAATAACGAAAGCGGTAACAGCGTGGAGATCACAGCGGCCCTGGTGCCCTCAGCAGCCCAGAGCTCCGGATCGCCATCTCCCGCCCACGGCTCAGCCTGCCACCAGGGTAGAGCCTCGTGAAGACTCAAGGACCCACAGGCACAGAATCACCCTTTCTCATGCACACACCGGCTTTTCGTATTTCCCGTTCACAGCGTTTCTGCTGTTCTCAAAGAAACGGTATAGAAAAACAACAACAACAACAACAAAACCCCTGCCTAACTTCTGTCGGCTTAAGACCGGTTGTCAAGAGCAGCATCAGGGCCTGAGAGCTGCCCACAGCATGGCAACGAAACCCGCCCACCGGGGCAGGGACAGCGTGAGCCCGGCGAACAGCGAGCGATGCGTGGTCGTTCCACCCCGCTGCCGCCTGTCTGGTGCCGGTGGTTGTTTTTCTAAAAAGGTAGCTGATGAGAAAAGTCTGTGGTTCCTAAGTTTTCAGCCGTGGCCACGAGGCTGACTGATCACAGCTTCATCCTGGGACAGCCCGTGCTGCTGGAGGGCACTTGCTGGGGAAACCTTGAGCATCCCCCGGTTGTCACGGCCTGGACGCACGGCCACGGCCACACGCTCCGCGCTGCCCCCATCCCAGCTGAGCTGAACCGAATTCAAGGAACTGAAGAAGGCTCCACAGAAGCAGGCTTTGTAAGAAGGCCACCGCCCCCCGTGCCCGGGGCTGGGGTGGGGGGCTGGACAGCGTGTCCCCTGAGGCTGCCTGGAGGGGAACAGCTGCTTCGCCCCAAGTTCGAAAAGAGGCAGTTGTTTTAGGACAAAAAGACAAGACAGAGAATGAAACCTGACTCTGCTCGAAAAGGAAAATGGTCTCTTCTCCTCCTTTTCCCCTTGACGCAGTTTTGTGCTACACAAGCGTCCTCGTCCTCACCGAAGTGACTCCTGTCCCGACACAGGGCTCTCGCGGGCTCTCGCGCCCTCTCAACATCAAACAGCAGTTCTCGTAAAAAGCAGGTTAACAGACGTTCTTGCCAGTTCTTTCTGTCTTTTCACATAAATATCATCTTCCCTTGTTTCCTTGGGCTCAGCTGAAACGAAGGAGACAGAGCCGGAGCAAAGCGGGCGTGAACCCCTCGCCACCATGGAGGAGGCCCCCGCTGCCGGTTCTTGGGGGGGCGAGGAGGCCTGTCCCCAGCACCTGCCCCCCTCGCCGTCTCTCCTCCTTTAGTCCTGGGGTCCAGACGGGGAACTGGAGCCAGTGCACCTGCCTGCGGTCCAGCCAGCGCCCGGGACCCCCCTTCCCATTCAGCACGATGCGAGCGAGGAAGGTAGTACAATTCCACTTCAGACCCCCAGGCCCTGAGACGCTCTCCGACCCGTCTGTGCTGTTTTCAGGTGTGGGGAAGGCAGGCGAGCTCTCTCCCGCCCCCGGACCTGAGAAGACCGAATGTTGAAGGCACTTAGGACTCAAGCTGGGAGGTGGCTCGGTGCAGGGCACCAGGGGGCCGGCGGACGGGGGTCCCGCCTGCCGCAGGGTGCAGCTCGTGGAGGCGAGCGGGGTGTGCGGACGGCCAGCAGGTCAAGTACGCCAAGCCTGCACAGCCCACACCCGGCTCTGCTCCCCTGAGCGTCCAGCACGGTGGACCCACGAGCCTGCGTGGGCTCGGGCCCCTCGGGGGCGTGTGGGAAGGGGCGGTTCCCGGACACCAGCAGGGGCCGCACGCCTGTTCCAGGAAGCCAAGCGCCTCCTGCGAGGCCGCCCCGCGCCGCCGGCGCCCGAGAGGGGCCGGCTGGCGCTCTGTCCCGCACACGGCAGGGCCGGCCTGGCCCCCGCCTGCCCCGCGCGCCCAGCCAGCTATCTGGGTAAGAAGTAGTCTCTGTTACTGACGTCGTAAGGGCTCCGGGGGCCCCTGGCGTCCGGCCGGCCGTGCCCCGACGTGTCGTCAGACCCGAGGCTGCCGGGGTTCACGGGAGGAGAGAGGAGGGGGACGAGCCCCGGCCTGGGCTTGGGCCTCTCGGGGACCAGCTGCCCCAGAGCATACGGAGGCTGTGTGCTGGCCTTGCCTTCCTTCAGGGCCTGCAGCTTCCACGTCTTCCTGAACCTTCACGGAGACAGACAAAGACAAAGCACACGGCCGTTAGTGCCCCGGGGACGGACCCGAGTGAGAAACGCCGGCCGCTGGCTTCCCCGGGGGCCCGGCGCCGGCCTCCCGCTCAGAGGAGCGAGAGCCGTCTACTCCATCACAGGGGCTTACACGGCACGGCGCCTTGAAGAGCTGGGGGTTTCAAAAACACGCCAGGGGACACGTGTGTACTGTTGGTCCCACTTACAAACGGGGAAACTGAGGCACGCGTGGCCAGGCGTGTCCCTTCACTGCACTAAGCACGTCATCGGTCCTGTGCCACAGGCTGCGCACAGGTGCACCATGGGTCCCAGGCCCATTCACTTGGAAAAGAGAGGAAGGAAAACGGGCCTGTGGGTCAAGCTCCGGCCAGCGGGGCCGACGGCTGGCAGCCTCCATTCAGCAGGGGCAGGGCTGCCCCTCCGTCCGCAGCCCTGCTCCTCTGGGCCACTCCAGCCACGCTGGTGAGTCCGCACAGACCCTGCCGTGGGCACCGTCGGGCACAAGTGACTCATCTGACAGGAAAGCAGATCTTCAGCAGGAAGGAGATAAGCATCTCCGATCTCGGCTCCCCTCAGGCTGCTCTGCGCCGGGCCCACGGCCAGGGCGCAGGGGCCGAGAAAGTCACTCGCGGGCCAGAGTCTCCAAAGATACATCAGGCCCCTTCCTGAGGGGCCCCGTGACCACGCGGCCGGCACCCCGCTGCCACCGCTGCCCCGCTCCCCTCTGTCACCTCCCTCGGCCCCACCTGACGTCAGCTGCTCCAGGAAGGGCTTGGAGGGAGGAGGGAAACCAGTGTCAAAAACAAGGTTTGGGGATTTTCCTTGGGTTTCTTTTTATATCAACAGGCTATTCCTGTTCTGGTGACGATAAATCATTGAGAGTTGGCTCCAATCTGCCATTGGCTGCTAGCCTGTTACCCAAATGGAATAAACAATCTTCAGAATGTTCCTGAAGGCTCCGCCATTCAGGCACCGGGCAGGGAAGGCAGCGGGGCCCTTGGGGGGAGCTACCCTCCCTCAGGGGAGAGCCGAGGGCAGGCATGACACTCTGCGTTTCAAAATATTCAGACCCTCTGACCCAGGAGTTCCATTTCTGAGAAAACACCCCAAGGAAATAGCAGGGCTGTGGGAAAAGCGTTCCGCGCGAAGATGTTAGACTCGGCGTCGTCTGTGAAAGCAAACCCACCCGAACACCCATCGAAGGCTGCTGCAGTGAGCCTGGGCACAGCGGCCCGACAGTGGCTCAGGAAATTCCTCAAGTTCAGGAAAGTGAGGTGTGACGGCAGTGAAACGATGCGGGGAAAGCGCTTAGGTTGTAACTGATGCCAAATTCACAAGGCAGGACTCACGGCCGTGGATACAGGACAGTCACGGCGCCGTGAGGACAGAACTGAGCCGAGGACGAGGCTCGGGAAACGCATCTAAACGCCATGGTTCTTGATCGGGCTGTGGACCATTCGCTCACTTCGCGCAAGCTCGTGCACCTGCTGGCTTGGGACGTGTGCACTCGTCTGTGTCCGTCAGGCTTCGACCACATTCACGTTTTAACAAGCAAAAAGGCCGTCTTTGGATAACGCGGGATTTTTTTCTTCCTTCTACTTATCACCATTTAGCAAACAAATTTGTTTTGAAGCCTCTATCGGCATTATTTAACCTACAGGGAGAGCAGCGTCTGACCTCTTTTTTCCAAAGCAACTAACTGGATGGGTAACTAAGAAAGACGAGCTTTTCTTCTTTTGAAATATTTTGAGTGAATGAGACGCTTTCTACAAATGACTAGGCTCAAAGGGACTTCGGTTGCAGCCAGCCTGGGGGGCGTCCACGGCAGGCACTGCTCCGGCCTGAGCGGGGTTTCTGAGCAGGCCGGGGGCTAGAGAGGTTGGGACATGGGGGCAAAGAACAAAGCTGAGCGGCCAGACTTCATGCACCCCAGTCGCCACCTCGTGTCTTTACATATTTGGGCTTCATGATGTTTTAAGAAAAGTTTCTGCAGCTAAAAGAAAAATTTTAAAACATTTATAACAACTGTCACTCTTTTAAACAAGTAACCCAGTGAGAAGGGACACACAAGGTAGTTTGAAAACACTGGGATGAGGGGTGCCTGGGTGGCTCAGTCAGTTGGGCGTCCGACTTCGGCTCAGGTCATGATCTCACGGTTCGCGGGTTCGAGCCCCACGTCGGGCTCTGTGCTGACAGCTGGGAGCCTGGAGCCTGCTTCGGATTCCGTGTCTCCCCCTCTCTCTGCCCCTCCCCTGCTTGCTCTGTTTCTCTCTCTCTCTCTCAAAAATAAACATTTTAAAAAATTAAAAAAAAAAAAGAACTGGCCTGTTTCCAAATACATTTGCCTGATACGAGAGAAAACGGAAAGTCAGCAGGTGAGGAAATGAATTACTGTGTGTTCTCAACACGAGGCTGCGTAGCAACCACCCAGCGTCCAAGCACCATCCGCAGGCGCGCAAACAAGCTTCATGACGAACGGCAGGCGGTTAGCGCCCAGCCTAACGCTTCTCGCTCAGTGGTGAACGGCACAGCGAGACGGGGCCGCCGGTCAGTGAAGCCACCGGCCAGGAGCGGACGGGGCCGGACTCCCCGGGCCCACGTCGGCCCCAGCAGGCTGGCCTGGTGGGCGGGGACTCTCGGGGCTCGGGCTCTAGTCCTGGCTCCAGGCGCAAAGTCGCCCTACTTCTCGGGTCCGCTCCCTCATTTGTAAAAGTAAAGAACTTGCCGAAACGACCGTGACGGCCACATCCCCAGAACATGAGCTTGGGGCTTGAATCCTGGCCTTTGCAGCCGCCGTCTCCCACGCTCCCCCAGCTCCGGCCTCCTCGCGGGCCAAGTGGAGGCCCCGACGGTTCCTCGGTGGGGTCCGTGGCGGGCCCGCAGGCGGCAGGAGAGGGGCGGCGAGTGCTGGCAGGGCCCCTCTCTGCTCCAAACGTGTAAGAGCTGGTGAGACCTCGGCCTCCCGCGCTCTGGCCTCACCTGCACACCCTCCACACGACCGGCTCGCCACTGCGCTGGGCGTCCAAGCGGACGCCACCCGAACGCGGTGTGGGTCGTCACCCGGACCACCGTGGTGCCACGGCCGCTCCCGAGACTGCGCAAGGGCCCCGGGAGCGTGGCGGTCGCTCGCCCCCAGGCCTCCCCTCACGATCACCGGCGACAACCCGGACGGCCGCCACCAGACAAGAGGCAGGAGGGACAGGCTCCAGTTCGCCCTGCGCTGGTCCAGCCACCGGCCAAGCCTCCCGAGACCTCGGCACAGGCGACGCCGTGAGCTCCCGCCAAGGCCACCAACACGCCTCCCGCCCACGCCTCAGGAGCACTGCTGGCCGACGTGTCCGCAAGCTCGGTGTGAGTGACAAAGCCGGCGGCCACCCGGTGGGAGAGGCCACGTGAAGGGGGCACGGTGCCCATCGGCCTGTGTGTTTCCCAACCTCAGCTAGAGAGGTGCGAGGACACAGCGCTGAAAGGCGACCCCTGCAGGTCCCCGGGAGGTGTGGCCAGGCCCCTCGGACTCGCCCGGGGACAGACTTCCGTGGTGAGGCCCGCGTGGCACCCTCCCCGTGTCTGTACACGGCTCCCGTGGGACAGACCGCGTGGAACGGCACCGCGGCCCCAGGGCCGCCTGACGCCTCGCTTCTGCGTCCCACACACACCCCACCCCCCCTGCCTCCGTCAGCACGGCTCCCGGCTCCCCTTTGCGTCCACACAACCTTCCCGTGTTGGAATTCCGCACGGATTGTCCTGGCCTTGCCCACATCCTGTCTACATGCTCGCAGTCTCCGCGAGACTGACAGTCCGCCACACGCCCAGCTGCTGAGGCAAGAGACGTGAGGGTCACGCTGGACCCTTGCCCCTCCTCCTGCTCATCTGATCCGTCTTCAAACCTGGCCAGTTCTTCCTCTAAAACACATGCCGCCACCAGCAGCACAAGCTAGATGAGGAGGGGGAGGCCAGCACGGGCCCCCCGGGGCCCGCTCACCACGGGACGAGGCCACGGGCCCCTGGACCCTGCTCACCACGGGACGAGGCCACGGGCCTCCCGGACCCCGCTCACCACGGGACAAGGCCACGGGCCCCTGGGCCCCGCTCACCACGGGACGAGGCCACAGGCCCCCAGACCCTGCTCACCACGGGAGAGGCCACAGCCCCCCGGGGCCCGCTCACCACGGGACGAGGCCACGGGCCCCTGGACCCTGCTCACCACGGGACGAGGCCACGGGCCTCCCGGACCCCGCTCACCACGGGACGAGGCCACGGGCCCCTGGGCCCTGCTCACCACGGGACGAGGCCACAGGCCCCCAGACCCTGCTCACCACGGGAGAGGCCACAGCCCCCCGGGGCCCGCTCACCACGGGACGAGGCCACGGGCCCCCCGGACCCTTGCTCACCTTGGGACGAGGACACAGCCCCCCGGGCCCCGCTCACCACGGGACGAGGCCACAGGCCTCCAGACCCTGCTCACCACGGGACGAGGCCACGGGCCCCTGGACCCTGCTCACCACGGGACGAGGCCACGGGCCTCCCGGACCCCGCTCACCACGGGACGAGGCCACGGGCCCCCCGGACCCTGCTCACCTTGGGACGAGGACACAGCCCCCCGGGGCCCGCTCACCACGGGACGAGGCCACGGGCCTCCCGGACCCCGCTCACCACGGGACGAGGCCACGGGCCTCCCGGACCCCGCTCACCACGGGACGAGGCCACGGGCCCCCCGGACCCTTGCTCACCTTGGGACGAGGACACAGCCCCCCGGGCCCCGCTCACCACGGGACGAGGCCACAGGCCCCCAGACCCCGCTCACCATGGGACGAGGCCACGGGCCACCCGGCCCCGATCACCACGGGACGAGGCCACGGCCCCCCTGGGCCCCGCTCACCACGGGACGAGGCCACGGGCCCCCCGGGCCCCGCTCACCACGGGACGAAGCCACGGGTCCCCCGGACCCTGCTTACCTCGGGACGAGGCCACGGGCCCCCCGGGCCCCGCTCACCACGGGACGAAGCCACGGGTCCCCCGGACCCCGCTCACCTTGGGACGAGGCCACGGGCTCCCCGGGCCCTGCTCACCACAGGACGAAGCCACGGGTCCCCCGGACCCTGCTCACCTCGGGACGAGGCCATGGGCCCCCCAGACCTTGCTCACCTCCGGACAAGGTCACTGCCCCCCTGGACCCCGTTCACCACGGGACGAGGCCACGGGCCTCCCGGACCCCGCTCACCACGGGACGAGGCCACGGGCCCCCCGGACCCTGCTCACCTTGGGACGAGGACACAGCCCCCCGGGGCCCGCTCACCACGGGACGAGGCCACGGGCCTCCCGGACCCCGCTCACCACGGGACGAGGCCACGGGCCTCCCGGACCCCGCTCACCACGGGACGAGGCCACGGGCCCCCCGGACCCTTGCTCACCTTGGGACGAGGACACAGCCCCCCGGGCCCCGCTCACCACGGGACGAGGCCACAGGCCCCCAGACCCCGCTCACCATGGGACGAGGCCACGGGCCACCCGGCCCCGATCACCACGGGACGAGGCCACGGCCCCCCTGGGCCCCGCTCACCACGGGACGAGGCCACGGGCCCCCCGGGCCCCGCTCACCACGGGACGAAGCCACGGGTCCCCCGGACCCTGCTTACCTCGGGACGAGGCCACGGGCCCCCCGGGCCCCGCTCACCACGGGACGAAGCCACGGGTCCCCCGGACCCCGCTCACCTTGGGACGAGGCCACGGGCTCCCCGGGCCCTGCTCACCACAGGACGAAGCCACGGGTCCCCCGGACCCTGCTCACCTCGGGACGAGGCCATGGGCCCCCCAGACCTTGCTCACCTCCGGACAAGGTCACTGCCCCCCTGGACCCCGTTCACCATGGGACGAGGCCACGGGCCCCCAGGCTCCACTCACCACGGGACGAGGCCACAGGCCCCCAGACCCTACTCACCACGGGACGAGGCCACGGCCCCCCCTTGGACCCTGCTCACCACGGGACGAGGCCACGGCCCCCCCGGGCCCCGCTCACCACGGGACGAGGCCACGGGCCCCCCGGACCCCGCTCACCTTGGGACGAGGCCACAGGCCCCCCGGACCCCACTCACTTTGGGACGAGACCACGGGCTCCCCGGGCCCTGCTCACCACGGGACGAGGCCACGGGCCCCCCGGACCCTGCTCACCACGGGACGAGGCCACGGGCCCCCCGGGCCCCGCTCACCACGGGACGAGGCCACGGGCTCCCCGGGCCCTGCTCACCACGGGACGAGGCCACGGGTCCCCCGGACCCCGCTCAACTTGGGACGAGCCATGGGCCCCCCGGACCTTGCTCACCTCGGGACGAGGCCACTGCCCCCCTGGACCCCGTTCACCACGGGATGAGGCCACGGGCCCCCCGGACCCCACTCACCACGGGACGAGGCCACGGGCCCCCCGGGCCCCGCTCACCACGGGACGAGGCCACGGGCCCCCCGGACCCCGCTCACCACGGGACGAGGCCACGGGCCCCCCGGGCCCCGCTCACCACGGGATGAGGCCACGGGCCCCCCGGGCCCCGCTCACCACGGGACGAGGCCACGGGCCCCCCGGACCCCGCTCACCTCAGGACGAGGCCGACGCACAGGAGCGTTCCGAAGGCCAGGCTTCCTCCGGCCACCAGGAAGGTGGGCAGTGGCACCGAAGAGTCTTGCACTAGGAGGAGAGAGAACAGGAGGAGGAACAGGAAACCAGGTGCCATCAGGACCCCAGGGAACCTCGCCCCGGAGGCCTGCCCTGCTAGCCCTCCAGAGCCGGCTCCGGAGGACTCGGCCCAGCGCAGTGCGACCCCGGGCTCCCAGCCTGGCGAGAGACGCCCCCCCACCCCCCCCCGCTGAACAGCTCTGGCCCGGCCCCCAAGGCACGGGGGTGCAAGAGCCCGGAGGCTTTGGGGACCCCGTCGACGCAACTCCACTGAGGACGGAGTCAGGGGCTCAGGCAGGTGAAATCAAGCTTTCTCCACTGGGGTGTCACCTGTCACCCCACTTGGTCCTCAAGCCCCAGCCACGTGGACCTCATCTGTCCACCACGTGCCGTGTTCCTGCTCCTTCCGGACCCCCCCCTGCCCCCAGTCTCCTTCTTCCCTTCCAGAATGCTCTTCCCGCCTGAGCCGTCCAGCCCCAACCAGACCTTCGGCGTCGCAAGAGGTGATGCCATTTCTTCTGCGGAGCGACCTCGCTCCGGGCGCCCGTGGCACCTCTCCAGCTGCAGCTCGAGCTCCCGGCAGCGGGGCCACAGGTGTCCCCACGGTCAGCCCCCCCTGCTCATGCGGAGCCCGCACACATCAGGCTCTGCGGGGACCGAAAGAACAAACTGGTTCGTGGGCAACCACGTCCCCTCCCGCAGCTGCCACACGGAGCTGGTGCCCGGAGTCCACACTCTGTGGCTGGGCCCGCACACCCTCGCGGCTCCCGGGCTCCCCCCAGGCGTGTCCACCATGGGCCGCGATGCCTCCTGACGCTCATCACTTCAAGCGCCCGCTGGACGCGGCTGTCAGGAGCCCAGACCAGGCACCGGCTGCAGGACAGGTGTCCCCGCGCCTGGCAGAGACGGCCGTGTAACAGAGGCAGTACGACTGGCTTCCTCGCTAACACTTCACCGTCTTTGATATTTGTTCCTTCCCTCATTCAACAAATGTTTATTGACTATTTATCGATAGAAGTCTCTGTTCGGAGCCACAGGGATACAGGACGACAGAAAAGCTCCCGCCTTCCTGGATCTTACATTCTAATCGACAGAGAGACAAACAAATAAATGTCACGTGACCTTAGCAGGGACAAGGGCAATGATGACAAAGAAAGCAGAGGAAGGTCAAGGAGTGACAGGGGTGGGGGCTGGGGGTGGGGCGTCAGACGTAGGACAGGCCCCTAGCAGAGGGCTCTGAGCAGAGGCCTGGCTGTGTAAAGGAGCTGGCCAGGTCAGGGGAAGAGCACACGGGCAGAGCAGGCAGCGTGTGCAAAGGCCCCGAGGTAGAGAATGTGAGTGCAGAGCGAGCGACAGGGAGAGTGGACGAGGCGAGGTCTGAGACGGGCACTGACCTCGCAGAGACCAGAGCCCAGATCTGTGACTGCACAGTCGCTCTGGCTGCTGGCTGGAGAGGGTCTGTTGGGGGTTAGGAGGAAAAGACGGGAGACCCGCACCAGCTCCTGAAGTCCTGGCAGAGGGACGAGTCCCCGGGAACAGCAGGGCTCAGGGACTGGACGTGGGGCAGGGGTAGAAGAGGACGTGCGCTCGACCCCCTCCGCCCGCCCCCGACCGCCCTGAGCGGCCCAGTGCATGTGGCACCGGTTCCCAAGACGAGGAGGACGGAAAAGAAGAGACTGGGGCTGGAAAGGGCCGGGGGCATCAAGTGCTCGGTTTCCGACATAAGTATGAAATTCCCAGCGAGCGTCAGGCCACGGGCATGTGCCCACTGGGCGCTGGGCAGGGAGCCCGGCCATCGATGGACCCACGGACGGCCTTCCCGGAGACAGGGCTGGAGGAGCTCCTCGCTGAGGCCCCTCCCCACCGCAGCCCCTGAACTGCACCCCACCCCCACCCTACCACTCGAGGCCCGTTCAAACGGCACCTCCCCCAGAACGTTCTGTGATCCCAACTGCACACACCCTCGGACATCTCCAAATTCCCCTCGCTTTATCGATGCCTCTGCTTTGGCCGTCTCCACGCCGCTCTCCATCGCACTCCCTGCTTTCCTCCATCGGAGCCTGACCCCGGGAGGGTGGGGTGGCTTCGGTCCCCCCGAGCCCCCAGCTGTGCAGAACTCAGGCCCAGGTAGTCGGCAGGTCCTTCCCAGGTGCATTGTAGCGGGGCCTGCAACCGGGATGGGGCCTGGGCAGCCAGCATCCGGTGGGGTGAGGGCTTCCACAGAGAGCCGGGAGCCGTGCCGAGGCCCCAGCCTGCGCTCCGGGAGCCCACACGTATGGCGGACCCGGGTCCTTCCTGACGCTGGTGAGCTTTCCTGCTCTTGCAGGTACACGGGAGCGGAGCACTGAAATCCAGGCTCCCAGAGAGTTCCGCCAGCCTGCATTCCGCGTCAGACTCCAACCCTTTTGTTTGTGTTCTAGGCGAGCTGGGGCATATTTCACTGATCTGTGCCATTCTCCCTATGGTTCCCTCACCGTACGTCAGCCAACGGCCTCAGACGGGGGCCTGCAAAGTAGCGTCTCTGTCACAGCTCCTCCCCTTCAGCACACTGGCCTTCTGCCAACACTTCCGAATAAGAACGGACGTGATGCAGAGAAGTCCCTGTGCCCCTGATATCACCGGAGTGTGAATACACCCAGTCCTTACCTGGGAGGCTGGTTGCATTTGCAGAATCTTTCAAGAGATCATTTTCATCGTCTCCATCAGTAGTCGGTGCCTAAAACAGAGATCCCCCCTGTAAGCGCGTTTCTGCAGATTCCGCCATCATCTGGGACCAGCTCAGACCTCCTCCTCAACCCTCTATGGTCCATCCATGGCATCCTTCCCTCTGTCTCAGGGACCTCTCCACTCCTGACCTGTGCCTCTCGACGTCTGCACCGTCATTTGTGTTATTTGTATCTATACCTCGCCAGCTCGAGGCAGGACTCCTTCCCGGCTGCCTCTCCACCAGGGCTTGGGGCACGGCACCTCTCCCAAAGGAGAGGCTCCCCGGACAGGCTACAGCAGCACTGTCCCCCACGTCCCATGCCAGGGTGCGGGTGCCCCCATCTCCTGGGAAAACCGCGGGCCAGAATCCTGGACCCCCCACTTACCAGCTCTGTGACCTTGGACAGATCCTGTAACCCGCGTGGGTATCTGTTTTCCTCCCTCGCGGGCACCACCGCCTTAGCTCTGAACCCCGGCTAACGACAGGATCAAACAAGACTGCGGGTACAGGGCTCGACACCGAGCACATCTGGGCTGGCCCTCAGCCAGCGCCCACCCCGCACCTGGCCACACGGCACAGGCTGTACCCGGAGCCTCTTCCGCCGGTGCCTGGGAAGCCCTGCATCGGCCACATATGAGGTGCGAGGCCGGGGCTCCTTCCCTGGGCTGCTGGCTCCAGGAGGGGCTGAGCCTCCCAGTTTAGCTGGCCCTCAGGGGATTAAGGACCACAGGACAGGCAGCTGGGTGGGAAATTGGATTACCCAAAGATTTGTTAAGCAGCTTCAGAGGTAATCCTCTTTCCAGAAAATTATGACACCGGGAGCCACAGGGGAAAGGCTCAGATGCACCGAATTTGATTCCGAGCTCAGTGGCGTCTCTCAGATCAGAGACGAGACCTCAGCCACGAGGCACAGGGCCTTCTTCGAGCCCGGCCAGCCAACTCCACAGACCACCGTGGCCGCGACTGTCCTGGGACAACCGAACTGCCCTGACCCCGTCGTACAGAGGCTCGAAGAGAGCACGTGACTGGCCCGTGGCCACATTTCCAGTAAGTGGCAGGGCTGGGATCCGAACCGAGTTCCGTCCGGTGCCAGCCCACAATCCCCAGCCCAGGTGCTGCTGTCCTGGCCACTCACCTGCGTGGAGGGGGGAGCCTCCGTCTTGGCTGGGGGGCTCCTGGGTTCTGCGGGCGGAAGAGTCACAATTAATGATGGACAGACCCCGAACTCTCCCAGAGTAAGCTCGTTGCCGTGTTGGCGAAAAGAACGTTACGCTAGAATAAGCTGGTAGCCAGCCCTAGACAATTAGTTATGTAAGTATATATAAATATTGCATACAAAACTATATATAAATATATAATTAAATTCGTTACATAAATTAAATAGTTACATAAGTTAGGAGATAGCCATAGGTTGCAACAGTCTTTAAAAATAAAGGAGAGGGGCCCCTGGGTGGCTCAGTCGGTTGGACGGCCAACTTCGGCTCAGGTCATGATCTCGCGGTCCGTGAGTTCGAGCCCTGCGTCGGGCTCTGTGCTGACAGCTCAGAGCCTGGAGCCTGTTTCAGATTCTGTGTCTCCCTCTCTCTCTGCCCCTCCCCTGTTCATGTTCTGTCTCTGTCTCAAAAATAAATAAACGTTAAAAAAAAAAAAATTAAAAAAATAAAAGAAATAAAAATAAAGGAGAAAAATGTTGAGAATATAGTTATACGAAAAATACAAGACAAGGGAGGCTCATACGGTCTGATGTAAAGTCCCTAAAGAAAGAGATTTAGTCCACGGTCATAACACCCTGAACACGCCCGATCTCATCTGATCTCGGACGCTAAGCAGGGTTGGGCCTAGTTAGTACTTGGATGGGAAGAAAGAGATTTATATCACTGTTTATTATACATTATATACATACATATATATTTACACACAGGGAACAAACAAACAGAACAAGTCACTGGATGGAAGCACTATTGACATTAAAATTTTTTTTTTTAATTTTTTTTTTTAATTTTTTTTTTAACGTTTATTTATTTTTCAGACAGAGAGACACAGCATGAACGGGGGAGGGGCAGAGAGAGAGGGAAACACAGAATCAGAAGCAGGCTCCAGGCTCTGAGCCATCAGCCCAGAGCCCGACGCGGGGCACGAACCCGCGGACCGCAAGATCGTGACCTGAGCCGAAGTCGGACGCTTAACCGACTGAGCCACCCAGGCGCCCCTTTTTTAATTTTTTAAATGTTTATTTTTGAGAGAGAGACAAAGCGTGAGTGGGGGAGGGGCAGAGAGAGAGACAGAGGATCCAAAGGAGGCTCCAGGCTCTGTGCTGTCAGCACAGAGCCAGATATGGGGCTCGAACCCAAAAACCGTGAGATCATGACCTGAGCCCCCCAGGCACCCCAACATTTTAATTTTCTTCTATTCACCTTTCACAATAAAAAATAGTTAAGTTCTCATCCACCCGGGTGGGTTTGGTAGGCTTTGCCCAGTAAGGGACACGGTCCAGGCACACAGGAGGCCCCCCTTCCTGGGAACAGTATTTCTGCAGAACCCCGCCCCCCCCACCCCGCCACAGGAGGCCAGGCATCAAAGCAAGAGCACCAACATGAGGACAGGCCTTGCGGCAAGCGTGGGCCCGAGGGACCAGGGCCTGAACTGTGACAGGCCACGGGTGGAATGCTCTGGGGTTTAAATATTTTCTTTCCAGCCCATCATTTTTCCGTTGAGAAGTTAAAAACACTATGGAAACAGTTTACACAAAGATACGGAGCCTAACCTGAACCAGGAGTAGGATAAGGGGACAGAGAAGGTGACCACGCTTCTGCTCAGGAGGGAATGTCCAGCAGGACAGTGCTGTCCCCAGGAGGGCAGGAAACACACAGCAGCAGCCCTGGAGGGGACACCAGAGCATGTTCACCATCCCATTGTGCAGAGGAAACAGAGCCCAGAGAGGGAAAGCAGCCAGTCCAAGATCACACAGCCAGTCAGCCCGAGATCAGCCTGGGGAAGACGGGGAGGAGCCAGTGCCCAGCGGAAAACATGCAGCTGCACAGCGGGTGTCGGCCGGCCGAGCACAGGGCACGGGGCACCGACGAGAGCTAAAACCAGGAGTCGGGGCAGCCCTGTCGGGACATACAGCTGACCACAGACGGTCACTCGATCCAGGGCTTCCCAAGCCCAGCCACGTTCCCTTCCTGCGTGGCTCTTTAGATCCCATCCTTGGTCTGTGGCCTCAGAACCTCGGGGCTGGGACCCAGATATCAGGGGTTTTAAAGGCTCTACAGGCGCGCCCGGGTGGCTCGGTCGGTGAAGCATCCGACTCTTGGCTTCGACTCGGGTCGTGATCTCAGGGTCCCGAGTTCAAGCCCCTCGTCAGGCTCTGTGCTGACAGCACGGAGCCCTCTCGGGATTCTCTCTCTCCCTCTCTCTCTGCCCCTTCCCAGCTCGTTTTCTCTTTCTCTCTCTCTCTCAAAATAAATAAACATTATTAACAAAATACCTTAAAATTAAGTCTCACATAACGAGACTTTTTAAAAGTCTTAGGTGACCTTGATGACCATGGGGCCCTGATTCAGACCATTCTGTCCCCAGAGAGAGAAGGTAAAGTCTTTTGCATTGTTCTGAATAAAAACCATTTCCACTTTACAGACGGACACACCGGGGCTCAAGGGCAGTCAGGCCAAGACCGCCAGGAAAGTACCACGAACGCTGCCGGGACCAGCCTTTGTGGACGGCCACGACGCACCAGCCCCGAGGGGTCCAGGCGCCTGCAGTTCTGTCCCGTTTTACACTCAGCGTCCCCAGGAGGCAGGCACCGTGAGCTCAGGTTTACAAAGACACTGAGGCTCAGAGAGACGTCGCCCACGTCAGGGAGCGCATTGTGCTTTCCTGTTTAGGCAAAAGCATTTCTATTTCCTAACGTCTCCCCCCGGCCGGCGAGTTGGGCGAGAGAAGGAACACACACCCGTGTCCCCGTGTCCCCGTGTCCCCGCAGCTCCATATCCCCGTGTCCCTCATGTCCCTCGTGTCCCCGCGGCCCCGGACGTGCCGTGGCGGTAACGAGAGCCTGCATTTACGGAGCACCTACCACGTGCCAGCCTCCTACTTCACATGACTTCACAAGTCCAGGCTTCGGGACAGCACTCGGTCACTCTGTCACAGTCCCGTCACTCACCCCCATTCTACAGACGGGGAAACAGCCACAGGGACGTCCAACAACTTGCCCAGTTTTGTAAGAAGTGAGTGACCAATCTTTCTGGCTCTAAGAACGCACTTTTTTTCTTTATTTTAAAACCATCTCTAGATTGAACATTTCTCAGATTCAGAGACTGTATCTTGCTCATCTCTGTGAACCTAGTATTTAACACATTTTTTCTCAAGAACCGTGTAGTTAGTAAAATTTCGATTACGGAGAAGCACTTAGGAAGAAGACTACTTGAAACATGAAGCGTGTTGCCACTGCGGGTTTTCCTCGTGTGACGATTTCCGAGACGACAGGAGGCCCTTTCACATTCGTCACAAAATCAGTGAACTAACAGAGACCACACACGAGTTTCAGGCGTTTTTTTCACACGAGTTCTTAAAACAAGAAACTTCTTTCCGTGAACTTGAGGGTTGGTCTGAGTCTGTCTGCTCGGGTTTCGGGACAGAGAAGTCCAGGATAACCTCTCTTAGACACCGTCTCCTCATTTCTGAGCAAGGCGGACAGCTTCCTCCGGGACAGATCACCTGAGATCACATGCGCGGGAAGTACCCCAGCCTGGTGCACGGTATTTGTTTTAAAACGGACCTGGGGTGCCTGGGGGGCTCAGTCAGTTGAGTATCCAACTTCAGCTCAGGTCATGATCTCGCAGTTTGTGGGTTCGAGCCCCGCGTCGGGCTCTGTGCTGACCGCTCAGAACCTGGAGCCCGCTTCGGATTCTGTGTCTCCTTCTGTCTCTGCCCCTCCCCTGCTCACACACTCTCTCTCAAAAATGAATAAACATTAAAATAAATAAATAGATAGATAGATAGATAAATAAATAAAAACTGGCCTCAAGATTGGGAACAAAGAACGTAACAAGTCCTGGGGGCGGGGGTTGCCTGGCTGGCTCAGTGGGTTAAGCGTCCAACTCTTGATTTCAGCTCAGATCTCTCAGATCTCTCAGTTCGTGAGTTCGAGCCCCACATCAGGCTGTGTGCTGGCAGCTCAGAGCCTGCTTGGGATTCTCTCTCTCCGTCCCTCCCGTGCACTCTCTCAAAATAAATAAAGAAACTTTGTAAAAATTTTTTACAAAATCATAACAAGTCCTGGGGATGTGACGCACAGTACAGCGACCACAGTGAACAGTGCCCACATTGCTTATTTGAAAGTTGCCGAGACTGGATCTTAGAAGTTCCCATCACAAGAAACAGACTGTCTGTAATTATGTGTGATGACGGACAGACAGTGTGATCGTCATTCAGCAACATATACAAATACCAAGTCATTAAGTTGGACATCTGAAACTAATACGACATGATATGTCAATTATATCTCAATAAAACCGGGGAGGTGCAGAGAACATACATTTTTTTCTAAGAAAATATTTTTAAATCGCATATTATGACCAGTTAAGGGCAGGGCTCAGGGGTAGGAGTACAGAGAGCGAAACAAGTGGGCCAAGAATAAAAAGCGGAAAAAGAAAAAAGGAGGCCGAGGTTGCAGAGAGGTGAGGGGACAGGGACAGGGGGAGGAACCACAGAGCCAGACGCCCGCAGGAAGGGGGCCAGGGGACAGCTGTCTGCAGGGCCACCCACTCTGGGCTCAGTCCCTGCTTCCCACCTGCCTACACAGGCCACAAACCACCAACCAGAAAGTCAATCACTGCTCCTCCCGTGGTGCAAACACCAAAGCCCTCACGGAGGCGCTGACAGTCCCCTGCGGCCGGGCCCCAAGCACCCCTGGGTGGTCTGCAGAGAGCCCCCTAGTCTGAGGCCACAGGAGAAAACCTCGGGGGAGCAGCTTGGCTGCCGAAGCGTCTCACCCCTTCTTTATGACACGATGGAAAATGGCAATATGGCAACAGCTACATTTTACTTAACTATTCGCATCCTTACTGAGCAAAATTAAAAGTTGGCAACCACAGGGCGCCTGGGGGGCTCAGTCAGTTGAGTATCCAACTTCAGCTCAGGTCATGATCTCGCAGTTTGTGGGTTCAAGCCCCGCATCAGGCTCTGTGCTGACGGCTCAGAGCCCGGAGCCTGGTTCGGATTCTGTGTCTCCCCCTCTCTCTGCCCCTCCCCTGCTCACACTCTGTCTCTGTCTCTGTCTCTCTCAAAAATGAATGAACCTCTAAAAGTTGGCAACCTTATATGGCCCTAAAGCTCTCTTCAGAAATGTCACAGCCGGTGGAGGCCCAGCGCGCAGGAGTGAGTGCACCGGGCAGCGTGCAGGCAGGGCTCACCGGTGCGGCCCCCCCGGGTGGTGGGACACACGTGTGCAGGTGCCTGGGGCCGCTGGACCGGGGAGGCGAGTGAGCGGCCAGGCGTGGGGGTCAGCTGGCGGCCGCCCTGGGAGGCCCCTCGGGGCACAGCCTCTGCAGAAACCTGTGCCCGACGGGCTCCTGAACCCCGGCCGTTCCCACCTGGGCTCGGGGAGGCCCCCAGCTCCGGCCTCGGGACACCCCAAGGGCTCCTGTGCCCGCAAGCCCCGGCACCCGCCCGGGGCCAGGCCGCACGTGGGGAGCATGCTGGGGGAGCGGGTCCGAAGGGCTGCCCAGGCCCCCGCCCCACACTCGCTCTGCAAAGGGGCTCGCTCGATGCCACCCTGTCGGGGCCGCGGGAGGAGGGGCCTGGAGGGCGGCCTCCCGCTCGAGAGGGGCTGACCGCCGCCTGCGAGAGTTGTCAGGGGACACTTGGCCTCCCGGAGCAGCTCGGGGGGGTGGGGGGGATCCAAGCCGCACGGGCCCTCTCCACCCTGCACCAGCCCCCCCTGCCTGGAACAGGCCTTCCGGCACCTGCCTCATCCCAAGCCACCTTGTGCAGGTGCTGGACCTTCTGCTCGCTGCACGGCCGGCCTGCTGTCCCCTTCTCTGTGGGGACAGTCCCACACACCCTCCAGGACACGACACAACCCCTCCCCCCACCCCCGTGAAGCTTCCCCGGCTCTGTCTGGGCCACGGCCCCACAACGCCCCGTGTGCGGAAGGACGTCTCCTCTCCGGCCTCGTGCAGACTTTCACCAGGGCTCTCGGTCCCGGCCGGCCTGGCGGCCGCACAAGACAGCCACCGGACCTCCAGGCTCCGACACGCCGGGACAGGAGACAGTACGTGCCCGGCCATGAGCAGACAGGCAAAGCGACACTGGGCGTGCTCATCGACACCCGCCTGCCCTGCGGGACCCGGGCACAGAGCACCGAGCAGGGCAGCCGGGACCCACGCGCACAGAGGACACGCCGGGTGCACGCGTTGGCTCCCCGACCCACGCGGGTGTGACGGCACCGGAAGCCGGGACGGACTGGCAGAAAGTACGTCACCAGGAGCATTTCGGAAAACAGGCTGCAGCTCGTTTTACAGACGACTCCCCGAAGGGAACGAGACGCACCACAGCGTCCCCACTTTCCACACGGCCCGGCCGAGGCTCTGACGGGTCACCAGCCCTGACTCCGCGCTCCGCCGTGCTCCCCACGACCCCCGCGTCCCCCAGAGGTCAGCACCCCCAGGCCGAGGCCAGGGGGCAGGCGCGGCCTGCACGCGGGGGTCCTGCGCTTGGGGAGCGCCCTGATGCCAGGGCACAGACAAGCCCAACAGCCCTGGGACTGTGCTGGCGGTGGGGCGCTAACCCTCACGCCCACGGCGCTCCCTGGTGTCCAGCCCAAACCCCCTGGCTCTGCCCTCCACAGCGGGGGACCAGCTGGCTGTCTCTCGGCATCTTTACCGCTGGGGCTCTGGAGACCCCCCGAAACCACACACGCACAGGACGGGGTCTCCGCGCTTCCGAGGCTGATGCGAGAAGCAGCCAGGCGCGGTGTGTGAGCCCCACACTCGCTCCAGCCACAGGAACGACAGCGAAAACGTCAGAGGCTGTCCTCAGGGCTGGCGCTGCCTCTGTGGGGATGGGGTCAGTCATTTAAAGAGGGACATCCGCCAGTGAGACCCGGTGCAGGAAAAGGCAGCCAGACGGGGAGCCCCGCGGGTCGGGCCGGCTGCACCACAGCCTGGAAAGAGAAAGGCAGGCGGATGCGGGGCCGGAGGCCCACAGAGCAGACCAGCCGACGGGCTCGGGTTACCCCGGGGGGCAGTGCTGGGTTGACACGAGGAAGAACTTTCTTCTTGAACAGACACTCCTCCAAAGAAGATGCACCCGTGGCCAGAAGCACACAGAAAGTTGCTCAACACCACTAATCATTACGGAAAAGCAAATCAAAACCACAGTACTGCCTCACGGCAGTGGGACGGCGAGTCTCAAAACAAACAAACAAACAAAACCAGAAAATAACAAGTATCATGAGGATGTGAAGAAACTGGAACCCTGTTCGTTGCTGATAAGAACGCAAAACGGTGCGGGGGCGCCTGGGTGGCTTAGGTGAGCAGTTGAGCGTCTGACTCTTGATTTCGGCTCAGGCCACGATCTCACGGTTTGTGGGTTCGAGCCCCGTGTCGGGCTCTGCACTGACAGTGTGGAGCCTGCGTGGGATTCTCTCTCTCCCCGTCTGCCCCTCCGCTGCTTGCACCTGCACACACGCTCTCTCTCAAAATAAACTTAAAGAAAGAAGAATGCTGGGGCGCCTGGGTGGCTCAGTCGGTTAAGTGGCCGACTTCGGCTCAGGTCACGATCTCGAAGTCCGTGAGTTCGAGCCCCGCGTCAGGCTCTGTGCTGACAGCTCAGAGCCTGGAGCCTGTTTCAGATTCTGTGTTTCCCTCTCTCTCTGCCCCTCCCCTGTTCATGCTCTGTCTCTCTCTGTCTCAAAAATAAATAAACGTTAAAAAAAAAAATTAAAAAAAAAAGAGAGAAGAATGTAAAATGGTGCAGCCACTGTGGAAAACAGCCCGATAGTTCCTCAAAGAATTAAAAATAGAGCTACTATGTGATTCAGCAATTCCACTTCTGGGTCTGTACTCAACAGAACGGGAAGCAGGGGACCGAACAGATACATACACATCGTGTTCACAGCAGCATTTTTCACAACAGAGATAAGGTGGAAGGAACCCAAGGGCCCGACCACAGAGGAGCAGTTATGCAAGACGTGGTGTCTTCACACGATGGAATATTATTCAGCCTCAAACAGGAAGGAGATTCTGACACGTGTTACACAGATGAACTCGACGCTACGGCAACAGGCCAGTCACGGGGACAGCCGCGGGGTGTCCACTTATATGAGGCCCGGCAGCAGCGAAACGCACAGAGGCGACGGCGACACCAGGGGCGGGGGCGGGGGCGCTGTTTAACGGGGACAGGGTTTCAGTTTCGCAGGATGAAGAGTTCTGGGACACGGATGGCGTGGCAGCCGCACAGCGGTGTGGACGTGGGGACGTACTTTCATTTTAATACACTTACAAACGGTTACCATGTAAATTTTAAGTTATGTGTACAAATTGCACCACGATTAAGCATTTCTAAAGAGAAAGAACTTTCCAACGAAGCAATCTCTTGGAGCCGTTTGCGACCATCTGGATCCAGGGGTTGAGCGAAGAGGTGTGCGCCCAAAGCATTTCCCGCACACGAGGCTGCGCGCAGCTCTCTCCCCTCGCAAAGGCTCCGGGGCCCCGGTCAGGTTCAGCAGTCAGAAGAGGAGCGTGTTTGGGCTCCAAGTGTGTACAAACCGAACCATGGACAGGTCACCACAATCTAGCCTGAGGGACGTCCCCATGGATTTAAACGGTCCCCCTAAGTAAGAGAGAGGGCTCGGGCCTCCCTCCCCACCCGAGTCCTTGCGGGAAATAGGCTTTGGGAAGAGGGTCCGGCAGAAACCTGCCTGCTGCCCCTGACGGACGGGTGACGGGAAAAGGGCCGGCGAAGATCTGAGCCTGCACCGGACGTTAAGCGCATCCAACTAGGAAGAGCCCACGGCAACTCGTCCGGCTCCCCCGGGACACGAGAGGCACGGGCCTCATGTGGCAAAGCAGGGGGGAAGGGGGAACGCCGCGTCTCTTCCGGGGGAAGAACACCAACCTCTGTGTGCGAGCCTTCCCCCCGGGGCTGCAGTGCGAGGACGTGCCAGCCAGGTGGGGCTGGGCAATCGCTTTTTTCCCCTCATTTCTACCTTTTCCTCTTTATCCACATGTCTTCCCTTTTTTGTTTTACTTGCCTGGCATTTAAGAACAACTCATTTGTTTCGATGGTGCTTCTGGGGTAACGAGAGCTCAGCCTGAAGCCCGTGTGGAAGCCGTTCTATAATGGAAACACTGCAAACAATGGAGTGGGCTGCTGCAGTGGGTAGTGAGCTCTCCACCTCTGGAAGCATTCAACCAGAGGCTGGACAGCCTCTCCACGCACTGCGATCTGAGAAGTTCCTGCGCTGGCTCTGGGTCTGCTGAATCCTAACCGTTCACAGCAAGGAATCAAGATGTCTCAAGACATCTCAAATCGTTTCCTCAGGAAAAAGGCAAGGCCGCTGTGTTGGCCTGCTGCTCGGAGTTCGGGAGGCACCAGCAGAACGAGGAGCATCAGGCCAAGCAGCTTCCTCTGCAAAAGCAGGACTGGAGATGGCAAGTGGGGGACACGGGCCACTGTTCCCAGAAGCCTGGTTTGCTTCTTCGCCGTGAGAGCGTACTAACTTGATGAAAATTTCGGAAGTAAAGACAAGACACTGGGGGCACCTGGGTGGCCCGGTGGTTGAGCGTCCAACTCTTGATCTCGGCTCAGGTCGTGATCCCAGTGTCATGAGTTCCAGCCCCACGTCCTGCTCTGTACTGATAGTGTGGAGCCTGCTTCCGAGTCTGTGTCTCCCTCTCTCTGCTTGTCCCCGACTCTCTCTCTCTCTCAAAAGAAATAAACACTTAAAAAAACATTAACCATGCAGTTACCACACAATACATTTCCAAAAGTATTTAATGTGAGAATGCTCACAGTATTCTCCCCCCCACTCACACACATATTTAAGGAAAGGAAAGAAACCTATGAAAATGTTCTCTCTCACTGGTTTTCTCTAGGTGGCAAAAATACTGATGATAATTTTTCTCATATTTTTGCAGAATTTTTCATGTTCTATCACAACCACAGTAATTTCAATCATTCCCCAAAGGCAATTATTTTTACCTGTAACATCTTTTTTTTTAATGTTTGTTTATTTTTTTTTTAACGTTTATTTATTTTATTTTCTTTTTTTTTTTTTAATTTTTTTTTTTTTTTAACGTTTATTTATTTTTGAGACAAAGAGAGACAGAGCATGAATGGGGGAGGGTCAGAGAGAGAGGGAGACACAGAATCGGAAGCAGGCTCCAGGCTCTGAGCCGTCAGCACAGAGCCCGACGCGGGGCTCGAACTCATGGACCGTGAGATCATGACCTGAGCCGAAGTCAGACGCTTAACTGACCAAGCCACCCAGGCGCCCCAACGTTTATTTATTTTTGAGAGAGAGGGAGACAGAGCATGAATGGGGAGGGTCCAAGAGAGGGAGGCACAGAATCTGAAACGGGCTCCAGGCTCTGGGCTGTCAGCACAGAGCCCGACGCGGGGCTCAAACCCACAAACTGTGAGGTCATGACCTGAGCCGAAGTGGGACACTTAACCGACTGAGCCACCCAGGTGCCCCCTAATGTTGGTTTATTTTTAAGAGGGAGGGAGAGAGACAAAGCATGAGCTGGGGAGGGGCGGAGAGAGAGGGAGGCACAGAATCTGAAACGGGCTCCAGGCTCTGAGCTGTCAGCACACAGCCCGACGCGGGGCTCGAACCCACGGACCGCGAGATCACGACCTGGGCCGAAGTCGGTCGCTCAACTGACTGAGCCACCCAGGCGCCCCTGCCTTTAACATCTTTTTAAAACTAGGAAATATTAGTAACTGTGGTTCACTAAATACAGCTACAGATTCTCCGAGGCGCCCCAGCTGTGGAGCGATCCCCCCCCTCCCCCGGCACCGCTCGCGTCCCAGTGGCCGCAGGACAGCAGCACGCGTCGCCAGGGACCCACAGGCAGCACAGGAGAGGCCGGGCTGGCCTCTCTCTGAAGGCGCTGCTGTTTCAGCCCTGGTTTTGGGCTGACTTTGCTAAGACCGGGGTACCCGCCCAAACCCCACTCGGTACCTGTCCACGGGGCACCCGCGGCCTCCGGGCTCCACGCGCTCCAGGAGCCGTGCCCAAACTCCTCCCGGGCCCGGACCTGCACCCTGTGCCTCGCGCCTCTCCAGGCGTCGTGGATGATGCAGTGATGCTGGAGCTCCTTGACCTGGGGTGGGGGGAGGGGGCTCGGGTCGGCGGCTCCCCGGGGACAGCGTGCCCTCGGCGCCCCGCGCCCCAGCTGCACCATCTCGGGCCCCGTGAGCCACTTGGCCGCACCGTCACCCCTGCGGCCCAGAGTGGGCCGGGCCCCCCGCCCCTGCAGGCGGAAGCTGTATGTCGCGCCCACAGAAGCCCGCCTGTCACACCCGCGGCACACCTGCCTCCCCGGGTCACACTCATCCTCCCACACAGAGCCTCGAAGAGGAGGGCCCCGTGCCATCATTCCTGCCTGACAGACGGGACGACGGAGGCTCAGAACGGTTCGGGGACTCACCCACAGCCACTCGGGCGGCGACTCACAAAGCAGGACCCGGAGCCGCGTTATTCTTTCCAGAACCTTCCCACTGCCCCCGAGGACCCAGCGCCCTTCTCCGTCCAGAAGTCGAAGGAGAACTTACCATCCACGTTGTGAACGTCTTCGACCGCTCCGCCCGGTATCGGAGCTCAAACTGCAGCCTGTAGAAGTAGGAGTTCCAGGACGGGGGGTCCCGCCAGGTGACCCTGAGCCAGCGGGGGTTTCCGGGCACAGCAGTGACGGTGACATTGACAGGCGGGTCAGGCTGCACTGTGGGGAAAGAGCAGGCACGCTCGAGCCGAGCCGGGGAGCGGGCAGGACCCCAGCCCAGCCCCCTCTCCCTCCCCCCTCCCCCAGCCCCCTTCCCCTCTGGCAAGTAAGGGCCCAGAGGCACCAGCTCAGCAGACCCCACAGCCAGCCCCTCCCTGCCCCCCACGAAGTCTCGAGGGGCCCTCGGTCAGAGGGGACAGAGGCAGCTGAGGGCGGGGGTCCCAAAGAGCCTACTCACGGATTCCGTAGCCCTCAAACGTTTGGGGATGGCTGGACTTGCTCCCAGCAGCGTTGCTGACGCACAGGGACACCACGTACAAGGAGTTGTCCCCCTCGGGGACTGCCAACTGGCAGGAGAAGGTCTGCGGCCCCGGAAAGTACTGGCACGGCTCCTCCGAGTGTCCCATGGGGCTGGTCCCGCTGCACACAGGACACGCAGCCTCACCACCAGCTCCTGTCCCTTCTGGGAGGGGGGTGGGCAGCCGGACACACCGCCTCCTGCAGGCCGAGTGCTCTTGACCCTTCCCCCCCTCCCCCTCCCCTCAGGGGACCAGGACAGCCTTCAAAGTCAGGTCAGTGCAGGGATCAAGGCCAGGCCCGATCACGATCACTATCACCATCACGAGGAGGGAGAGAGTTTCTGGCAGGCTGACGAAATATTCACATATTCGAGGTGAGTCAGATTGGGGCCTACCTGGCTCGGAGGCCTGAGACTTCCCCACTTACGACATGTGTGGGCATGCAAGGCCCCAGCAGCCACTCGCCCTGCCTCAGGGGGACAGATCACTGCTGATTCAGGTTTAGACCCCGGGCCCAGGGCAAATTCTCTCCTTCTGGGAAACCTGCTCCTGCGTTCCCAGTGGGAGTCATCGCCTCTTTCCCTCCAACACCATCCTACCTCCATCCGGGGTGGGGGTGGGGGGGTGGGGGGGTGGGGGGGGTGGGGGGGTGGGGCTCTAGTAAGCGCCTAGCCCAAGGCTCTTGCTGACCTCACCCAGCGCTCGAGGGAAGGACCGGGGAGACAGAACAGGGGGTGAGGGTGTCCCCACGTGCACGTGCCTCTTCCCAGGGGCCCGTGTGATCCCCCCAGGCGCAGGGCCCTGTGGCGGCTCCCCCCCGCCTCGGTCAATTCAGGAGGGGGCCCAGGTGCCAGCAGCTGCTGGAGGGAAGCATGAGCCCCCACACAAAGTCCGGCAGCTCAAGCGTCACCTGGGTCAGTCCTCTGCCCAGAGCAGGCTGCGCACAAACACCTGCCAGGCCCCAAACTGTCACCCGAACGACCCGGCTGTAGGTTCCAGATGGTCCCGATTCTCCCCATGGGCGGCGGTGCCTCTGCAGACAGGCATCTACACAGCTCTACGTGGAGCCCGAAGCATTAATATTAGCACGCGACACTCTGCAGACAGACCCGGCAGAGACCGGTCCCCCGGTGCAGTCACTGCTTGGGTTTCCTGACGCTCTGAAAACTCAGCTCAGACTCCCTTGCAAACGCCCGGAGCAAGGGCTGAGGCTCTGGGACCGAGAGGGACTACCCAGAGGGTCATCTTCCACCTCCTGCCCCAGCCCCGCTCCCCCAGGCCCCAGCCTGCTCCTCTCCAGGCCTTTCTAGTGGAAGGAGCCTGATAAAGGCTCCCAGTCAAGGCGGATAAGGAGCCGGAGCCGATAAGGAGCTCTCCTGGCATTGGGACATCTCTCCCTGGGGGCAACGCCCAAGATCTGGCATTTTGAATAAAACCAGACAGGCTGGGATGTGATTCCTAGGAGAGCAACTACCAGCAAGATGGCCTCAAACAAGTTAATCAGTCTCTCAACTCAGCTCCTCCGTCTGCTAAACAAGGAAAATGACCCCCGCTGGTGGCGTGGCCCCGCCCCGGCCAGTCCCCGCTCCCTCCTCCCCACCCAAAGGATGACTTTGCATTGACGGCATCGGTGTCTGGGAACTGCTGGCCGCCAGTGCCCCCCGCGGGGCTGCTGGGGGGGGGGGGGGGCGCAATGAGGATGCAGACACACACCCCGACCCAGATACTCACAACTTCCTCACCAGAAGCGTGGCCCTGGTCGTCCCGGAGGGGGGGCTCCGAGGACCCCACTCACAGGCCACCTTGCTGAGGGGGCTCTTCCGGAAGCAGGTGATCTGGGGCTCCTCGGGAGGGGCTGGAGGGAAAGGGTGGCCAGTGTGAGGGGGGCACGGCCCTGAGGCCAAACAGCCCCCCCCATACACTCACTCATTCAATCTCTGCAACAACTCCAAGCAAGTAAAAAATTAACCACATTTGGGGCGCCCGGGTGGCTCAGTCGGGTGAAGTGTCTGACTTCAGCTCAGGTTATGACCTTGGATCTCGCCGTTTGTGACTTCGAGCCCCGCGTCGGGCTCTGTGCTGACAGCTCAGAGCCTGGAGCCTGCTTCGGATTCTGTGTCTCCCTCTCTCTCTGCTTCTCCCTCGCTCATTCTCTCTCTCTCTCTCCCAAAAATAAATAAATATTAAAAAAAAAAATTAAAAAGGGGCGCCTGAGTGGCTCAGTTGGTTGAGCGTCTGACTTCAGCTCAGGTCATGATCTCACGGTTTGTGGGTTCGAGCCCCACGTCGGGCTCTGTGCTGACAGCCTGGAGCCTGGAGCCTGCTTTGGAGTCTGTCTCTCTCTCTCTCTCTCTCTCTCTGCCTCTCTCTCTCTCTCTCTCTCTCTCAAATAAATAAAAAACATTAAAAAAATTTAAAAAATTAACCACATTTGCCAGCGAGGACACGGAGGGGACAGAGGTTAAGCCGTGAAGGAGGAGCTGTCAACCAGGTCTCGGCCTCGGGCAGCAGGGTGGGGTCCCTGTCAGCCACGCGCCCCCACCTACGAGGAGCCTCCTCCAGTCTCAGTGCTGGCAGATGTCAGCGGGTCTTCCCCTGTAGGTGTCGGGCCAAAGAAATAACAGCAGTCGAAAGGGACAGCCGGGGCGCTCTGAGCACACAACTGACCTTCCACCAGCAAAGGCACAGTTCCAGCCAGGCGGCCGTCGCGGTAACAGGAGTAGTTTCCAGAGTCGCTGAGCTGCACCGACCTCAGAAGAAGCCTCCCTCCCACGTCAGCACCGCGTTCCTGCTGTGAGCCTGGGACCCGATTCCTCAGCAGCCAGTGAACCGTGGCACTGTCTCCAGTCTCCTCGCCCGGGCAGGTCAGGGTCACGTTGGCCCCAGGCCGGGCGGTCACCACATCACTCAGCACCTCTGGGCACATAGAGGACACCCCGTAAGCCCACAGCAACCAGGAAGGACTCTGCTTCTGACACGAGAAGCCACAGGAGTCAGAACTGCCCACCTGTTGAGACCGCCCGCCGGCCGGCCCCCCGGGCCACAGCTACCTCGGCCCAATTAGGGCAACGGCCTCCCACCCCCCCACCCCCGAAGCCGCCCCGGCCCCCAACTCCTTCGATTAGAAAACCCATCGAGGCTTGGTGTTGTCCCCGCGTGAGTCCCCAGCGTGAGGCGCACAGGGACTTCTGCCTCCTGGTCCCCCACCCCCCCACTCCCCACGCGACTTCCTGTGTCAGGTCTCAGCCTGACTATCCCCTCCCTGAGGCCGTCCCTCAGCCCCCAGCTGGACTAGGCCCCCCGGCTGCTGTCTCCCTCACGCTATCTCCCATCCCACACTGAGGGCGGCGGGTCCTTTCCAGGGTTTTCTATGTCGCAGCGTGGCTCTCGACTTTCTCACGTGCAGCGCTGGGTCATTTGCCCAAGACTCCCCCCGAGAGGTACTCGGACGTGTCACACGTGTCCTTTTGCTTCAGGACTGAACACACAGTCCAGTGTGTTTAAGCCGAAGGTCCCCTGATGGGCATGTCCGGTCCACATGATGACTTGCACGTGCGCCCGAATGAGGTTATGCTTAGAAGACCAGACCCACCCAACACTTTTTTTTTTAAGACTTACTTCATTTTTAAGTAATCTCTACACCAAAGTGGGGCTTGAACTCATGGCCCTGAGATCAAGGGTCACATGCTCCAACCAGGCAGCCAAGTTCATTTTTTTTATTTTTAAGATTTTCTTTTTACCACTCGACACTTTTGATCACCACATCCAGTTCTACTTTTCCGTTTTCCACCGACAACGCGGCTCTAGGGATAAAACTTCACACGGACGTCAAGCTCACGCACAAATCGCCAGCACCGTGGGAAGGAGGACGAGACCCTGCCACGCGGACTGCCTGCTGGTGTGCGTGGTGCTTACAGCACCCTACAGACGGGAGGCCGCATGCGGGTCCAGGTGGAGGTCAGGGGCTCACGCTTTCACTGGCACCTTCACAGGACACTGTCCCCATCCCCAACCATGACTGCGAGACAGTGAGCTCCCGCTAGCACTCATCAAAGAACTTGGTAGGTGCTTAGTAAACGCTTAATGTAGGGTGCCTGCGAGGCACCCTCGGGCACAGGGGCTCCACACAGAAAGCACCCCCCCCCACCCCGTGCTGCGTTCCCACCGTGCCCCGGGAAGCCCCATGCTGGGCAGCGGGGAGCCTGGCACAACCAGGAGACGCTGTGGAGCCGGAGGGAGCCCCCTTCTGCACTTGCCGGCTCTGGGGGTCACCTCCCCCCACCCCGCCCACGGAAGCTCCTGCCGCGTGTGGGACCAGCCTGAACGACGGGCTGTTCCTTCCCCGCTCGCTCTAACAATGGCAAAGCACTGGCAAGCTCAGAGAAATAGCAAATAAATAGGCTTTTCTTCTCGTCCACAAAAACAGAGCTCTGGGAGCAGCATGAGGGCCTCCCTCTGACAAGGAGCTTGAGTAATGGTTTTCTGAATCTTTAAAACTGAGTCACTGTTTTTTTTTTTTTTTTTTTAATGAGGGTGATTAATTATAAACCAGCTATTGGCAACTATTGCTTGTTCCAGTCCTTCTTCAAAAGATGTCTCTTCTAGGGGCACGTGGCTGGCTCAGTAGGTACAGCCTGCGACTCTTGATCTCAAGGTCATGGGTTCAAGCCCCACGCTGGGCAGAGCCTACTGAAAAAAAACTGTGCAAGGTACATTTCTTGCAAAACCTGTGAACAGCACTGTGTTAACTGTGCTTCTGAAAGCAGTACGCACTGGACAGACAGACAGACAAGAAAGACCAACAGGAAACAAACATGCTGAAGCCAACCCAGCCCCCCACTCAGCCCCACGCCTGACGAGGCTCTGAGCCGGGCCGTGGCACCGCGTGGCCGAGCGGGAGCCTCGGGGCCCCTGGCCTCCTGCCACGTCCGCCCAGCCCTCCAGAGGCTGAGACTAGAGTGATCTCCTCCCGTCTTCCTCTACTTTGGGGATTTTCTACGAGCCGCGTCACTCTCAGAATGAACGTGTACAGGTACTTAAGACAAAGAAGCTACATAGCCTGGGTCTGTCCAAGTCATTCAGCCTCAGGAGGAGGGAAGGTGGGGCAGAGAACAAGGGGACAGGGGACAGGAAAGGGTGACAGTAGGCTCCTTCAGGTGGGGGAGAGTGCATTCCCCCGCCCTCGGGCCCAGTGCTCCCTCACTGCCCTGGGGCCCTCAGCCCCGCTGGCCCCAACCCCTGGGCCACTCAAGGTCATGGTCCCTCCCCGCGTGCCTCTGTTTGTCTGCTCCCTGAAGCAGCCAGGAACCCCCCCTCCCAAAGCAAGTCTCCCTGAGAGGGAAGGGCCAAAGGAAAGAGACACAGCAGGTGAGCAGAGTGCCCCCGAGAGTCCCTTCTTGTTCAGTCGCTCCCCCCGCCCCCCGGCGATGGGGCGCCAGGCGGAGCTGACCCTGCGCACCGACACTGAACAGGCAGCACCCCTGTAGCACCTGCCAGCTGTGTGGGGCCAGGGCCCGCCCTCCTGAAGAACTCAGGATGGTTGTGCCCGTCCTGTGCCAGGTCACAAGTGCTCAGGGAGCACTAACAGCAAACACCTACTATGCACCAAGCCTCCTCTTTGTCCACACTGCCATCCTCGAACCCCACACAAAACCCTGCAGGGAACCTACAACGGCCTGTAATACAGGCCGCCCTGACATAAACATCAGGATGTGTGGAGGGATCCAGGGAGGGGACACTGAGTGGGGGGGGGGGGGGGGTCTGACCATCTGACCAGTGGAGCCGCAGGGAGGGGCATCCCATCAGGACGCAACAGCTGGAAAAGGCACCAAACAGAAAGGCCACAGAGGGCAGCAGCGGGGGTCCTCAGGGGCCGAGACAGAAGCCAGGAGAGCGGGAGACTCCAGCCCCAGCCCCTGACGGGAGCCAGCCCTATCTTTCCTTCTGTGTATCCTCCAATCACCTGGAGAACAAACCAGCTGTCCCCCCGTCCCCTCCGGCTCCACCAGGACGTGCCATAGAGTCAGGGGAGGGGAGGCGGGCAGTCCAGGGCCGGGAGCTTTCTTCCTTCTTCCCACAGCTAGTGTCAGACGCACAACGGCACCCTGCTCCCCAGCTTCCTGTGAAGGAAAGGGTCCCACAGAGGCCGCAAGACGTCACCGGGGCCCAATATCTGAAGAGTATCCGCTCCCGAAAACAAGCTCCAACATCTCCTCCCCGAATGCCAGGCACTTGTGGGCCGACAGGGGCAGCCCGGCGTGGAGGGGACAGGAGGCCCGAGCCCATCCCCGGTCTCATCAACGATTCACAGGCCCCGGCCAAGCCCCAGTCTCTGTCTGTGAAGTCTGAAGGTCCCTCTCTACTGCCCCCACTCCTGCCTCTGGCATCTTGCCACGTGGGGTCGTCAGCTCTGGGAGGTCAGGAAGCACGTCTATTATCTGTCTCAGCTTGAAAACACACAATTGACAGATTTATTATTTAATACTTGATGACTTTGCTTTGGACAGGGATGTAGCCGGACCCCTGTGCCCTGAGACAAATGCTTGTCTTCCCCCCGCGAAGCCCTAAGGGAGGGGGTCCACAGCCTCCCTGCCTCCCCTTCCTCAAGAGGAAGAGAGCTGAGGCCCTATAGCCCCACGCAAGCCCACTCCCCGGGGCACTGGAGCCCCCTTGGGGGTGGGGGGCTCTACGGCACAGCTCCGGGAAGCGGGGAGGAGCCCCATTCCAGACCTAAGGTCAGGTGCCAGAAACCGAAACAGCTTTGCTGTTTTTCTACTTTTTTTTCCCTCCTCAAGTAAACTTGCAAATGTCAATAATCAGAAAAACATGCCCACGGAGATAAATTTCTCAACTCTGTTGCAGCTCGCGGCCGCTCTTGCCAGCAAAAACAGGCTCGCTTCCCCGCCCCACTTATGCAAGCGGTGAACCAGTGAACCGGCTCCCCAGCGCACGGCCGCGGAGGACCCAGGCTTAGTGCACGCCTGCGAATCCCACCCCCGCTTTCTGAGCAGGGACTCGGGTCTGGCTGACCAGCCGGCTGGCACCACAGGACGGACTCCAGCCTCTCCGGCTGCCGAGGCCCAGGGTCTCAGAAGGGGTCACGGAGAAACCAGGTCCCTTCTCGGCAATAACGGCCTTGAACTGGAAGGGAGTGGCTGCTGCGAAGTCTCCAGAGGAACGTGGGTACCTGTGTCCAGAAGCGGGATTCAGTCCCGGGGAGCCCAGAGGACGTCCCCAGCGCTCTCCGTCTACCAGCTGGAACACACGTCCTGCTCTCCACGTGACAATCGTACCGCTCACCACCGATCGTGAGCTCAGCGGCTCGCCCACGAGCCCGCTGCTCCTCGCGATCACCTCGCTGGGAAGGCAAAGCCCGTCCCATATCACGGCTGAGGTGACACAAGTTCAGGGGAGTTCAGGAACTTGCCCAACTCGCACAGCTATCAAGGGCAGTAGTCTGCATCGGCTCCAGGTATCTGGCCACGCGTCTCTCTCCCCCGGGCGGGGGCCTCTCTGGGCTCCCCCCGGCTCCCCCTTCTCCGGGCTGCCTGCCAACCGTCTCTCCCCACTCTTCCCGTGCCTTTCCACCCATCACGGAGGCTGGTGGAGGGGAGCCCTGGGTGTGAGGGACCTGAGGGCAGCAGGCCCCCTCGGCAGAGCCCCCCACCGGAGCAGTAGGTCCAGGGCTCTTACAGGAGTCAGGGGCCAAGCACCCTGACTGTCCCCCGGGGCAGCAGCTTGTGAGACCCTCCACGCACACACACACACGCACACACGCACACACACTCCTGCTCTCACAGGGCACCCACTCACAGGCCTAAACTCCCCGGGACGCAGGGAGAGGCCAGCCACCTTCTCTAGCTCAGCCCCCAACCCCGTCTCTTCCCCTGCCCGCGGCCGCACCCCTCCTCTCTCGTTTGTGGTGCTGTACCTGCTTGTATTTGCCTTGTATCTGGCAGAGCCGTGTGTACCTTGGCTCCGCACGGTGACCACGCCCTGCGCGGGGAGAGGAGGCTCCTCAGGACCCACACAAAGGTGCTGCTGGATGCCTGGCCCGCGGACCAGCACCCGGACCAAGTCCTCCAGAGACAAGCCCAGGACCCTGCCCCGGCGGCCTCGGAGGGAATGTGCTGGCCCTGCCCAGGTCTGGCCCGGTCACCTCTGAGAGATTAGCACCCAATTAGAGGAAAAGATACGGAAGGGCCGCCCCTCAGGCCAACGGGGGCCAGGTGCCCACGGGCGGCAGCATGGGGGGGACTGGACCCTGCCCTCCGCCCCCCCAGTCGTGTCCACCCCTCGCCGGCCCGGAGCACAGCCAGTCCTGTCTCCGAACTCGGCCGGCTCGCGGAGGGCACCACCAGGCGCCCCCAAACGCTGCCCACCGCCCTGTGGAACTAACGGTTTGAGGCGCCACAGCATGGTGGGGGAGGGGGGGGCCTGGTCGTGTCTGCTCCTCGTCTGAGGGGCAACCGCAGGGGCACGCCATCTGTGACAATTCCCCAAGCTGCAGGTTTACGCTGAGCACACTGGTCTGTGCGTGAGGCACGGCCACGCACATTTTAATGAAGGCCCCAAGTCAGCTCCCAAGGTCCCACCGCTGCCTGAGCCCGGGCCTACAGCCCCTCCCCACGCGGGCGCGCACACGCACCACGCACCTGCACGCACACACACGCCTGCACGCACACGCACCCGTGAGCCACAGCGATCGGTCCAGCTTGCCCCGCGTCCCCAAGAAGGAGGCGGTTCCGAACCGGCAGCAGGCAGCCGCAAAGCCAGGAAGGACCCTGGCCCCCCAGCCCCGCCATGCGCTGAGACAGGAGGACTCGGCATCGTGAATGGCAGTGCTCCCTACACCCATCTCCAGATTCCACGTGACCCTAATAAAAATACCAAGAGGAACGTTTTGGACTGGACGCACGGATTCTAGAGGTCAAGGGCAGCCAGAACGATTCTGAGGAAGTGGAGGGAGGAGATGGGCATCAGCCCACCACACCTGCAAGTCACAGTTGTGAGAGCAGCAGGCACCGGCACTAACAGACTGAAGCATGCAAAAGACTAGAAATGGTTCAGAAATAACGACCCCAAACAGCTTAGTCTGCACTAACGAACTGCACACCCTAAAATGGCTAGGATGAGGGGCACCTGGGCACCTCAGTTGGTTAAGACTCCAGCTCTTGATTTTGGCTCAGGTCATGATCTCACGGTCATGTGATGGAGCCTCACATGGGGCTCTGCACTGACAGCACAGGGTCTGCTTAGGATTCTCTCTCTCTCCCTCTCCCCGGCTCACACTCTCTCTCTCAAAATAAATAAATAAACTTGAAAAAATAAAATGGCTAAAATGATAGATTTTATGTGTACTTTATAATTTTAATTTTTTTTTAACGTTTATTTATTTTTGAGACAGAGAGAGACAGAGCGTGAACGGGGGAGGGTCAGAGAGAGGGAGACACAGAATCTGAAACAGGCTCCAGGCTCTGAGCTGTCAGCACAGAGCCCGACGCGGGGCTCGAACTCATGGACCGCGAGATCATGACCCGAGCCGAAGTCGGCCTCTTAACCGACCGAGCCACCCAGGCACCCCAAATTTTATGTGTACTTTACCACAATTTTTAAAAAGTAGTTCATGGGGCGCTGGATGGCTCAGTCGGTTGAGCGTCTGACTTCAGCTCAGCTCTTCGGCTCAGGTCATGACCTCACAGTTCCTGAGTTCGAGCCCCGTGCCGGGCTCTGTGCTGACGGCTCGGAGCCTGGGGCCTGCTTCGGATTCTGCGTCTCCCTCTCTCTCTGCCCCTCCCCCACTCACACTCTGTCTCTCTCTCTCTCAAAAATAAACATTAAAAAAATTTTTTAAAGTAGGATACAAAACCTAGACATCGTAAAAGAGATTGGTAAATCTAACTACAGTAAAAATAATCTGCACGGCAAACACCATCTCCCCCCAAAAAGTCAAAAGACAAATGACAAACTGGAGAAAAATATTCATAACTCACATCATAAAGTCCTTAATATATGAAGAGCTCCCATAAACACTAAAAGACCAACAGCCCAATGAACGCGAACACACAGTTCACAGAAACAGACGAGGCAAACGTCTCTCAAACAAGAAAACACCTGTACAGTCTCACTCAGATAAAGTGAACGCGAATTAATTCCACACAGACACCATTTTCCACGGAGCAACCAGCTCGACAAGACACTTGGCAAAGGTGCAGGGGTCACAGCCCTTCTCCCCTCGCTGCTGGGGGTGGCTTCTATCCTCTCTCCGAGTTACGAACGTACACGCCCCGGGACCGCGTTCGCCCCGGGAGGAGTCTGCCCCGAGTGTGGACACGCCTGCACCAGGAGGGGCGGGGCTCGTCCCCTGCAGCCCTGCAGACAGCAGCACAGCGAGGCCAGCGTAAGCAGGGGCCCGTGAGGGGGACCCGGCAGATCCACACAGTGAAACACCGCAACGCTCACGAGGAAGTTCTTTGTCTGAACTCTCTCCCAGTCCGCTGGGTGCGGGCTCGGGGGCCAAGCCCCAGCCCCGGCCGTCACTCACAGCCATGAGCCTCCTCTCAGCCTCTCCATAAAATGGAAACATACGAACACCTCCTTCAATGGCCGCGTCGAGGGTCACACTAGACGGCTGCGGTGAGAACCTCAGCGCTATTTTCCAGATGCACCTGACGTCTCCGGAAACGCAAGCAGTCGTAAGGGCTACACCCGCTGCCGGAGCGTCTCTCCCCTTTTCCGCGGCAGAGTCCTGCCGTGGCCTCCCGTCCTCCCAGCCGGGTGCGCTCTCAGGGCCAGCGACACCCATCAAGCCCCGCTTCCCGGTGAGGAGTCTCGTCCGCCTCGGCTTCAGGTGCCCTGCCCCGAGTGGGCGGCGGCAGAGGGCCCGGACCACCGGCCCCACGCAGACCAGCTGCCTCTCTTCGGGAAAGCTCGCCGGTAGGGACCACGCTTGCAACGGCGTGGGAGAAAGTGACGCGAACGCCCACGAGGGAGGGGGCGCTGTGCACCCCTCAGTCAGTGAGAGGAGGCAACAGGACCCTCCCTCTGGGCCACAGCGCGCTGTGTCCGCCACACCCACGGCATGGTGTTGCCGAGTCTCCGACGAGGATGCTGTGAAGAGAAGGTGACCTTGGCATCCTTGCACTTCGGGGGCGGGCGGGGGTGGAATCGGCAACACACACGATTTAGTGCCAAGAGCAGGGTTCGGAGTCTCGCCTGCCACTTCCCTGCTGTGTGAGCTCGGGCAGGCTGCTAACCTCTCTGAGCCCTATTTCCTCCCACCCACTCAAGGATACTGCTTCAGCAGCTTCTCACCTCTGTCCACTTTTGGTCTGTGCCGCATCACTCCCGTGAGCACGCAAGCGGGCAGACAGTCCGGTCATCTTTCCAGAAATCGTTTTGCTGGATCCCACTCGTCCGGCTAAGGCACACTCCATTTCTTCACCCCCTTTACAGCCAACCTCCTCAAAAGAGGAGCCTCCGCCCGCGGTGCTGTTTCCCCACTCCCGTCCGCTCGTGAACCCACTCCAGGCTTTCCGCCTCCTCCCGAGTGCACTACTGTCCCTGCCGCCGCCCTCACGGGGCTTCCAACTCTCCTGGCTGCCTCTGACCTCACTGCTCTCACCTCCCGGGTCCCCTCCTCTGCCAGCCTCACACGCTCGGCCGGCCGGGCCTCTCCTCTCCAGCTACACTCGCCCCGCGTGAGGCCGGCCACTCTCAAGGCTGGGTAGAACACGCGCTTTTACAGACTCCCACATTCACACCTCGAGCCCGGTCCTCGTGCCCAGACCGCAGGTTCCTGCGTCCCATCTCATCGACGAACGTCATCGGTTGTCTGATAGACATCTCCATTCCAGCGCGTCCAAAACCGACCTCCGGATCTCCCCTCCAACGAAACGTGCCGTCCTACGGCCCACCCCACGTGCTCCAGGGGTCCAACCCCGGGGTCCAGCGCCTTTGGCTGCCGTGAGGGGTGGAACCGCGCGCACCTGTCTGTGTAACCGTCACTGTAACACATTCGGAGGAGAGACCGAAGGATGCTTCTCAGGAAGGGCACTTGGGAGCTGGAGGGAAACCGAGAGCAGGTGCGGGGGAGGCAGCCTGGACGCAGGGCCTCGGGGCCCCAGAGCAGAGCCAGCAGAGGGCAGCTGAGAGCGGGGGGGCCTGCTAGGGGCAGAGACGTCAAGCCTGGACCCGGCACCACCTGGCACCACCTGGCCCTGCCCGGGGCTGCAGAGCTCTCTGGATCTCGAGCCCAGAGAGGAAAGCACACAGGTTAATCATCCACAGGAAGCTCCTGGGGCTTGGCCGGGGTGGGGGGGGCCGGGGAGGGGGGACCGGGGGGGGGGGGTGCTGAGAGCTAAAAGCCTTCCTCCATCACTCCAGGCCTCCAGGTTCTCTTCTAAAGACTCCTGCCACGATGGCAGTTAATGATGCGACATTTAGCACTTCCTGTCCAGCTAGTGTCCCCAGGGAGCCCTCTGCTCCAGGCCCTCAGGATCAGAGAGCATCACAGCGCTAAAGAGGACGGACTTTCCCTGCCAAACTGGTGTCTAAGGGATCCCTGAATGCTTTCGTATTCCCTTCAGGCCCTCATCCAAATATCCTCTCCGTGAGAACTTCCCTGGCCTTCCCTCAGAAAGGTCCACGCTATAGGCCCCTATATCTACACACAGTTCCAACCCCCTCTTACTCTTCCTCCTTGGCCCTAGTAACCATCATATTATGTATTAAGCTCACATCTCCATAGGATGAAGCCCCAGTGAGCCAGGATTTTTGTCTGTTTTGCTCATTTTAGCATCCACAATTCTGAGAGCAGCATCTGGAACAGACGAGGAGCTCAAAACACTTTTTTCAAGGGGCGCCTGGGGGGGCTCAGTCGGCTGAGCATCTGACTCCTGGTTTCGTTCAGCTCAGGTCGTGATCTCACGGTTCATGAGATCAGCCCCACGTCGGGCTCTGCGCTGACAGTTCAGAGCCTGCTTGGGATTCCCCCCCCCCCCCTCTCTCTCTGCCCCTTCCCTGCTCTCAAAATAAGTAAACATTTTTTAAAATCTTTAAAAATACTTTTCTCAAATGTGTGCATTATTAGCTATATATTCTTCAGCACTTGCTCTGCACGATGGACTGTTCTATACACTCTGCATAATATCTTCTTTCCTCTTTAGCTGGTACAATTATTTCTATTTTCTAGATGAGAACAGTGAGTCTCCAAGAGGCAAATTCACTCACACAAACTCACATCATCTCTACACGGCAGGACTGGGCAGAGATCTGTCCCAAAACCTGAACCATCCCCGGTGACGATGGGCTGTGTTCAGGCGGAGAAGAGAAGGTCCAGAGAGGGGTAAAGGAAGAAGCAGCAGGAAGGGTCCGGAAGAAACTGTCTCGTGCTCTACAGCAGCAGCACGTCCCGCAGAACTTTCTGCCGTGACGGACGTGCTCTGTGTGCAAGACGTCAGCCACTACTCACAGGTACCACAGAGCACCTGACACGTAGCTAGTCCAACAAAGGAACTACATTGTGTGTTATCTTGTTTTTGTTTTTGTTTTTTTGGTGGGGGGGAGGGGAAGCAAGCGCACACACGAGCGGGGGAGAGGAGCACAGGGAGAGAGCGAGTGGAGCTTGGTCCCAGGACCCTGGGGTCATGACCTGAGGCAAAATCAAGAGTTGGCAAAAACAGAAACAAAAAGAACCAAAAAAAGACTCGGACACTCAACTGACTGAGCCACCCAGGCACCCCAAGGAACTACATTTTTAACTTGACTCCATTGTAATTCATTAATTCAGTTTATTTTTTTATGTTTATTTATTTTTGAAAGAGAGAGGGACAGAGCGTGAGCAGGGGAGGGGCAGAGAGAGAGGGAGACAGAGAATCGGAAGCAGGCTCTAGGCTCCCAGCTGTCAGCACAGAGCCCGACACAGGGTTCAAACCCACGAACTTCGAAATCATGACCTGAGCCTAAGTCAGATACTCAGCTCAACCAACTGAGCCCTCAGGCAGCTTCAGTGTAACTGATGTAAATATAAATAGACACACCTGGTAAGTGGCTGCAGGACAGGGGAAGGAGGGGAGAGGGGAAGGGGATGCATATCTACAGCAGTGAGCTCCCCGCCCCGGGCTGCTCCCGGTTTGGTTTACCCACCTGCACCTGCTGCCTGGGGTCCCCTCGCCCCTCAAGGAGCTTCCTCTCTGCACCTTCCCCCACACCAGACAATCTGTCTTTGGGAAGTTGGTACCAAAGGCCTTTAGGCAGCTGGATTTTCTCAGCCTCTCTCTGGGATTTACATTTGGCCATTTTCAAGCTCCTTTTAGGGTGGAGTCTGGGTAGCTGGTCCCACACAGGCCCCACAGGGCTTTACGCGGACTCAGCGCCTGCTGCGACGAATAAACAAGGGCAGAGGGAAAGCGGGGAGAGATTTCTGGCAATGAGAAGCCTGGCTTCAGCTCCTCAAGCACACCCTTCCGTGGGTCATCCTCAGACCCGCGACTCACAAACAGTATGGGTTGGAAAGGACTCTTCCCGAGCCTCACTTCCAGATACTTCTCTTCAGTAAATCTAGGGTGGGGAACGGGACTTGGCCAGCTCACGTGCACGCGCGCGCACGCACACACACACACACACACACCAATTCTGATGCAACTAGCCCCAGTGCTACCCTTCTGAGAAATACTGATTCAGGGTGAGGCTGGGAACGGGGGGACACCGGGGGCAGGAAGAAGGCGCCCTAAAGGGGAGTTCAGCAGTTGAGAAAGGACTTTTGAGAGACTTCGAGTTGTACGTGCTTGTTTTGTGTGCCAGCTCGCTCTGCAGAAGGCGGAAGGAACCTGAGTCACCCGTGTCCAGGCCTTCCACGCCCAACAACACCTGAGTCCCCGCCTGTCTGGGCCCCAAGTTCACCTGAGCGGTCCCGTGGGCTCCGGGCTCAGGCTCGCGCGGGCAGCGCTGGCTGGCGGGGGAAGCACGCCTCCTGGCCACAAGAGCCCCAGCCTGGAGAAGCAGCGGGGTTCCCCCTCTAACTCAGCTCCCTCCAGCCTCTGCTGCCCCCTCACTTCCCCAAAGCCAGCGCTTCTCAGCCATCTGCTGTGCGCTTCCTGTACAGTGTCTTTATTTCTCCTCTCCAGCTCGCGGGCTGTGTGGGTGTGGGAGGAGAGCTGGGTATTTTCTACTTCTCGGCATTTTCCTTCTGAGCTGCGCTTTCACTTCCTCCCCCAATTCTCAGTTCTGCCTTTCGTGGGCCGCCCAGGCCTGGAGACCACCTCGCCCGTCCCTCTGGAGCACCAGGGGATAGAGACCCACTGCAGTGGGCGGCCCTTTGCCATGCCCAGCGGCCAGGCCACTTAGGAGCCAGAGGGCACAGAAACCGCAGCAGGAAGCTTCCCGGGGCAGGTGTCCTGGGGTGCGAGGAGCCAGACGCAGGCAGGCCGGGGAACCTCGCTCCCTCCCGGGGGTGGGGGGAGAGTGTGGCCTCGACCCTGCCTGGCACACCTCTGGCACCACAGCAGACAAACCCAGGCCTCACTCCCCTTCCCTGGCCCCTCCTGCCCCCGTCCTCAGCCAGCAGGCAGGGCTCTCAGCTCAGCTCAGGCAGAGGACTAGCTCTACTGTTGGGAATCTCGGGCCCGCCTCCACCAAGGGCCTGACCGCATCCCATCCCAGCCTCTCTGAGCCTGTGTCCACTTTGGAACGAAGTACATCATATATATGTATGTGATGTATATATATATATGCGTATGATGTATATGTATGTATGTATATGTGTATGATGTATATATATACATATGATGTATATATATATATACACACACACACACACACACACATATATATACACGTGTATATATATGTAAATATATATTTACATTTAGTTATTTTTGAGAGACAGAGAGAGAGCACAAGTGGGGGAGTAGTAGAGACAGAAGGAGACACAGAATCCAAAGCAGGCTCCAGGCTCCGAGCTGTCAGCACAGAGCTGGACGCGGGGCTCGAACTCACAAACCATGAGATCATGACCCGATCCCAAGTCAGATGCTTAACCGACTGAGCCACCCAGGAATCCCAGGAACCAAGTATATTTTAGATCCAGCAGAGAACCAGAACACATGTGGAAGGTACCTGAAGCCTCGGTCAGCAGTGGCTGCCACCTGCAGGGCTTCCCAGTGTGTGCTGAGAAGGGGGACCCCTCCATTCTCCTCTGTGCGGCACAAGGGGCACCACCGTCCAGAAAGCAAAGCGCTCACCCCCCTATAGCTTCTGGAGTCCCCTCTCCCAGCAGAGAGACGGTTGGGCTGAGGATGTCTGCCCAGGACAGGACCCACCTGCTCCCAGAAACCTGCAAGCCGCTCCTCAAAGAGGCCCCCATACCCGAAAAGAAGCCTCTGGAGAAGCGGTGGCCGGAGAGCCCGGACACAGCTGGGCGCGTGGCCAGAACCCATGGACGGGCTTGGCTGCCAGGGGCCGATTACAGGCAACAGGAGCAAAAGTGTCCGCTGCCCTCTGCCCCGCCCCTCCTGTCCTCTGGCCAGGGAGCCCAGCGTGCGCCAGCCCCAAGGCTCCCGACTCCCCTCCCGGGCCAACCTCCCCACCGGGGTTAAATTCCCTGGCCGGGGGCCGCGGGAGGTGCCAGCCCCCTCGCAGTCGGGGCTGTGACACACACACACACACACACACACGCGTGCACCCGGGGCCGAGGCGGAGGGGGAAGGGCCAGCGACGCGGCCCCCAAAGCCAACGCCGAGAGCGGCGCCGGTGCCCCGGCCGCCCCCGCGGGAATGCGCCCCCCTGGGCCTCCGCCGCCCCCCGCCCCGCGTCAAGACCCCCGAGGGCGCAGAGAAGGAGGTTCGAGACGCGGCCCCCCGACCACACGCCAAGTCGGCGGCCACGGAAGAGGGGTGCCGCCCCCTCCCCCCGCCGGCCGCCCCCGCCCCCGCCCTCCAGGTGCGCGCGAAGACCTTACCCGGCGCGGGACAGCCCCCGGGGGTCAGGGCGGCCCCTGGCGCGGCCAGCAGGGCGGTGAGCAGCGCGCAGCGCAGGGCCAGCATGCTTCCTCCGCGGCTGACGCGCCGAGGTCCCGGGGCGGCGGGGCCGGGCGGCCGGGCGGCCGGGCGGCGGGGCGGGGCGGGCCGGGGCGGGGCGCGCGGTGGGGCGGGCTCAGGCCCCGAGCGCGGCCGCCGTCCCCCGGGTCCCCGCGCTCTCCCGGCCCGGGCTCCGCGGCAGCGTGACTTCCCGCTCGCACATGACTCAGCCGCCGACCGTGCCGGCCGCGAAGGAAAGCCCTGGCGGAGCGGGAGCGGGAGCGTCCCCGCCGGCCCGGGGCGCTGTTGCGAAAGCCGAGCGCGCGCGCCGCCCGTCGGGGAGCCTCTTCCGGCCGCGAGCGCCGCACCTGGGCCGCGAGCGCCTCGCCTGGGCCGCGGGCGCCGCCCCAACCTCCCCGGGGCCCCCTGTCGCGCGCGGTTTCGACTTTTGGTGAGGAGACCGGGATGGGACTTTGCCGTGAAAGGAGCACCTGGACGAGGCGAAGGGACTGAGCGTGCCGGTGATGCCGTTTCACGGCCCCCGGGGGGGGGGGGGCCCTTGGAATCACCTGGGGAGCCCTCATAACCACCCTCAGAGATTCCGATTTGACGGATCTGGGATGAGGCTTGGGCAACCGAAACCTGCATTCTCTTACTGCCTCCTCCCGCCCCGAGCGTGCATTCCGGGGTTTGGAGGCAAGCACAGCAGCCCCGGTCCCGTGCAGACCTCCCCCTACTGTTTCTGCCACTGCTGTTCCAACTCTGGGTCTTCATTTTCCTCATCTGTCAGACACAGATAAGAGCGGCTAGCCCGGTCAGGGAGATTGTGAAGATCCCAGATGATGTCTGCCCATCTGGACAGGTCTGGGCCATAGGTGATCAGAGATGTCGGAACCTGCACATCCGCCCTCCTGATCTGGCAGAAACTCGTACTTGACTTTCAGGAGCAACCGCAAAGAGCTCTTGAAAGGCCCCACCAGTATTCCCCAGGGAGCCTGAAGCTGCCAGGGTGGCCTCAGAGCTCAGCTTGAAGGGGGTGGGTGGGGGTGGAAATCCTGAAATAAGGTCTAGGCTGAGAAGTTTCTGGACAACCAGCAACAACATGCTAATTAGAATGTGCGTTTCCGCTTTGGGCTTCAGGATGGTCCTAACCCAAATCAAGGTCACGGGACAGCTGGAATGGGCCTGTGCTGACAGGAGCTCCCAAGTGGATAGAATCTGACAGGAAGGGACAGAGCTCCTGAAATGCAACCTGCCAGACCCCATGCATCTAGGTCTCTCTGTGGGAACCACCCATCTGCAGGACCAGCGCTCACCAGGAGGGCGCCACGGACACAGGACTAGGACACTCCGTCACCCGCAGGCACTCCAGGATAGACAGGCTGGGGACAGTGGAAGAGTAGGAGCTGGCACTGGGGATACCCTTTTTTGGGTCCCCCAGCCCCCTGTCCCCAACCAGGGCGTGTTCCTGCAGTCACCCTTTGTCTCCCCAGGGAAGCTAAGGGCTGGATCACTTTTATCAGACGCTTCCTGCCTGCCAGCCCCCTCTCACCTTGGACCTGGAAGCTAACCTCTTAAAGTTTGCCACCAACAGGGCTCCATTAGAGACCTCCCAGAATAAATACACGGATTGTTTTGAATCCAAAAGGTACTCATTCACGTCTGTTCCTCCTCCCTTGGGCCTCAAGAGGTAGAACGGTTCCCCAAAGGGGACGGCCAGTCAAGGCCCCTAGACCCTAACTCAAAGAGGGTGTGTTTTCTCTTTTCAGTTGCCCCACCCCCACCCCTCAGGCTTGGGCTGAAGTTGACTGGGAGAGTTCAAACAATACCCTTTGTTCTCTGTCACCTATAGAGGCTATGACCCTAAGTGCTGGGTGGGTTGGGCTGACAAGCAGACCCCTCCTCTGGCCTCTGGCCCTAACACATCAATAACTGCCGGAAAGTGCCCTTTATTTCCCCGAAACCTTCCCCTCCCTTTCTTGTCAGCCGGGGAGGAGGCTGACTGTGTGGCCAGCTGAGGTATCACACAGGGTCCCTCTGATCAGCAGAACTCAGTGTCCCAGGCCAGTGGCACCCCCTAGAGTCAAGCCCCAGACAGGGCCCGGTGCCCTCAGCCTTCCTGGGGACACCTGTCCACTTTCACCATCGGGGGGTGTGGCATCCCCGGTCTGGTTCCCCCCACGCGCCACCTGCAGCAGAGTTCTGCCTTCTGCTGACTCGCCAGCTGAGTTTACCCCGAGAAGGGATTTCTAGCACCGTCGTCACAAGGGGGTTATAACATCTCCCCTTCTGGTAATATCTACAGAATGTCGGGGTTTTGTAACCGTTCGGAAGCAACATAGTTAAAATTAAATACAGACTTATCATATGACCTAAGCTCGTGATTTGGGGCTTACATACAAAAGAATTGAAAGCAGGGACTTGAACAGATATTTGCACCCTGTTCGTGGCAGTATTGTTCACAATGGCCAAGCGGTGGAAACAACCCAAGTGCCCAGCCACGGATGACCGGATAAACAAAATCCGCGATCTCTAGACAAGCGAATATTATTCAGTCTTAAAAAGGGAGGCAGTTCTGACACACGCTCGAACATGAATGAACTTTGAAGACATTTTGCTGAGAGAAACAAGTCAGACACAGGACAAACACTAAATGACTTCACTTGCATCAAGAAGCCAGAGTGGTTAACTCATAGCGACAGAGTCCGGTAGTGGCCGCCGGAGGCTGGAAACAAGAATGGCGTTATTGTGGGATGTGCGTGGAGCTTTACTTTTGCCAAATGAAAAGCGTTATAGACGCGGATGGTGGTGATGGCCGCACAGCAGAGTGAGTGTGCACACTGGGCTGTGCACTTAACCGTGGTTCAGACGGGAGCTTCCGGGCTGCTTGCGCGTTGGGGGTGGGGGTGGGGGGAGTGGCACCCGGAGGGCTGGGAAGTCCAGGCCCGCTCCTCTTCTATCTGACTTCTCAGTTACATCCTTTTAAAATGAACCTGTGGCCTTGTGGCAGATTGGTAGCATGTGGCATCCAGAAATCACTGTAATTGTGACAGTATCTCATGCAACTGTGGAAGAGTATTCTCTGTTCAAGGATTTAAAAACACTTTTCTAATGTCTTTAGGACTCCCTTCGTGTTACTGAAGTTCATTTTTCTAGATCATTCCTAATTTTCATGGCATATACTCTTGGCCAAGTTTTATTTTTTTGTTTTTAATTTTTTTCAAGTTTATTTATTTTGAGAGAGAGAGACAGAGAGGGTGAGTGGGGAAGGGGCAGAGAGACAGGTAGAGACAGAATCCCAAGTAAGCTCCTCACTGTCAGAGTGGGGCCCGATGCAGGGCTCGAACTCACAAACCATGAAATCCTGACCTGAGCCGAAACCAAGGGTTGGACGCTCAACCGACTGAGCCACCCAGGCGTCCCAACTCTTGGCCAACTTTTTAAAAAGAAGACCCACTAGTCTGTGAGCAGAAGCACCGTGATGCACAGATAAAGCATGTCGTGGGGCTCCTGGATCGGCTCAGGTCATGATCTCGAGATTCCTGTGTTCGAGCCCCTCGTGGGTTCAGGCTCTGTGCTGACAGCTCAGAGCCTGGAGCCTGCTTCAGATTCTGTGTCTCCCTCTCTCTCTGCCCCTCCCGTTCTTTGCTCTCTCTCCCTCTCTCTCTCTGCCTGTCTCTCTCTCTCAAAATATATAAACATTAAAAAAAAAGAAAAAAAGCATGTCCTGATTCCATTGCTCAAAAAGAAGGTGTGATCTTACTGCTAACTGGCCAAGGTCGCTCCAGAAAAACAAGGGCTGAAGCATAGTTGCCGCCCCTGGGAGCCCAAACCTGGGGTCCTGGTGTTTGAAGAACACAACACCGTTGACTCATTGCAGCTGTGTCAGAAATCCAATGGGCATGAACTAAAGTTACTTCATTTGCTTGAAAATTATCTACTAAAATGAACTCAACCTTTGTTTCTGTTTTTTATACTTTTTTTTTAGTTTATTTATTTATTTTGAGAGAGAGAGAGAGAGAGAGAGAGAGAGAGAATCCCAAGCAGGCTCCAAACTGCTAGCACAAAGCCCGACATGGGGCTCAAACTCACAAACCATGAGATCATGACCTGAACTGAAATCAAGAGTCTGACGTTCAACTGACTGAGCTACCCAGGCACCCCAGTACTTTTTTTTAAAATAGGCTACATGCCCAACATGGGGCTTGAACTCACCACCCTAAGATTAAGAGTCACATGCTCTACCAACGGAGCCAGCCAGGCACCCCTCAACCTTTTTTTTTCCTAAAAATAATAAATAAATACCAGCACACTATTTCCTAACCTGTGTTCCCCTGAATTAATTGTAGTGGGTAATGAAATACAGCGTATGTCTTCTTGTTTTTGAAATAGAGAGTGTGAGCAGGAGAGGGACAGAGAGAGAGGGAGAGACGGTCCCACACAGACTCCACACTATCAGCACAGAGCCGGATGTGGGTCTCAAACTTATGAACCCTGAGATCGTGACCTGAGCCAAAGGCGTTTGCTTAACTCACTGAGCCACCCAGGTGCCCCTAATTCAGTATGTGTCTGCTACCTTGCAAATGTTTCTTCTCTTGTAAGAAAATGACAAACATAAAAATTATATATTTTAACGTGGTAAATATTCCATTATGTATATTTTACCAACTTAAAAAAAAAAAAAGCCTCACTATTTTAAGGTTAAACAAACTAGGAGCTTGAAAATGCAGATATACCAAACAGACGCATGTGAGCTGTAGAGCAGGGGAGGTGACTCATCTCATTTTAAGGGTGTGATGTGACATTCCTTTAGACAGCAGATTTCCTACATGCAATTTACAGTGTAATTCTGTCTACACGGACTCTGAAACCAGACTGCCTGGGTCTAAATTCCACTCTGCCACTCAGTAGCTCTTTGTCCGAAGACAAGTGACTTGATGTCACTGTGCTTCAGTGTGTCCATCTGTAAAACAGGGGAAATAGAAGTAACTTCTTAAGATTCTTATGAAAATTAAATTGGCATATGTAAAATGTTTGTAACAATGTTTAACACATGGTAAGTTCTAGATGAGTATCGGTTTTTTTTTTTTAATTTTTTTTTTAATGTTTATTTGTGTTTGAGAAAGAAAGAGACAGAGCGTGAGCAGGAGAGGGAGACACAGAATCTGAAACAGGCTCCAGGCTCTGAGCTGTCAGCACAGAGCCCGACGCGGGGCTCGCACTCACGAACCGCGAGATCATGGCCTGAGCCGAAGTCAGATGCTTAACCGACTGAGCCACCCAGGCGCCCCTGAGTGTTTGTTAAGTGTGTGTAAACATGTACTCTTCCCAAAACACATTCTTGCCAGGCAGGAGACTCTCTGGATGTCTTTAATCACAGCCCATTGTATCCCCTGTAAATTGAACAGGTCGAAGTAGAATTTGGCCACGAGATGCCCCGGGAGGCCCCTTCCAGCTCGTGGGTTTAACAGTGTTCTGGATTCCAGAACAATTTACCAGCCGACCTAACAGTTCCAGCCAGGTTTGCTGCCGACGCCAGCAGTGATCTCGTGTCACCTGGGGCCTGTCGGCCCCGCGTCCCCTCTCCTGGAAGATGCTGTGAACTCGGACCGCCGTTCGTTTCTGCACTTCCCCGCGGAGGCTGCTTTACTCTCCGAGGCTCCGCGGACGGAGGCGCGAGGAACAGTCCCCTTCCCACGGCCAGTGTCCTGCATGCACCGCGGTGTCTGCGCCCGCACGCACGTGCAAGCAGATTCCAGAGCCAAACTGCCTGAGTTCACATCCAGCCGTGCCACTAACCAGCCGGGGACCCTTGTGCGTTGCTGGGGGCACGTAAAATGGCACAACCTCTGTGGAAAAGGCTGGAAGTTCCTCGGAAATTAAACATAGAAATACTATTAGAACCCAAAAGAAGTGAGAGCAGGGACTCAACACGCACTTGTATACCCGTGCTCATAGTAGCATTCATTATTCATAATAAACGGCAAGAGAGAATTCTTCCTGCCGGGTGGCCTTCAAACCGGACTTTTTCCTGCCTTTGGGCTTGAATGAGAACGTCATCAGCTCTCCCTGGGTCTCCAGCCTGCTGGCCTCCTGAGTCTCGGGCCTTCCGATTTGGACAGAACTACACCGCTGGCTCTCCTGGGCCAACGGCCAACTCGGCCTGCAAATCTCAGCACGCGTCAGCTCCCCGAATCCCGCGAACCGATTCCTTACAGTAAATCTGTTATGTATTGTAATAAATTATATAATAAACATATGTATAAAGAGATGTATAGATTTTTAAAAAAATTTTTTAAGCGGCACAACAAGACGCCTGGGGGCTCAGTTGGTTAAGCGTCTGATTTTGGCTCAGGTCATGATCTCATGGTTCGGGAATTCAAACCCCGCATTGGGCTCTGTGCTGACAGCTCAGAGCCTGGAACCTGCCTCAGATTCTGTATCTCCCTGTCTCTGCCCCTCCCCCATTCACACTCTGCACTCTGTCTCTGTCTCTTAAATAAATGAACATTACTTAAAAATTTTAAAAACATGGCAACAGAAATAAAAGAGTTGAGGTGAGAAAGTTAAATATAAATATAAATGGAAGTGTTGAAAGATCAAGAAATGTCGGGGCGCCTGGGTGGCGCAGTCGGTTAAGCGTCCGACTTCAGCCAGGTCACGATCTCACGGTCCATGAGTTCGAGCCCCGCGTCAGGCTCTGGGCTGATGGCTCAGAGCCTGGAGCCTGTTTCTGATTCTGTGTCTCCCTCTCTCTCTGCCCCTCCCCCGTTCATGCTATGTCTCTCTCTGTCCCAAAAAAATAAATAAAAAACGTTGAAAAAAAAAATTTAAAAAAAAAAAAAAATGTCCCAGAAAATACAACAAGAAAACCCAAAGAAATGAAGAGATGATAAGAAACGTAGAGAAACAGTCCGGGAAGTACGCTACTTGAATAATCAGAGAGGAGAAAAGAGGAGAAAAGAAATAATTAAAGTCATTCAAGAGGACTTCTCGGAACTCAGGGACCCGAGTTTCTGCTGGGCCCGAAGAACCGGGTGAGAGCCCCTCGCAAGGGACGAGTCTAGATACCCACCAAGCAGGACCAGGAGTGACTGCAAGCTCAGAGACAGAATAACCACCACAAAGGACCCATGTGCCCCTGGACAAGTTCCTGCTGCACAGCTTTGAATGCCTCCTCAGTGATGGCGTCCCGGATTCTGCCAGCATTTCTGCCTTACTGTGAGCGCGTGCTAGGCTTTCCAGGTCGAGGCGCTGAGGGGCACGGGGGGAGGGGGGAAGGGGCTTTTCCTGCGGTTCCGCCAGCTGCGCCCCACGCCCCACGTCAAGGACGCTCTGGGGTGCTCTGCCCCTGCTCCGCCCCGCCCCGCATCGTCCCAAAGCTGCAGCCCTTCCCACGGGGCGCTGTTGCACCAGACCGTCCCCCCCCCCCCCCCCAATACACCCGGCCACCTGTGTCCCGAGGGCCTTGCTCCCAGCTCCGGCCCAGCAAACCACCCAACTTCTAAGCCGTCCCGGGGCCACAAGCACATGTCCTCCGGGGAGCTCTGAACCCCTGCCTGGGGGAGGGCCCCTCCCAAATGTTTCCTTCCCTGGCTCTTCTCAGCCCTCTGGGACCACGAAGGCGTCAGCATCTTGGAACCTTTCTTTCGTCCTAGTCCGATGCTTCTCTACAGTAAAATGCCCCGTTTCAATCCCTGAGGGATTCTGACCGCGGGCTGGACCCAGACCGTCCCCCAGGAGGCAGAGCGACTTGCTTTCAACAGCACGATGACGAGAAGCCACCCACGGAGCAAAGCTCTCAAATTGGATGGGGAAACACGTCCAGGCCAGAATTCTACACCCAGCCAGAGTGCAAGCCACACTGGGGGACACAGGGTCACACTGGGGGGGGGACACAGAGTCACCCTGGGAGGGGACACAGAGTCACCCTGGGCGGGGACAGAGTCACCCTGGGGGGGCACAGAGTCACCCTGGGGTGGGACACAGAGTGACACGGGGGGGGGGACAGAGTCACCCTGGGGGGACACAGAGTCACCCTGGGGGAGTCACAGAGTCACCCTGGGGGGGACACAGAGTCACACTGGGGGACACAGAGTCACCCTGGGGGGGGCACAGAGTCACGGGGGGGGGACAGATTCACACTGGGGGGGCACAGAGTCACCCTGGGGGGGGGACAGAGTCACCCTGGGGGGCACACAGGGTCACCCTGGGGGGACACAGAGTGACACCGGGGGTGACACAGAGTCAGCACAGAGTCACCCTGGGGGGGGACACAGAGTGACACCGGGGGGACACAGAGTCACCCTGGGGGGGGCACAGAGTCACACAGGGGGGCACAGAGTCACCCTGGGGGGGGACAGAGTGACACTGGGGGGGACACAGAGTCACGCTGAGGGGGGCACAAAGACGTTTGAAAGGAACCCCTGAGAGTTTGGGGCTCAACAGAGACATGTGGCCTGGGACAGCGGAACAGAAGAGGCCTGTGGGATCCACGGGAGGGAAAGAGCAGCGGAGCCCCCCAGGGCCACCTGGGAGGGGGTGCGGGGTGCACAGGCCTGGGTCTGCGGTGCCCGTGGGTCTGCAGTCTGCACACAGCCCACCATTTCCTCCTGGCTCTCGCCTCCAGACACGCTTAGCCCTGGGGCTCCTGGGGACTTTCCAGCACCTTCCTTTCCCTCCCCACTCCCCTGTCTTCAGCCCTCAGAGTCCCAAGTCAAAAAATCAAAGATGCACACTTCTGCCTCCGGGCACCACGCCCTGCCCCCTTCCTGCAAGGCCACCCCCACCCAGAGGCGGGGGGGGGGGGGGGGGGGGGGGGGGGGGGGGCGGGGAGCGGAGGGAAGGCTCTAGGTTCACTTGAGAAAAAACAAACTGGAAGTTGACCTCCCGTCACCTCTGAGCCACAGGAAAGGGCAGGAGGGCAAGAAGGACCCGGAAAGTGGCCGAGCTGGGTGGGACAAACTCTCCCCCTTAACACCCCGAGGGCTCTGGCTTATTCTCAGGACGAAGCTGAGCGCCTTGGGCGAGCAAAGGGTCCGCCCTCCTTTCACCCACCTCGTCTCTGGCCACTCTCCCTCCACTGCCTGCCTGGGCTCCAGCCACAGCTAACCGTGTTCTCGAACACCCACGCGATGTGAGTGTGTGGGGTGGTTTCCCTGGGCCCCGCACTCAGAACGCTCCGCACCTCACGCACACGCACACGCACACGCACACGTGCAGCACCTCCCTGGGGAGGCCACGTGCTTCGGTCTGAACACAGACAAGATGCACAGCCCGGGAGACCCCTCCTGTCCCTTGCTCTGGACGGCTGAGTGCAGTCGTGAGGCCTGGGAAGTGATGTGGCCCCAGGAGGAGCCGGGCCCCTGGAGTCACCGCCACCCGAAGGACACCCACAGACGACCGGGCGGAAGCCCGCCCGCCGCAGTTTGGACCCTGCCGACTCCGGCCCGGGGTCAGCCAACCCCGGTCCTCAGGCCGCGGCGGGCCGCCGCGTCTTTTAACAGCACACGATGGATGGCTCTCCCGAACGGAAAAGAAGCCAGACACAAAAGTGTGCGCCGTACACGATTCAATTTGTATAAAATGCAAAACCTGGCCAAACGGGCGTGTGGCCTCCGGGGTGGGGGGGCGGGGGGGCGGGGTGAGGACAGGGGTCGCCTTTGGGGGAGTGGCGGGCAGTGTCTGCAGCAGGGCACAGGGAGGCTTCCCGTGGCGGTTACATGGCAGTTCACTTCTCAGAATTATTTCCAGATATTTGTCTCTGAAGGCTGTCATATATCGCATTTTTCTTTCTAAAATACCTTTACGGAAACACACATAATCACAAAGCACACCAAACTTAAGTGTACAGCTCAGTGAATCTTTACAGAGCAGTACATCCGCGGGAGCCCCACCCAGATCGAGGTTAGATACTGCAGACACCCCAGAAGCTTCTTGCCCGGCCCCAGCCCCCACAGGAGTAACCACTACTTTGAGAATGACTGCTGATTGGGTCTGCCGCGTCCTCGTTGTGGCATCGGTGAAATCATACAGAATGCTGCCTTCTGTGTCTGGCTTATCCTGTTCAACCTGACGACCGTGAGGTTAATCCGTGTCGCCGTTCGCGTCCACGAGTCCGTTCTCCTCGTTGCCGCGTAGCGTCTTACCTGGCGAACGTGCGATTGGTTACCTAGTATTGGTAGACACGTGGACACTGGGCTTTTCTGACTTTCTCGCTGCCGGGAATAAAGTTGCCGTGAACATTCTCGGACCTGTGTCTTCCATGGATTTACACGCACACACTCCCCTCACCTGGAGCGGGGCCTCTGGTCAGCGGGCGGGCACGCATTTGGCTTTAGCTGGTCGTAGGAGATACTGCAGTTTTCCGGCTGAGAATCCTGTCAGCAAGACACAAGAGTTGCCGTTACAGCCTGTGCTGGCCCACGGCCGGGATGTCACCTGCCCTGCGTGCGCCGTTCTTGTCCGCGTGCAGTAGGACTTGGTTGTGGTTGTAATTCCCGTTCTCCTGTTGTTGAACATGGTGTGTATGTCTGTTAGTCCTTCGGGTGTCACCTTTTTTCGAAATGGCCACTCAGGTCTCATGCTTATTTTAAAATTGGATTCTTTTTCTCTTTTCTTATTTATTTGTAGTTCTTTACGTGGCCTGATGTAAATGGTCTTGTCGGATGTGTGTAATGCAAATGTTTTGCCAGTTGAGAATGTACTTTCACTCTCTTATTAGTGATGTTTTGATAAACGGAAGCTCTTCATTTTAATGAAATTTATAGTTTATTGATATTTTAGTTTTATGGTTAATATTTTTTGTGCCCTGTTTAAGGAATTTCTCTCCACCTCAAGGCCATAAAAGAAGTCATTATTTTCTTCTAGAAGTTTTATTGTCCTATCTTTTCTATTTTGGCCCATGATTCGTGTTGAATCAGTGTTTTGTATATGGTGTGAGGTAAGGGTTAATACGTATTGTTTCCATATCTAGCACTATTTATTTTTTTTTTTTATTTTTTAATTTTTTTTAACGTTTATTCATTTTTTGAGAGACAGAGAGAGACTGAGCATGAGGAGGGGAGGGACAGAGAGAGAGGGAGTCACAGAATCCAAAGCAGGCTCCAAGCTCTGAGCTGTCAACACAGAGCCCAACGTGGGGCTCGAACTCACTCACGAGCGGTGAGATCATGACCTGAGCTGAAGTTGGACACTTAACCGACGGAGCCACCCAGGCGCCCCTCTAGCACTATTTATTTAAAAGAACCTCTGTTGGGGCACCTGGGTGGCTCCGTTGGTTAAGCGTCCGACTTCAGCTCAGGTCATGATCTCACAGTCTGTGAGTTCGAGCCCCGCATCAGGCTCTGTGCTGACAGCTCAGAGCCTGGAGCCTGCTTCAGATTCTGTGCCTCCCTCTCTCTCTGCCCCTTCCCCGCTCATGCTCTGTCACTCTCTGTCTCAAATATAAATAAAAACATTAAAAAAATTTTTTTAATAAATAAATAAATAAAAGAACCTCTGTTGATTGTATACAGAAACACAATCAATCTTTCATTTGACCTTGTATCCATAATCTTCCTAATTCATTTATTAATGTCAATAGTGTATAGATTCTTTGGGGGTTTCTGTGTACACAATCATGTTTTTTGCAATGACTGCTTTCTTTTTTTTCTTTCTTATTTATTTATTTATTTATTTATTTATTTATTTATTTAGAGAGAGTGTGTGCAGGTGGGGGAGGAGTACAGAGAGAGAGAGAGAGAGAGAGAGAGAGAGCATCCCAAGCAGTCTCTACACCATCAGTGCAGAGCCCGACTCAGTGCTGTATCCCACGAATCGTGAGATCATGACTTTAGTGGAAATCAAGAGTCAGACGCTTAACTGACTGAGCCCCCAGGTGTCCTGCTTTATTTCTTTCTTTCCAATACTTGAAACTTCAGTTTCTGTTTCTTACCTATCAACTTGGTTAGAGCCTCCAGAAGGACGCTGGGAGTGAGAGAGCATCTCGTTCTCAATCTCAGGACGAAAACTTTCCGCATCTCACTGTGAAGTAAGGACAGAAGATGAGGTTTTATTATTTTGCTGTCAGAGTAAGAGTGTCTCCTTTCATCCCCAATTTCCTAAGAGGCTTCGTTATGAATGCTAGAACGTTACCGAGCATTTCTTCTGTATCCATTGGGATAGCCATGTGTTTTTCCCACTTCCTCTGTTAATGTGATGAATTATACTGATAAATTTTCAACTCCTACACCAGTCTTGCTTTCCTAGGTAAATTCAAATTTGTCATGATGTAGTTAGCTTTTTATATACGGTTGGAATTGATTTGCTAATGTTTTGTTTAGGATTTTTATATTTACGTTCATAAGAGAGATCAGCCTGCAATTCTTTTTCTTATTACTGTTTTTGGCAGCTTTTTTTTTTTTGACGTTTTATTTATTTTTGAGAGAGACAGGGACACAGTGTGAGCGGGGGAGGGGCCGAGAGAGAGGGAGACACAGAATCCGAAGCAGGTTCCAGGCCCTGAGCTGTCAGCACAGAGCCGGACGCGGGGCTCGAACTCACGAACCGTGAGATCATGACCTGAGCCGAAGTCAGACGCTTAACCAACGGAGCCACCCAGGTGCCCCTTGGCAGCTTTTGTTATCAAAGTTATACTTCTCTCACAACATGAATCGGAAGAGTTTGAGTAAATGTGATGTTACTCTTTCCCTAGATGTTTGAAGGAATTCATCGGTGAAGCCACCTGGGCCTGGAGTTGTCTTTGTTGAACGGTTTATAGTTAATGTAATTTTTTAAAATTTTACTTAAATTCCAGTATAGTTGCTCTGCAATGCTATATTAGCTTCGGGTGTACAATATTGTGATTCAACACCTCAACGTCTACTCAGCGCCCAGCGTGATGGATGTACTCTCAATCTCCTTCGCCTGTCTCCCCCGGTCCCCCCACCCAGCTCCCCTCCAGAGACCATCAGCGTGTTCTCTATACTTGAGTCTGTTTCCGGTCTGTCTTTGTCTTCTTTTTTTCCTTTGTTTGCTGTTTTGTTTCGTAAATTTCACGTATAAATGAAATCCTATGGTGTTTGTCTTTCTCTGACAGGCTTATTTCGCTTAGCGTTATACTCTCTAGTTCCATGCACGTGGTGACAAATGGCAAGATTCTATTCCTTCTTAAGGCTGAGACTCCAGGGTATACACACCACCCCTTCTTTATCCATTCATCTATCCACGGAGACTTGGGCTGCTTCCATAATTTGGCTGTTGTAGATAATGCTGCTATAAACATACAGGTATCCTTTCAAATTAGTGCTTTGGTAGTATTTGGGTCAATATCGAGTAGTGCAATTGCTGGGTCGTAGGGTAGTTCTATTTTTGATTTTTTGAGAAACCTCCATACTGTTTTCCACAGTGGCCGCACCAGTTTGCATTCCGACAAAGGGTTTTTAATTTTAGATACAATTGCTTTTTTTTTAAATTTTTTAAAGTTTATTCATTTTTGAAAGAGAAAGGGACAGAGCGTGAGCAGGGAAGGGGCAGAGAGAGAGAGGGAGACACAGAATCCGAAGCAGGCTCCAAGCTCTGAGCTGTCAGCCCAGAGCCCCACGCGGGGCTCGAACCCGTGAGCCGTGAGATCATGACCTGAGCTGAAGTCAGACACCCAATCGACTGAGCCACCCAGGTGCCCCTTAAAAAGTTTTTAAAAAATTTTTTAATGTTTATTTATTTTTGAGAGAGACAGAGACAGAATGCAAGTGGGTTAGGGGCAGAGAGAGATGGAGACACAGAATCTGAAGCAGGCTCCAGGTTCCAAGCTGTCAGCACAGAGCCCGACGCGGGGCTTGAACCCACGAACCGCAAGATCATGACCTGAGCTGACGTCGGACGCCTAAACCGACTGAGCCCCCGGGCGCCCCTAGATACAATTTCTTTATCAGATATAGGACTCCAGATTCCAATTTTCTACTTGTTTCTGGTTTGAAAAGTGTTTTTCAAGGAATTTGACTACTTCATTGAAAATTTCACATTTATTTGTGTAGAATACTTCACAATGTCCTTTTGTTATCTTCTTATTGTCTATTGTGATATTTCCCTTTTCATTCTTGATTTTGCCTTTTTTCAAAAACTGTTATCAGTCTTGCCAGGGGGATCATTAATTTCACTAGTCCTTTCAAAAAAACAACTTTTGCTTTGTTGATTCATACTCATATGTTTATTTTCTATTTCATTAATTTCCATTTTTAGTTTTCTTATTTCCTTCCTCCTATGTTCTTTGAGTTTAATTTGCTGGAATTTTTTCTAATCTTGAAATTGATTATTATTAATTTTTAGCCTTCTTTTCCAACATATGCATTTAAAGCTATAAATTCTCTCTAAGCACGGCTTTATCTGCATCCCAGAAGTTTTGGTATGTTGTAATCTCTATGTCATTTAGTTCAAACTATTTTCTCATTTGCGTCATGATTTCGTCTTTTGTTCATGAATTATCTAATTTTTTTATTTTTTTATGTTTATTTATTTTTGAGACAGAAACAGAGCATGAGTGGGGGAGGGGCAGAGAGAGAGGGAGAGACAGAATCCGAAGCAGGCTCCAGGCTCTGAGCTGTCAGCACAGAGCCCGATGCAGGGCTCAAACCCACCAAACGTGAGATCATGAGTCGAAGTTGGACACTTAACCGACTGAGCCACCCAGGTGCCCCTGTTTATGGGTTATTTAGAAGAGGATTTTCTAATTTCCAACCATTTGTAGATTTTCTACTTACAGTTTTATTATTACTATCTTAAGTACACTGTGGTCAGAGAACATACTCTGTATTATACTAATCCTTTAAAATGTGTTGAGTGCTGCCTGGGTGGCTCAGTCGGTTAAGCGTCCGACTCTTGGTTTTGGCTCAGGTCGTGATCTCACAGTCCATGGTTTCAAGCCCCACACAGGGCTTTGTGATGACAGTGTGGAGCCTGCCTGGGATTCTCTCCCTTTCTCTCTCTTCCCTCCCTTGTTCATAGTCTCTCTCTCAAAAGAAATTAACTAAAAAACTTTAAAATGTGTTGAGACTTACTGAATGGTTTAACATATGGTCAACTTTGTTTCGTGTTCCCTGTGAATTACATAATTATGGGCGATAGTATTCTAGACATCACATTCTATCAAGTTTCTTAATTGTATTTTTCAAATTTTTGATATATTTATGTTTTTATCACCTTGTCTAATTATTACCGAGAGAAACGTGTTAAAGTCTGTTATGATTGTGGATTCGTCTTTGGCTCCTTTTAATTCTGTTCATTTTTGCTTCGTATATTTTCCGGCAATGTCTCAAGTACATACAATTCAGAATCATCACCTGAATCTTTCTGGCCTTTTTAATATTATGAAATTTTCCTCTTTATTTCTGGTAATACTTCTTGTGTTATCATCTGCTTTCCGATAGACGTGCAACCTGCCACCTTCCTTTCGGTCACTATTTGCATCGTACGTCTCTTTCCTTCCTTTCCTCTTAAGCTTTCTGTACCTCACAGTTAATATATGCCTTTCATAAGCAGTACACAGTTGAGTTTTGTTTTGTATGAAATTCAACAGTGTTTGCCCTTTAATTGGGATATTTTGCTTTTTACATCTAGTTGAATTACTGAGGTATTTGGATTTGGATCTTACCATCTTATTTCTTCTCCATTTAATCTCACTTCTATTTTTGAGAGAGGCAGAGACAGTGTGAACAGGGGAGGGACAGAGAGAGGCAGAGAATCCCAAGCAGGTCTGCTCTGTCAACCCAGAACCTGATGTGGGGCTCGAACTCACAAACCGCAAAATCATGACCAGAGCCGAAACCAGGAGTCAGACACTTAACTGACTGAACCAATGAGCCCTTGATTTATTATTGTCGTTTATTCCATTTTTCCCTCTATTCAATTCTTTTTTTATGTTTATTTATTTATTTCGAGAGAGTAATAGAGAGAGCATGAGTGGGGGAGAGGGACAGAGAGAGGGAGAGAGAGAATCCCAAGCAGGCTCAGCACTGTCAGCACAGAGCCGCCCGCAAGGCTCAGTCCCACGAACCACGAGATCATGACCTGCGCCAAAATCAAGAGTTGGATGCTCAACTGACTAAGCCACTCAGGTTCCCTGCACCTGACTCTTGATCTCAGCTCAGGTCTTGACCTCAGGGTTGTGAGTTCAAGCCCTGTATTGGGCTCTGCACTGGGTGTGGAGCCTACTTTAAAGAAAAAAATGAGAGGGCTGGAAAATAAAAAAAGAAAAAAATGAGGAAAAAAAAGAAGTCCTCCAACTCAACAATGAAAAGACCAAACAAAACAAAGCAAAAACAAAAACAACCCCCCCCCCAAAAAAAAAACAAATGGGGAAAGATTTGAACAGGCATTTCTCCAAAAAGATACAAACAGCCAACACACACATGGGAAGGTACTCAAGGTCATTTATCGTTAGGGAAACACAAATCCAAAGCACATGTGATAGGATGGACCTAGAGTGAATTATTAGTGAAATAAGTCAGAGAAAGACAAATACCACGTGATTTCACTTACATGTAACAGAAAGCGGAAGGCAGACCTGTAAATACAGAGAAGAATCAGATAGTTGCGGGGGGCGGGTTGGGCAAATTGGTGAAGGGGACGGGGAGGCCAGTTCCGGAAGACACGTAGCAGGTGGCGCTGTGATTGCACGTGTGGTGACAGATGGCGGCCGCAGGTGTGCCGGGCACAGACCGACGTAGGGACGCGCGGAGTCGCTCTGTTGTACACCTGACACGAATGGAACGTTGCGTGTCAGCTGTGCTTCAAGTAAAACAAAAGCCGCCGTGAGATACCACTTCACACTCACAGCGGATGGCTGTACTGAAAAACAAAAGGCAAATTAAGAAAAGAAGGAAAGAACAAGTGTTGGGAAAGAGGCGGAGAAATCAGAGCCCTCAGACGCTGCTGGCGGGAACGCAAAGTGATGCGGCTGCGCGAGGGACAGGCGGGCGCCTCCTCCAGACGGTCAACGGGGAGTCGCCCCCGTGGCCGCCCAAGTCCACTCCTAGGAGGTACTCAACTGAGCGTGGGTGTTCACACACAAGCTGGCACATGAATGTGCACAGCCGCCCTGTACACAATCGCCAGGAGGTGGAAGCAACCCAAATGTTTGACAGAGGAATGGACAAACGTGCTTTCACAAGATGGGCTATTATTTCATCCCCCGAAACGGAATCGAGCACCGACACCTGGTACAACGTGGATGAGCCCTGGAAACATTGTGCCGAGTGGAAGAAGCCAGGGACACGAAAGGCCACACGTTATTTGTTTCAACTGCTACGAAATATCGAGACCAGGCAAATCCATAGAGACAAGAAAGCGGATTAGTGGTCGTCGCCAAGGGTGCGGGTGGGGAGAAATGGGAGTGGCTGCTCCATGCTACCGGGTTCCATTGGGGTGATGAATGAGTTCTAGAACCGGCTAGTGGTAATGGTATGAATGTGCTTGATCCCACTGAATTGTGCATTTTTAAATGTTTACAATCGTAAATTTTATGGTCATCTGTTTTACTGCAATGAAGTTATCGAGCTGTTCTTTATGTGGATTATATCTAACGCTAGTTACCATTTAGAAATTAGACTTGGGGGGCGCCTGGGTAGCTGAGTCCATTGAGTGTCCAACTTCAGCTCAGGTCATGATCTCGCAGTTCGTGGGTTCGAGCCCCATGTTGGGCTCCGTGCTGACAGCTCAGAGCCTGGAACCTGCTTCGGATCCTGGGTCTCCCTCTCTGTCTGCCCCTCCCCCACTCGTGCTCACACACACTCTCTCTCTCTCTCTCTCAAAACTAATTTAAAAAATTTTTTTTAATTTTAAAGAAATTAAAATTGGGAATTTAAAGATATGTACACATTAATTCATTCTAAAACAATAAAAATTACATCATTACCAAACACATATTAAAAAAACATTTTATTTCTGTCTTTTTTTTTTTTTTTTTTTTTTTTTAATTTTTTTTTTTTCAACGTTTTTTTTTAATTTATTTTTGGGACAGAGAGAGACAGAGCATGAACGGGGGAGGGGCAGAGAGAGAGGGAGACACAGAATCGGAAACAGGCTCCAGGCTCCGAGCCATCAGCCCAGAGCCTGACGCGGGGCTCGAACTCACGGACCGCGAGATCGTGACCTGGCTGAAGTCGGACGCTTAACCGACTGCGCCACCCAGGCGCCCCTATTTCTGTCTTTTAAAAATAGAAATGAGTGGCATTTACATTGATTTACTTTTATTTTAATATCTCATAAGCTTCTGTACTCAGTCCTGTGCTATATGATGTTTTAAAGGATATGATGAAAGTTTGGCATTACACAGATTTGTAGTTGGAAAGTGGAAAAGTATTTTAATAGCTTTTTAAGATAGTTGTGAATATTCTTTTTTCATATAGAACTCAAGAAGTGATAGTTTCTTAAATGTGGAATTTGAAACCATAATAATAGAATGTCCATATTCTTTTTGTTCACAAAAAGATTTGGGTCTATCTTATTCCACACACACACGTGCGCGCGCACACACACACACACACACGTATTTTTTTAAGAGACAGGGCTCAAGTGAGTGAGGGGCAGAGGGGCGTAGGGGGGAAGCAAGGCTCACCCGACACAGGGCTCATGCTTACAAACTGAGATCATGACCTGAGCCAAAGTCAGATGCTTAACCGACTGAGCCACCCAGGCGCCCCATCTTTTCCTTTAAATGGGCTTTTTACTGTGTAAATTTTATAACATTGTGCATTGGTCATGGCGTATGATTCTTTCAATGTGCTATTCGTGGAATGCAGTTTGCTAGTATTTTGTTGGGAATTTTTTTTTTTTTTTAGATTTTTTACATCAATATTCATCAGGGATATTGGCCTGTAGTTTTGTTTTGATGTTTTTTTTTTTTTTTTTCCTGTGCTGCCTTTATCCAGTATCAGGATAATGCCAGTCTCATAGAATGAGCTTTGGAGTGTTCGTTCCCTCCTCTTCCATTTTCTGGAAAAGCTTGAGAAGGATTGGCATTAATTCTTCTTTAAATGTTTGTTAGAATTCTCCAGTGGAGACATCTGGGCTTTTCTTTGTTGGGGGAGTTTTAATCACTGATTCAATCTCCTTACTTGTTATTAGTCTGTTCAGATTTTCTACTTCTTCAAGATTCAATCTTGGTCGGTTGTATGTTTCTAGGAGTTTGTCCCTATTTTCTAGGCTGCCCAATCAGTTGGTGTATATCTGTTCACAGTTGTCCCATGATCCCTCATAACACTGTGGTGTCATAGTGTCTGGTGTCTTGCATTCTGTAAACCCATGCTTCATCATATGGACAGCTTTCTACCAATCAGTTTCTCCTGTCATATAACGGATTTTGTTTAGAAAATGTCTCTCTCTTTGATCCTCTTGTCTATCCTTGGCCCATGGCACTGGAGGCCTAATGCCACGATAGCGCATAAGCCATTTTGGACTTTCTGGCAAATAAGCAAGACCTCCACACAGCTCAAGGGTCTTTCCAAAGTGGAAGCCAGTATGACCTTATGCCACTGAGACTCAGGCAAGAAGAGTTGATTTAGAGCCCCCGTCACCACCACCACCACCACCACCACCACGGTCCTCACCTGGGATCCCCTCCCGTGAGACGATGCATCAGAGATGCTCAAGGAACTGGCCTTACTAGAACCCACCTTGACCCCTTCTGGCGCTATTCTGAGTGCGGTTGTCCAAACACCCCCAGTGTGCAGACTGCTTGTGGCCAGCCCGCCTGGTGCTAAGTACACAAGTTGAAAACAAGCACTTAGAAATTTTATTGCAACATGGTGGCAGAGAGGGAGGACCCTAGGCTCACCCTGTCCCATGAATATACCCAGATAACTATCAGATCCTCCTAAATACCCCCCAAAACCGACCTGAAGACTACCAGATCAAACTCCATAACTAGGGGTGGAAAAGAAGCCATGCTGAAGAAAATAGGAAGACATGGTTTGGGAGGGAAACAGATTGTGGCCACTGTGGTGGGGAGGGAGCCGCAGTAAGTCACGGAGAAGGGTGAGAGACAGACTAGCGTACAGGGGAGTACAGGGAGACAATGATTCCCCATAGCAACTGGCTGGGAAAGCAGAAGGTGAGAGGGGCTGAATTTCGAGTACTTGCAACCTGGGGCTTAAGGCCTGGAGTTTTAAAGGTCGATGGGCATGGGAGGGGAGAGTGTTGGGAGCTGGGGGGAGGGGGCATCGAGCAGCTCCTGGACAGAAAGCAGAGCAAACAGCTTGCAGACACACAGCATGGAAAAAGAGATCTGAAGAGCATCTGGGACACACAGTGGGGAGGTTATCTGCTCTTCTCCAACTGCATCCCAGAGAGGCGGCATTCACAGAGAGACCCTTCCAGAAACAAAGGCACTAGCAGGCACCGTTTCCCTCCCCTGCCTCTCAGGGTAAGTACAGGGCACCTGTGGGAACCAGTGCAGTGCCCACACTCGCTACCTAACTTGCTTACACCAAGCCCCGCCCCCCCGCACTCCAGAGGAACCACCGCTGCCACTTACGCTCGCCCCACTCCCAGCACAGCAAGCTCCCAACCCCAGAAGAGCGGTCCGAACTCCTGCCCACACCACATCTTTCAACCCAGGAGTTTTGCAAGGCCTGGGTTCTGGCGGTGGCGGCAACAGGTTTCATCTCATAAGCAGACCAGAGCACATCGACTTAAAAGCTGCCACGTTCAGGCCAGGGACCAAACACTGCCCACAACAGGCACAGAGAGCCTCTGCAGACGACTGGCTTGGAAGGTAAAGCAGCCAGGACACGACAGCAGAGTACATGCAGGCAGCACACACTGGAGATACTCCCGGAAGCGCCAGGCCCTGGGCAACAGGGGACACTATGAAGCAGGGCACTACAGGACCTCTTTTTCATAAGGCCATTACCTTCAACAGCAGGAGATGTAGCTGACTTTCTTAGTACACAGAAACAGGCACAGAGACTTCGACCAAATGAGAAGACAGAGGAATCTGTCCAGTGAAAGAACAGGACAAGACCACAGTCAGAGATCTAAGTGAAACAGATAGAAGGAACAAGCCTGATGGAGAATTTAAAGTCATGATCATAGGGGCGCCTGGGTAGCTCAATTGGTTAAGCGTCCGACTTCGGCTCGGGTCAGGATCTCATGGTTGGTGAGTTCAAGTACTGTATCAGACTCTGTGCTGATAGCTCAGAGCCTGAAGCCTGCTTTGGATTCAGTCTCCCTCTTTCTCTCTGCCCCTTCCCTGCTTGCACTCCATCTCTCTCTCTCTCTCAAAAATAAACATACATACATACATACATACATACATACATACATAAAAATAAAGTAATGACCATAAAGATACTCGCTGGACTTGAGAAAAGAGTGGAGGACACCAGTGAGACCATTAACACAGAGATAAGGAATAACATAGCAGAGATAAAGGACTCAATAAGTAAAATGAGAAGCATGCTTGATGGAATGAACAGCAGGCTGGAGGAAGCAGAGGAACGAATCGGTGACCTAGAAGACAGAGTCATGGAAACCAACGAAGCTGAACAAACGGGAGAAAAAAAAGAATTACGTAAAACAAGAAGAGACTTAGGGAACTCAGTAACTCCATCAAACGTAAAAACATTTGTATTATAGGAATCTCAGAAGAAGAAGAAAGAGAAAAGGGGCCAGAGAATTCCTCTGAAGAAATAATAGCTGAAAACTTCCCTCATCTGGGGAAGGAAACAGATATCCAGATCGAGGAGGCACAGAGAACCTCCAACAAAAGCAGATCCACACCAAGACATATTGTAATTAGAATGGCAGAATAGAGTGATAAGGAAAAAATCTTAGGGACGCCTGGGTGGCTCGGGTGGTTAAGGGTCTGACTCTTGATTTCGGCTCAGGTCATGGTCCCACGGTTCATGAGATTGGGCCCCATGTCTGACTCTGTGCTGACAGCACAGACCATGCTTGAGATTCTCTCTTTCTCTCTCTCCCCCACCCCTCCACCGCTGTCACATGCTCTCTCTCTCAAAAATAAACATTTCATTTAGTTTTTTGAATGTTTATTTATTTTTGAAAGAGAGAGACAGAGCATAAGCAGGGGAGGGTCAGAGAGAGGGAGACACAGAATCCGAAGCGGGCTCCAGGCTCCGAGCCGTCAGCACAGAGCCCGACACGGGGCTCGAACTCACGGACCGTGAGATCGTGACCTGAGCCGAAGTCAGACGCTCAGCCGACTGAGCCACCCAGGGGCCCCTAAATAAACATTTTAAAAATCATTTAAAGGGGCGCCTGGGTGGCTCAGTCGGTTGAGCATCCGACTTCAGCTCAGGTCACGATCTCGCGGTCCGTGAGTTCGAGCCCCGCGTCGGGCTCTGGGCTGACGGCTCAGGGCCTGGAGCCTGTTTCAGATTCTGTGTCTCCCTCTCCCTCTGCCCCTCCCCTGCTCATGCTCTGTCTCTCTCTGTCCCAAAAATAAATAAACGTTAAAAAAAAATAAATTTAAAAATAAATAAATAAATAAAATAAAAATCATTTAAAAAAAGAAAAAAAGTCTTAAAAGCAGTAAGACAAAAAAAGACAGTTACCTAGAAATGTCATCACAATCCCCCTTTGCTGCAACATCCAGGCTCCTGATCACTTTCCTTCTTCCGGTAATCTGGTGTAATACCTTGTATTGCTAGCACCAATGCTAATAAAAGACATTATTCTTTACAGAAGTAGGAGTCCATTGCAGAGCGGAAACTGAAAAGGCTGGCCGTTCACCAGAAGCACTGTTTCATCCGGCATTTTCTGCCCAAATAGCCCTGAGCCCACTTCTAGGGTCTCTGCAGGCCTCTTCCTCTGCTGTCCTTCGTGTCCCCTCTGTCACTGTGTACACCTGGCCCTCCCCTGGTACAGGTGGAGCCCGGACTCGTGAGCTCATGCGTCTCCTTGTGTGCACCCGAGGCCCCTCCCAGTGCGCCACAGGGAGGGGAGGAGATGGGAAGGAAACGGGGGAGGCTGAGGGTCGGGGAGCCACGGACAGCGAGTTGTTACGAAGACGTCTCTGTTAAGGTAGGGGATAGAACACGCTCTAACAGTCTGTTAGCCTGACCCCTTGACTTCCTCAGCGCTTAGACAAGTGGTGTGTGGGCCTCCTTGTGTTACTTGCCCCCAGACCCATAAAGGCTCCGGGCAGGCCCGCCCGGAGCATCCCAGACGACTGCTGGGGAACTGTGTGCGCCCTGTGAAGGCACAGCAACGTTTTACCGCGTGGCCTTCAGGGGACCCTGAGCCCATATGACTAAGAACCACTTGTGAGATACCGCAGAACATTTGACTGAGCTTCCGGACGCAGGGCAAGGGCTGCTGTGGGCTTAGACCTACAGGACGGCCGTCATCGCTGACGACGTCGGTTACGTCTCCACAGAGCAGACACTCCGCTCCGCTAGGGCTCATCCCTTCCCCTCCAATAAAGGCCCGAGCTCCAGCTCCGGCAAACCCACCTTGAGTGCCTTTCCCGGGCCCCGGGACAGCGGCTGGCACCCATCGGTTTCCGGCACGGGGTGGGCCGGTGCCCGGGAAGGGGGCGCCTTGGGCTTACCGCTGTGGGACAAGAGCGTGGCGTGCACGAGGGAGTGGGGAGTAAGCCCTGGTCCTTCCCTTTCTCCTGCAGCTCCCTGCTCACCCCTGCAAGACCTCAAGTAGACCTGGTGTCCCATCCTCCTCCTCCCCATGCTGGGGCCCACGTGGGTCACTGCTGGGCCCCGAGGGACAGAGACAGTGTCCTTCCCAGGTGTTTTAACCCCGCCCCCTGTCATAGCAGGGTGGACAATTTCTGCAGAATCTCCAGCCCAGGAAGTCCTAGCGTAGGGGACTCCTATGTTCTCTGTCCAGAAACATTTGTTAAGGGAAAACACCCCAGAGTTTTGTTTGTTTTTATCGGTTCTAGGCCCTAGGGGATGTTTGGGAAAGGCCTCCCCTCCTTGTCAGCCCAGCAAGATGGAGTACCGGATCCTTCTGTGCAGAGAGCTGCACGCCCCAGCAGGTCTGGGAGTCACTCCCTGGGGTCGGACACCGAGGCCGCAGAGGAGGGCCTGCACCGGATCTGAGAGCAGACCAGAACCAGAGGAGGGCCTGCACTGGATCTGGACCTCTCCTGTCCCTGACCTTCGGGTCCAGCACGCCGAACTCACACCCCCACACAATGGTAACACATGGGTGTAGGCTTTCCCGACTTTGTTCTGGAAACAGAGATAAGAGGGAGAACTCAGCCCCTCCCTTCAGCTCCAGAGCTCAGCTGTTAGTGCTGGGACTCCGCTGAGAGGTCCCTCCTCGTGGAGACTACAGTCCACAGCCCTGCGTCTTCATGGGCTCTGGCGGGCACGCGGCTGGACGCGGCAGTCTGTCTGGTCCGGCACATCTCTCCCCTTCCCCTGTGTGACCAGGGAGGCCAGCGTGAGACTCTCTGTTTTCAGGCTCCTCCCGCAGGGGCAGATAGGGCCGTCGTGACCCTGGCTCGGTCGCCGTCCCCGGGAAACAGCAGCTCAGGACGTCAGTTCAATTGGTCCCATGCTCCGCATCAGGGAGCATAAAATGTACGCGTGACGGCACCAGAACAGACGCGCTGGGCTTTCCCCCGGGACTTGTGTGTCTGGCTCTAGTGACTGTGGTCTGGTTCGGGTGACTGTGGACATTGTTTGCCATTCACCGAAGTGTGGGACCCAGCAGGAGGAGCGGATGAGGAAAATAACATTCGATCTGGGACATGCTGGATGTGAGCGGCTGGCGGGTCATCGGAGAGGAGACGCCTGAGGGTCGGTCAGATACAAAGGCCTAGAGTGTGGGGGGCGGGGAAAGAAGTCCAGTCCGTAGGTGAATGATAGGGACAATCCCAAATCTCACTTATTTTTACTTGTTTATGTCAACTGTTCATTTATTTTGAGAGAGAGAGAATCCCAAGCGGGCTCCACGCTGCCAGCACAGAGCCCAACGCGGGGCTCAAACCCACAAACCGTGAGATCACGACCTGAGCGGAAATCAAGAGGGCGACGCCCGACTGACTGAGCCGCCCAGGCGCCCCTCCCAGATCTCATTTAAACCCCCGGGTTTCAACGGAGCCTCGTAAGGACCTTAAGCAAACCAGAAGAGCTCAGAGCCAAGAAGGAGCCCTGGTGGCAAAGAGCAGAGGAAGATCTCCCAGAGCAGCCAGGGAGCAGTGATGACCGTGGCCAACAAGGTCAGATGCAAGTACGAGACCGCAAGCAAGATCAGACCTGGAAGTGTCCGCTGGACAGCCGCCGAGGGTCGAAGGTGACCCTAGTGAAAGCATTTAGGGGGTGGGAGACGGGCAAGGGCCGGGGAGTGGGGTGGGGGGGGGACGTTGGGCTGAGCTCGGGGAAACAGGTGAAGGGAAGGTCAGGACAGGCAGAGAGGCCCCTCCAGGGGTGGGCAGCTGAGGCAGGGTGTCGGAGGGAAGGGGCAGAGGAAAGAGGTGAAATCCCAGTAGCCAGAGGGGCCTGCTGGATGGGGGCCGTGCCCTGTTCTGCCCACGGAGCAGGGGACTGTGGCCCGGGATCTGGCAGGAGAGCGAGTGAGCAGCAGAGGTCAGAGGCCATCTGTGTGCAGGGAAAGGACGGCTGAGCCCCAGGCCGCAATCTGGGAGGACACGGCTCCAGGCACTTGGGGTGCCCGTGGGAGCGTGGCGCCCTCAGACCCATCTGCCGAGTCCGAGTGGACAGGAGAGCGGTGGCAACAGGGACACGTGCCCAGGTCCACAGCGCGTGCAAGGAAGCGGGAAGTCAAGGGGGAGCAGTGGGGGCCTGGCGCCAGGCGCCTCATACGGTTCACACGGTGGAAGGTGTGTCGGGCGGCCGTGGCAGCAGCTGGTCCCCACGTGCACCTGGGGAGCAGGGGGAGGACAGTCCCTCCATGGTTGAGCAGGACCTCCTCTCCCCTCCCACCACCCCCCCCCCCAAACCCACAGCATGGGAGGGTCTGTCTCAGGCGGGGGTGGGGCTGGGGGCGTCGCCAGAAGGGTGACCCAGACAAGGAAGCTGGGAGCCCAGCCAGCCTCAATGGATTAAGGCCCGTTTCCCTGTCCTGGGGTGGGGGGGGAGGGGGGGGGGTGGTTGCCGGAGGCTCAGGATTCTGGAAGGACCCAGGGAGAGGCTGCAGGCAGGTGCCAGCGTGTGTGCAGGGCCCTGTGGGGTCACACCACCCTGGACGATTTCTCCTCAAGGAGAAAAGCGATCTGGTCTCCACTCCCCCCTCCAGCCCCATTAGCAATGAAAAAGAGGAAGATTGTCACTCGTGACAGAAGGCTGGTTAGGTCACAGGGGAAGGGGGGGGCGGGAGGGGCGCCACTTGGCCCCCAGGGATCCAGGGCCTCCCCCACTCCCCCTGCCCTGCAGGAAAGCTCACTTTATCTGCTGACCTCAAATTCCTGCCCCTGCCTGGACAACAGGAGACTGGAGGGCCAGGCCAGTGGGAAAGGCTCCAACTAGGGGCTAAAAAAAAGCAACTCACACTGTTTACCTGTTTCTTTCCCCACCCACTTGGCATGTGTTAGGAAGGTGCGGTTGGCTGCTGTTTGGAAAAGCAGATGGTTCAAGGCCCTAAGCACCCAGCCATTGGCCGCACACACAGTCCCCGAGGTCTGCCCACCTTCTAGCTGACACATGGTCCCAGAAGCCTGCAGAGGGCACCTAGGACCCACCAACAGCCCTCCTCACCAGCGGCCCCCCCCCCCCCCCCGGCCGGCAGCCCCCACCACCAGCCCCCACCCCGCGGCCCTCCCCAAAGCCCCCACCCACTCAATTCCTCTAAGAAAGCTGGCCTTTACTTTTACCACCAGCCTTGATGAAACGTTAGAAAACACACAAATGACACACGTCTCAGAAATTGGAATTTTATAAAAAGGCATTTTTTCTCTTATGTCCATAAAATGATAGAATTCTTGCAAGTATAGAAATGTGTCATAAATTATACAGAATGTTCCTTAATTACAGCTCAATGCAACTTGGTACTTTCCTCCCTCCCTGAAAAACGAGAGAGAACCAAAAAAATAATATATATATAACTGTATATATATACATACATATATATATATATATATATATATTTATATATATATTTATATAATATAGACAAACCAAATATGAAAAAAAATCATTTCCTCTTTGGTATAAAAATCAGACTCTCACCTTGAGAGACACACAGACAGACATGATGTTGGGTTTGTAAACTGTGCGGCCAGAAGGGACCCCTGCCCTTTCCCCCCTGCCCAGTGCACCTCCCAGGAGGCGCCCACATCGAGTGTGAGAGTTGCACACCCCTTCCAGCCACACGCCATCCCTCAGCACCCCCCCCCCCCCCCCCCCGCCACTGCCAAGACTGAACTGGTACCAAGCAGCCCAGGAGAAGCCTGATGGGCGGTGTGGACGGTGGGGAGGAAGGACAGGCGCCCGGGCCCCCCTCCCGCGGGCTACTGGCGGGAGGGGTGGGACCCCTTGTTTACCAGAGGGAGGAGCGTGGACCCCGCCGCAGGCTGGGTGCGGGTGCAGGAAAATGCCGGCGGAGGAGGAAGGGAAGACAGGACTCTGCAGGGAACCCAAACCCACATTTAAAGAAATCTTTGTTTTTAGGACAACATCTTACACCCAGCTTGACGTCACTGAGAAGGACAGGCCACCCTCCCAAGGCCCCAGCCCAATACCAGCAGGACTCAGGACCCAGGAAGGGACGTGTGCTCGGGGAGGGGTAGTACTTCACTCTCAAGGTGAGGAAGGAGACTCCGATGGGACCAGATCCTCTGTGCTCCACCAGCCCCAAGGGCCCACCAGCAGCTGGAGGCCCGGGCAGGGGTCCCACCCCAGCCACCCAGCCACCCCGTGCAGCCCGGTGGCTGGGGGGCGGGGGGGAGGGACCCTCCTGTGGACCAGCCCCCTCTCCTACAACATAAAAGTCGCTCAGAGGCCCCCTCCACTTGCCAAATAAAAAAGACAAAATGGAACCAGACACAAACACAAATCAAGGAGAGACGCACACGACGTGAGGGGCACGCGGGCCCCAGCAGGTCCCTGGCTTCCCGGCGATACATTCTCGTGTAATTCAGGAACAGGGGCTCTCGGCCCCTGGGGTGGGGGTCGGAGGGAGTAAAAAAATACAGAGATTTGAGCCTCCCCACGGGCCCCGGGCAGGGCAGGGGTGGACCCAACCTCGGGCCCTTCTGTTTTTGGTTCCGCTTCTGAGCCCTGTCTGGGCCGGAATCCGCAGGGAGGGGTGGGGGGGGGCGGGGAGCGTCACCCCTTCAGGGGCTTGTCAGGGGGGCTGCCCGGGCTGTCGCTCCTCTTCCTGCGCAGGCTCTCGATCCAGCCGGAGCCGGAGCGCGTGGCGAAGCCAGCCAGCCCCAGGGAGCTGAGCCGCATGTTCTTGCCGGACATGATGAGCTCCCCGAAGCCCTCCTGGTGGGCAAAGGCGTAGCCCGAGCGGCGGGAGCTGGTGCGGCCGGGCCTCCGCGTGCAGCGGTGCTGGGCCCTCTTCTTCCTCACCAGCTGGCTGTAGCGCACCTGGGGGGGGGTGGCGAGGGGCCGCGTCGGGGGAGGACTCCTCGGGGAGGGGGCCCGGAGCGCCCGGGACAGAGTAGGGCGGGGGATCTCTCGGGACCACCAGGCGGCCCGGAGTGCGGGCACCCGAGCCCGGGGACTTTCTGACACGGGGTCCCACCCCCAAGCAGACAGCCGGGCGCTCACCGTGTCAGAGAGATCGGGCTTCAGGCTCAGCTTGAGGAAGCGAAAGGCGACCACAGGCAGGATGCAGACGACCGTGGTGAGCGCGATGGTCAGCCACACGGTGGGCTGGGCCAGGCTGCTCTGGGCGTTGCCTGCGGACGTGGGGGGCCACAGGCAGACGAGGGGCAACCCACGTCAGCTCCCGAGCCGTCCCCGCCGCCCAAACGTGTTTCCCCAGAACCTCGGACCTCTACCGGATGCCTCTTCTGCCGTCTCACGGCCCCCCTGCACCCCCACCCCTACTCCCTGCTCCAGGGCCTCCCGGCTCAGGAGATGCCACCCCCCGCTCAGCTGCTCCAAAAGCCCCGAGTCAACCCTGACTCCTCCCTCGGACGCCCCGTCCACCTGGGAAGGTGGCCGCGGCCGCCTGCCTCCCTCACGCCCTCACCCAGATGGTCACCAGAGCCTTGCTAACTGGTCCCATCTCCACCCTTGCCCTCTGTCATCCACGAACCAGTAAGAGCCGCCCTTCAAAGAACCATCGGGTCTCTGACGCTTCCCTGCCCCTAACCCTCCACTGACCTCCGGCCATATTCCAATTATAATTCAAACTCCTGACCCTGAACTAGAAGGGCTTAACGATCTGGACCCATTCTTACCCCCTGACACACACAGCCAGGTCCTGCCTGCCAGCCTCCCCTCTGCTGCGGGGACCCCTGGGGAAGCCCCCTCCCTTCCGGCTTCCTCGTCCTGGCTCTCTCCCCCCAGCTCTGCCCCCCCTTTATTCACATTTCTCTGTGCCGGTGTCCCTTCTCCAAGGTCTTCCCTCACCGTCCCTGTCCCTCTCCACCCTCTTACGGTTTTCATAAAACTTACTACTTCTAGACGTTTTATCTGTTGATGTGTAAGCTCTCGTGTCTCTCACTGAAACACGAAATCCGTGAGAGAAAGGATGTTGCCTGTTTCTGTCAATTCCTACAGCAGGTGCTGACTAGATGCCCCCGGGACAGACAAAATCCCCAGCACCCGGGAGAGTGGGAGGCATACAGCAGGTGCTGACTGGATGTCCCTGGACAGACAGACGGACAGACCCCCAACACCTGGGAGAGGGGGAGGCATACAGCGGGTGCTGACTGGATGTCCCCGGATGGACAGACGGACAGACCCCCAACACCTGGGAGAGGGGGAGGCATACAGCGGGTGCTGACTGGATGTCCCCGGATGGACAGACGGACAGACCCCCACCACCAGGAAGAGTGGGAGGCATACAGCAGGTGCTGACTAGATGCCCCTTGGACAGGCAAGATCCCCAGCACCTGCGAGAGGGGGAGGCATACAGCGGGTGCTGACTGGATGTCCCCGGATGGACAGACGGACAGACCCCCAACACCTGGGAGAGGGGGAGGCATACAGCGGGTGCCACTGGCCACCACACTGCTGTTTCTACAGTAACCCTTTGACACCACGCCCCTCCCTTTCCTCACAAAAACAACAGAAAAAAGCTCCTGGTAAGTCAGCAGCACGTCTGACAGCCTGACGATCCACCCGACGCCTCGGATGTCCTACCTTTCCAGCCATTTCCGCTTCCGGCATTCCGGCCTAGAGTCAGAACCCACAGCCCGGGCTCCGCTCCACCCACGGCAGCCTCCTCTGTGGGGCTGCCCCTGACCACCCCATGCAGTCGTCTCACCGGCCTGGAGGTCGGCCCCTGCTTGACCCTGACGTCCCTCTGAGCCTGACCCCGCGCGGCCTGGTTGGGACCACTCCTCACCGTCACGCCCTCTGAGGGCCTCGCAGAGCGCCTCGCACACAGGAGCTGGACAGACGCCCCGTCAGTCTGGAACAGCTGGCCCCCCCCCCCCGGACTCCAGCAGCAGCCCTGGGGACTCACCCACGAACCGGAACTGGTTCGGGAACATGCGGAAGAGCCCATCGCTGTGCATGGCGAAGAGAATGGCGAAGTAGACCGCCAGGCTGCCCCAGATGAAGAAGTGGTTGATGGCCGTCCAGTAGCCCGTGTCCAGCCCGATCTGCGGCAAGCGGTGGTCACAGGCAGGCGGAGCGTGCCCCCGTGCCCCTCCCTGCCCAGGGCAAGCCCCAAGGCGGGAGCGGGGGCGGGGCTCGGGTCCCCCCTCACCTGCACGCTCACGACGATGACCAGCGAGGTGGCCACGGTGACTGCGAAAGACTGATAGTCGGCCAGCTGGGCGCCGTCATCCCGCGCGGCCTCGGCAAACACCCCGTAGGGGAGGAAGAACACGAGCACGGATGCGTAGATGCCCTGCGCGATGCAGATGAAGAACTCCCGCTTGTTGAAGAGGAGGTTGAGCTGGCCCGGCTCGTATAGCTTAGGGTACTCCATGCTCCGCTGCTCGGGGACGTCCTGCAGGGCAGGCCCGGGAGGCCTCAGGACGGGCGAGGGCACAGCGCGCCTCGGCCCCCGCCCTTCCAAATTCTTTGCCCGAGAAACTCCACCTCGAGCCAGCTGTCTCCCCCCCCCCACCCCCCCGTCTTTGTCCAGCACCCCAGGGGGTCACGGGCCACTGCGGCCAAGCGCGAGAGCCGCCTCCCGAGGCACCACAGGCAGTGGGGACACGCGCCGCCATCCGCGCAGTCCCTCCCCACCCCGCTGGATCCCCCGGCCCTCCTGACCTGGTCGAAGACCCCCATAGCCAGGACCGGAAGGGAGGTGTACACGATGTTGTAGAGCGTGATGAAATATTGGTCGTAGACGGTCTGCAGAGAGAGCAGAGAGCAAGAGAGGCGTGAACAGTAGTCTCTCTTCAGCACAGATCAGGCAGAAACAGGATGCTGAGCGGCACGCGGCGCCCATGGAATTTTCTGGAACCTGTCTCTATTCCCTCGACAAACGTTGGTTTTCGTTTTAAGTAGGCTCCACACCCAGTGGGGGGGGAGGGGCTTGAACTCATGACCCCAAGATCAAGGGTCTAGTGCTCCGGCTGAGCTGGAGCCAGCCGGACCCCCCCCGGACAACCAGACGTGAGCCAGACAACAGCCGGGCCCTACGGGGACTGACCGACGGACAGGATGGGAGGCCTGTGCCCCGAGGAGCTCAGACAGGTGAGCAGCAGGCCCCTACCTGGGCTGAGAAGCCACAGAAGAAGCCAAACCAGAAGTGGACCATGGTGAAGGCGAAGTTCTTGTAGAAGAAGTAGCAGAGGAACTTGCACATGCGCAGGTAGGACCAGCGCCCGTGCACCAGCAGGAGGCGCTGCAGGAACTTGAACTGGGAGAAGGAGTAGTCGGAGGCCAGCACCGCCTGGATGCCCTCCTGTCCGCTGATGCCCACGCCAATGTGGGCTGCTGCAGGGACGAGTGGGGACGGGGTGGGGGGCGGAGGCCACACGTTCAGAGTCCCCGTAACGGCGGACCCCCCCCCCCCACCCCGTTTGCACATCCACCCTCACTTTTGATCATGCTGACGTCGTTGGCTCCGTCCCCAATGGCGAGGGTCACGGCCTTCTTGTGCTTCTTAACCAGCTCCACCACCTGTGCCTTCTGCAAGGGGGTCACGCGGCAGCAGATGACGGCCTTGCAGGCACAGGCCGTCTCCAGGAACTCCAGCTCCATGTCTGCCTCCAACGCGTGCGCCTGCAACACAGAGCCTGAGAGAACACCGTCCTCCCCGGGGGACCGGGAGCCACTCCTCCCAGCCCATGAAGGCCACGGCCCTGCGGTGAGGTCAGGGGCGTGACAACAAGGGACAAGGGGAGACAGAGCAGGCGCAGCAGCCGTGCGGGGAGAAGCGCTCTCTGGGAAGGCCTCCCCCACGACGCACGGGGACGCTCACCAGGCTGTGCCCGTTGATGACCAGGGCGTACTCCCCAGCGACAGCCTCCAGGACAGACGTGAGCTTGGAGGAAGGACGTTTCTCCTGGCAGGTGAAGCCGTTCCCCACGGTGTGGGGTGAGTCCATCATCTTCTCCCGGGCTTTCCTGGGGGGTCGAAACGCGGCTGTGGGCTTCCGGGACCGGGGCAGGGCCTTGGAAGTGGGGGACATCTGCCTGCCGCGGGCCTCCAGCTACCTGAGCTCCTCCCGCACTTCCAGAACAGTGTGGCCGGTGACGACGAACACCTCCGTCACATCGTCCGTCAGCATCTTGCAGGAATAGCCGATGTTCACAGCCGTCTCTACCAACAGAGAGGCCGACGAGGTCAGCACCCTGTCCGGCCTGAGGTCTGACTCGCGACAGGCCCGGTGCTCCCGACGTAGTTTCCTATGCCTCTCACCTTGCTTGTCCCCGGTCAGCACCCAGATCTTGATGTTGGCCAGCGTCAGGAGGGCAATGGTCTCCGGAACCCCCTGCTGCAGCCTGTCCTCAATGGCCGTCGCACCCAGCAGCTGCAAATCCCACAAGGGGCCCTGACGGGACAGCCCCAGGCACGAGCCCTCCCCGACTCCCCCCTCCGGCCCCCCCCCCCCCCCCCCCGGCCCACGCGGCAGCCCGTACCATCATGTCGCTCTCAACCTCCTCGTACACGCTGGCCAGCCTGTCCTCCCGGCTGTCCTGGGCCAGGCTGGCTTGGAGCCGTCGCTGGGCCCACTCCTCATAGTACTCTTCATCCAGGTCCTTGTAGGCCAGAAGCAGGGTCCTCAGCCCTTCCCCTGCGTACTCCTGGGGACGGAGCCAAGGTCACCCCGGCCCCGCCCCTCCCAGCACACGGAGTTCAGAACCAAGGCCCTGCTCCCCACACCTACGTTCAGGTGGTCAGTGGTGGTGTTGAGCAGCTCCTGGGTAGAAGGGTGGAGCCTGTCCAGCAGGATGGTGTCAGCCCCTTTGCAGTAGAGTCGGATCCTCCCCTCTGGGTTCCGCACTATGACGCCCACAGGAGGAGAAAGTCCCAGACTCAGGCAGGCAAAGACCCCCAGCCTCAAGACACGAACGAGGACCCCCCGGCACACCTTACCCAGTCCGGGCCAGGACGCTGCCCCGCATGCCCCCAGCAGTCCACTCCCGGCCTCACCTACGCCCCCCCGTCCCGGCCTCACCTACGACCGACATCCGCTTGCGGATATTATTGAAGTCCAGGATGGCCAGCAGCTGATAGGTGACGGCGGTGCCCATCTCGTGGACAGTGATGGTTTTGGGGGTGCGAGAGCGGAACACGAAACCGAAGTTCCTGGCCGCGGTCACCAGGGCCCCCTCATCCGGGGACTGGGCTTTGTAGTACAGCTCTCCTGTGTGGGCGGGAAGGACACACACGCTGGAAGCGGCCACCTGGAGCCACACGTCCCGCCAGGACACCCCTGCCTGGCCGCGCCCCAGGACAGACTCGAGGCTCCGAGGCAGCCCGCCTCACCCTCGTTCTTCTCTTCCGACATGACGGTATGACACAGGGAAAGGAGCCGGAAGAACTCATGGGTGTGGGGGTCCCCCATCTTGACGGCCTCCAAGAGGGTGGGGTCCCAAAATAAGAACTTCTTGTCAGCCAGAGGATTGAAGGAGAAGTCGACGGGCTGTGGTCTCTGCAGAGGAAAGGGGGCAGCAAGCAGAGGCTGGGGGTCAGCCTCAGGCTGCATCTGGGGGGGCTGCCCCCACCCTGTCTCCTGCCCAGAGGATCCAGATGCTGCCCACTGTGAACCCCCAAAACTCTCACTTCTGCTACCAGTTCTCCCTGCAAACACCCGTTTCTCCAAGCAGCTTCTGCTGCTTGACCAGAGAACGCACCCCACTATCTACACCCACCGCTACCGGTCAGGCGACCGGTATTTAATCGGCACGGAGAGTAAACCTGGAGGCTGGATCTTACCTCTCCCAATTCAGCTTTGTGTCCCAGGACATCAAACACGTCCCCTACACACTCCGGGACAGAAGGAGAGACGCGGTCAGAGCTCTCTCAGAGCAGCAGAGAAGCCGGCACAGAATCCCCACAGCGTCGGGGACCCTCAACCCCAAACCCTGAGCCAACTAACACAGATTCGCACCCCTGACTCCAGGCACCCGGGCCTGAGGGTCACGGCCCCCGAGCCCCCCATCCCTGACCCCACCTGCTCTCCTGCCAGGGCTCCCCGGTCCCCGCAGATGCTGGTCACCCTACAGGCCTAACAACAGATCAAGCCCCACACGCCAGCCGTGGGCCCGAGCTATTACAGAAAGCAGAGAGGGGCTCACTGTAAGAGCCAGGTCCCACACACCCTGTCCCCAGCCACCCTGTGGCTCGGCCGCCCCGAAGACACAGTCACATTCCAGAGACTCACAAGGGCCCTGAGCAGCAGCACGGGGAGCCACACGGACGCCCAGCGTCTCGGGCTTCACCTCAAGCAGCCGGGGAGCCCCCTCCTGCCTGGGGCCAAGACCGGGGTGAGGGCATCCGCAGAGGGCAGGGGAGGGGCTCCGCGGCCGTGTCCTGACCGGGGGTGCCAAGCGCACGCTCTCCTGGCCCCCCAGACCCAGCAGGACGGAAGCGGGACGGGGGCCCCAGGCCCTCGCCGCGTGCCCTACCGTAGCTGCGGCCGCGGACGGAGCACTTGTGGAAGACCATGACGTTCTGGGTGAGCGTGCCCGTCTTGTCGGAGAAGACGTACTCCACCTGGCCCAGCTCCTCGTTCAGGGTGGTGGTGCGGGCCTCCGCGGGCGTCTGCTTCTTCACGCAGAACATCTTCCTGTCCCAGTTGATGAAGTAGCTGTGGCCCAGGCGGATGACCTCCACGCTGCAAGGGGCGCGGGGGCAGGACACGAGGCTCAGGCAGGAAGCCGAGGAGGCCCCCACCCACAGGGGCCTTCGCCGCAAGCCCCCCACCTGGGGACGGACGGACGGACGGACAGAGTGGACGCCTGGGCAGGAAGGGCAAGGACGGCCCCCGACCCCGACCCTCCGGCGCTCTCCGGACAAGAAGGTGCACGGGGCCTGGGCAGGCAGGACACACAGTGCAGGCAGACAGAGAGGGACCGCGGACCAGGCTCTCGGCGAGCTCTTACCTCGGCGCTAGTAACACAGAGCCCGTGCGGAGAAAACAAGAGAAAGTGTGTGAGGAAAGAAGAGAAGACAGACAGACAGGGGGGCCCTGGCGCTCACTGCCCACAGCGAGCCCTCTCCTTCCGCCCGGCTCAGGCCTCCGGCTCTCTGAAAGGGCGCAAGGCGGCCGCAGACGCCCACTCCGTGTGGGGAAATAATGCCGAGCGACAGGGCGCTTTCCACATCCCAGGGTCCTCCCCGTCCTCTTGCCTGCAGGGCGCTGCCTTTGGGGTACGGACTGCCAGCGCCCCAGGGAGGCGGCCGTCGGGCCAGCACACATCGGGGCGTGGGGCACACCTGGAACCCTGCTTCTGACCCGACCGAGGCTGGACCAGGATCCAGTTACCCGGCAAACGCGCAGCTGGCTGGACGTGTCTTCTCGGCCTTCTCCCCACCGAGCGGGTCGCGCCCCCCAACACACCCTGGAGCCTGACTCAGCAAGCGGCTTTCTCAGGCTGCAGCCAGGGGCACTGGATCCGAAACCCAGACAGCAAGCCGACATGGGGGAGAGTCAGATTGCAAACGAGAAAGCATTTCAGCAGAAACGAGGAACCAGCGATGGCAGCAAAGCACACGGTCCACGTGAGGGCTCACAGGAACCCCCTTCGAAAGCTTATTTTCCAGTCTAGTGTCTCCTGTCAATGGAGTATCAAGGCGTCCCTACAAAGAAGGTGGAACCGGACTGTTCCCGTTTTACATGTGGCCACACCGCCGCTCAATGACCTAGAAAAGCCCCCACTCTACCCCCCAGGGCGCGTCTTCTCCCACTGCCGTGGGGGGGGGGGGGGAGGGGCGGCAAGGGAGGACTACCTGGGGGTGCCTGTGAACCAGACACGGCACGTGGGAAGAGTCCCGAGCACCCGGAAAGTATTTCCTTCCCAGCGTCTCTGGTCCCCTTATCTTAAGCACAAGGCTCGAAGAACAAAGGGAAATTTCCTCCTTCCTCTCTTCCTACTCCTTCCTCCCCGGCAGGTCCCTGTCAACATTCTCTTCACCTCAAACACCCTAGAGATCTGCTACATCCCGGTCCGGCTGCTGGCCATCGACAGCCAGCGCTTCCCGAAGCATTCCTGGGATCCGCTGTAAAGAATCTTCCGATGGTTTACTACGAAGTCTACCGGCACAGAGCCAACACCCTCCAGGGTGAGGACCGAGACCCTGGGCCCCCGGCTGCCCTCTCACCCACTCCCCGGTCCCGCCCGCATGCCTCCCCGCTCGGGCTCCACCTTCCCTCGGCCCAGCCGCCTCCTCAGATGTGTCCCGACCCACTGCCCAGCGAGCGATGCCCTGCCCACTCCTGTGGGACTCTGTGCCTCCCACACGGCATTGCGGCGGGAGGGCGGCATCTCCCCTCCCCCCAGCCGCCCTGGAGGGCGCCCACAGCTGCGCCCCATGCCGGCCTGCAGGTAGGCTGACTTCACAGCCCTCGCACCCATCAGGGTTCAGATGGCTCCCTCCCCAGACCGACACTCGGAAGGAGGCCCGTTCCTAACACTCTCTGGAGGCGGCACAGTACAAAGGTGGTGCGCAAACGACACGTGCCCAAGAAATCCACACGGATCTTGCTCTGACACGGTCCAAAGTGCCGGAAGCCGCGCGAAGTCTGCTCCACGCGCAGAGGATCAGAGGGCAAGAAGCTCGAGGCACAAACAGCAGGTCTGGGTTCCTCCCCCAAAGGGCTCACCTTCACAGAAACGTTTGCCTGGGGGCCACCTGGGCTGCCCGGCAGACTCCGGGGCGCAGCAGTGCGTACCTGACATAGAGCGATATGGGCACGACGGTGTTGAGGATGATGATGTAGGACCAGAAGGAGAGGAAGCCAGAGAAGAAGGCACTGTCCACCGCCTCGTCCCAGGGCAAGTAGACCTGGAAACGCGTCCCGACCTCGTGCTCCCAGATGGCGTTGCCGATGGCCAGGATCACCCCCATGCAGACCAGGAATCCAAAAATCTGGCGACAAATGAGAAGCAGAGGCTAGGCTCTACTTAGGAACCCTCCGAAATCAAGCACCTCCCTGAAGGTCACCACTTACACGTCCACACCCTCAAAAGCTCAGACATCTTTAAAATGGCGGCATGCTCCAGCGGGAAGCGGCCAGAACCGGTGACCGTCACGCGGCCTCTCCCCGAACATCTTGCTTAACTGTATGATGGGGAAGCCCCAACAGCCGCGCAGCTCCCCAGTCTGCCACCACGGAACCTTCCGAGATGGCGAGAACGGGTGTGAGCAACCTGCTCCCAATGTAACGAGGCAGTTTGGTGGAAACCACCCATTTACTTGGGCTAATTAAGCTTCCACAAGCCAACAAAAACGTCCAGTTTCTGTGACGTTCGCTATCTCATACGGAGTACCAAAAAGCTTTTTCAATCAGGGAAGCAAACGGTGTCTTCACAGATGCAGGTTACCGTGAATAGAAAATCTTCTAAAGGTTGTAAAAAATTCTTTTGAATGTCTGAATCTGGGGAGTGCCTGGGCAGCTCAGTCAGTTAAGTACCCGACGCTTGATTTCAGCTCAGGTCATGGTCTCATGGTTCATGGGATTGAGCCCCACATTGGACTCTGTGCTGACAGCATGGGGTCTGTTTGGGATTCTCTCTCTCTCTCTCTCTCTCTCTCTCTCTCTCTCTCTCTCTCTCCCCCTCTCTCTGCCCTTCCCTCCCTCTCTCTCTCTCTCTCTAAACAAACAAATAAACATCTAAAAAAAATAAAAATGTAAATCTTGGGAGTCCCTGAAAAAGGATCATAAAAAAGTTTCAGTGGTCAGAAGAAAAAACTGACACCACTGTATTTCCAAAGCAGCATCCACTGACAGGAGCCACCCAGGTGCCCAAGGACCGCCAGGGGGCGATGAGAGCCTTCGTGCGACAGGCTGAACCACGCTCCCAGAGGCTGGGTCTCCACAGACCCTTTGAGGCCAGAGCAGAACCTGGCCCACCGGAACCTGGCCCAGCCTTCGCAGGCTGGCAGGAGGGCAGGGGCTCCAGAAGGGGAGGAGAGCCCAGCAAGGAGCTCAAGTTTCTAGCCAGACAAGACGAGAATTCAGGAAGTGCCAAAAACTAAAACAGAAACTTTTCCTTTGGGGTCCTCCACTCTTAGAAGTCGGGGAAAAGGCCTAAAGGAACTTTTTCTTTCCCCTCCCTCCCCACCCCACGGAGGCCTCCCTGTCCCTCTGGCAAAAGCAAACAGAAGGTCACAAGCTGCACAAAGTTACCACCGTGACTGGAACCCAGAGAGGGGAAGACGTGATTTACTCCCTTCAAGTTCTTTTTTTTTTTTTTTTTTTTTTTCAAGTTCTTGATTCACACACGTTCCTACGGGTTTTTTTAAACAACATCCTCCAAGCCTGAAGGGGGCCCGAAATCAACACTGCCCATGAGTGGCTGACCTGCCAGTGGCTTTAAAACCAAAACCTAGGGGCGCCTGGGTGGCTCAGTCGGTTAAGCGTCCGACTTCAGCTCAGGTCACGATCTCGCAGTCTGTGGGTTCGAGCCCCGCGTCGGGCTCTGGGCTAATGGCTCAGAGCCTGGAGCCTGTTTCCAATTCTGTGTCTCCCTCTCTCTCTGCCCCTCCCCCGTTCATGTTCTGTCTCTGTCTCAAAAATAAATAAATGTTAAAAAAAAAAAAAAAAATTAAAAAAATAAATAAATAAATAAATAAAACCAAAACCTAAAGCTCCACTGCTGACCAGGCAGGCAAGGCGGGAGCACCGGCCCGGGCACCGGAGGCCAGGGGCCTGTGTGAGGACTCACCCAGAGCACCAGGGTGTTCATTAGGCGATCAATACTCGTTCTCTTGAACTTCGTCCTGCCGCTGTTCTGCATCAGCTTAGTGTCAGGACCTAGGAAGCAGTGGCAGGGGCTGCGGAACGAACAGCCCATCTGCCCCTGGGCTCCCGCCCGTGGACCCCGACTGCAGCACGGGAGTGGAGGAGACAGAGGCTATCCCGAGGCGCCTCCCACGTGCCTGAGGGCGGCCGAGGCTCCACCGCTTACTCTTCTTCCCCTGCACCCCAGGAGGCTCACCTGCGAAGACCACCAGCCCGAAGCACCACTCGGTGTTACGCAGCACGCAGCCCCGCAGGAGCATGTTCTGGTTGCTCAGCGGGAACTTGCTCTCCTTCCAGTAAAGGGCCCCACTGAACTTGTCCAGCTTGTTGTTCGGAGGCTCGCAGACCACCTCACCTGAGCGGAACGCAGAGCACCGTCACCGCCGGTGCCGTCCACAGTCTGACGGCGAGGCGGCCGGCGGCCAGACAGGTACCGCCACACACGGCCGGGAGCACGCGGACCCGGGCAACTTTGGGGGAGGAATGAATGGAGATCGAAAGTCACGGACCCTCGGGCCCAGCGGTCCCACTCTGGGGACTGTGTTCTACGGCAAGCACGGCATAGGCCACAAGTTTACCGAAGCATTCTTTGAGCGGCAAAAAGCTAGAAACAACTGAACAGTCGAGGGGCAGTTGAATACAATACGTCGATGGCGCAACTTGACGCAGTTGCTACACCGAGGTACGTTCCTATAAATAACGGTAAGACACAGACAACGAATTTAATAGCTGAAACAAAGGCAGGACGTAGAGATCTGGGTACAGTAGGATCCCACCGCTCTGTGCTCACAGTTGCCTGAACACAGACAAAGCGCGGACGGATACAGTGTGCCTGGCCGTCTAAGGAGGGTGGAGCTGGGTGGTTTTTCCTTACACCCACTACGGCTCCTCTTGTTAGAAGGACTACGTGTCATCATTTGGAGCTGAATGAGAAGAAGAAGAAACTGAATTTCTCTCAACATACAGAGCCAGGAGGGAGCTTTCAGCCCTGAGGACCCCCGGAAATGGCCATGAACTCGAGAGCCGCCTGGCATCCTGACCCCCACCCCCCCCTCCCGCCGACCACCACTGCGACAAAGACAGGTCCCGGGAGCTGCAGCACAGCAAAAAGGAAAACGTGCAGGTGAAACCTCAAAACCCAACTCACGTCCTCTACCTGAAGGCCGCTCCCCCAAATCACTCACCGTCAAACTTGGCGAGCCTGCTGATGTCCCCCAGCTCCGAGGTGACCGGAATAGCCTGCCGCACTTTCATGTTGGTCTCTCTGGAAGGACAGCATCCCTGAGTCCTGGTTCTCTTCCCTTCCCCCACATTCCACCTGGGGGCACCTGACCTCAGGGCATCGCCCTCCTCCACATTACTGAGTGGCTCAGAGCCTTCAACCCCTAAAGTTTCCAAAGGGTATAGATCCCAGACCTGGGAACCTCTTCCAAAACACAAGCCTCCTACCCTTAAGGAGGCAGAAGATGTGTGACACCAGGCATCCGGCTTACCCATCGAGCTCAGCTGTCTCGATGTAACACAGACCATGGGGCTCACTGCTGGAAAGGAGGAGGAGATCCGCCTGGAGAGAAAGCCTGGTGAGGAGCCTGAAGACCATCCTGCATCACAACGCACGCTTCCCTGGTCCCCCCCTTCCCTCAGTGTTCTGGGTTTGCTTAGTCCCAAGCATGAATGGCCAGAAAGGAGTCAGGCCCAGGTGCGCTAAGAGGACAAGAAGTTTCCCACTCAAGGAAGTTTCCTTCCATAGGTGTTTAAGAGGCAGTGGTAAACCATGAAAGACTTGCTTCTTTCTGCCAAAACAAAACCAAAACCAAAAACAAAAACAAAGGGAAGAGCCTCGTAGGCCTAGAGGGGCACCTGTCCCTTACCGCCACAAACTGGTTATTCTCCAGTTTGATGATATCGCCAACACGGACGTTCATCCACTGCTCTTGCTGGAGGCTGAAGCAGTGACCAGAGCAGAGAGGTCAGGAGCTAGAGGAAGTCCCGGGGGACCCTTCCTCCCGAGGGCCCTCGGTGGCCAGCAGGCACTCACCTTCCATCGATCAGCACTTGAGACTGCCGGTTATTCACCTGGTTGTCACTCTTGTGGCGGAACTGAAGACGGGACAACGGAGACAGTGAGACACCGCCCCCGCCTTCGGGGACCGAGAGGACTGCGGGATGCAGAGAGCGCCGCCCCCACCTTGTGTGCACCTGTCCACAGATCTACCCCCTCCCTGGCTCTGGCTCCGCCCCCGGCCCCGGCCAAGATATCAAGGACGTGGAGGACAGCGAGGCGGGAGCGGAGGCAAGGAAGGGGCGCGGGGACAGGAGCGACTCACGTAATCGTCGGTGGCATCTTTCACAGCTGTGATGGCGAGGACAAGGACCAAAGGCACAATGGTGGTGAACCAGGACAGGGAAGACACCTGCGGAATCAACTACAAGGGCAAGAGGGCTCTGAGGCCCCATCCACGCCAGTGCTCCCACCCGACCTCTCTCCCCCTGACTTTACTCGGCTTCATGAGCTGCAGAGGGTCGGCTATAGGACACTCACCTGCAGAATGAGAAGGAACAGGAAGTAGGTATTGGCCACTTCCTGGAACTGCTCGAAGAGGTTGACAGGCAGGAAGGTGAGAATATTGTACTTGGAGGTCTTGATGCAGTTACTCTACGGCAGAAGATGACAAGGCGGCTTCTCACCATGACCCAGAACCAGAGGGAGGCTGCACCCTCCCCCTGCACTTCCCAAACCTCTGCCCCCAAAAGCCAGCCACCACAGGTGTGGGAGGAGGAGAGGGCAGAGACCAGGGCGTCTCATGGGCTGCACGTGCCCTCCTGCGCTGACAGGCGAAGGAGCGAGAAGTTAGGTTCAGCGGTCGCAGGTGGAGCGGTGCCAGGAGGCTGCCTGCGCCCCCCCCCCGCCCCCCCAACCCAGGCCTTTGCCCTTTTTCACGCAGGAGGGGAGCAGGAGGGGAGCAGGCGGCTAGTCACTTACCGCGTACTGGAACTTCTCATTGTACTCTCGGTCGTTGGCTCGCGCCCTCCTCTCTTCTTCTGCAACAGAGTGACGCGGCACTCAGCGGGGGCTACCGGCCGCCTCGTCAGGGCCTTCCACTGAGGGCCCGTGGCTCTTTCCACAGTACACAGTTTGAGGGAGTCGATCCCACGCCTGAGGTGTCCCTCAATTCTTCCCTCTGGTCCCTGTCACCACCAGCCTGGCCACGGGGCTCTGCGGGCATTTGTTCCCAGGACAAGACAGCCTCTCCCTCTCCCTTCCTCACCGACAGCGGCAAGGCTGCTAGGGGCACTCAGGTCCCCTCCCCCGTCCCTTTAATTAACACCTTAGGCTTTATGGCCTCAGGAATCCCCAGAGAAATAGCAGCTGAAGACAAAAAGCATCCTTCTCCTGGGAGCACCGACCCCCCCACCCCCCCCAGGTCCAGCCATGGTGGCCCTGCTGCTATGCTCCTAACCTGCGGGGGGGGGGGGGGGGGGACAGCAAGACAGGGTCACCGTGCTCTACAACCGCTCTGCCTCTGCGGCAGCATCCCGGCCCACGGTCCCACGTGTGTACCCCCTACAGGAGCCTCTGCTTGTCACATGTCACCAGCAGCGCCTTCTGACTGGCCCACAATGACATCACCTTATTTCAAAGCTCCTCTTCAAGTAGAAGAAGGGGGGTCAGGGATACGGGTCATGCAGACCAAGACAGGGACGAAGGAGGCAGGAACGGGATGTACTCTGAAGGGCTGTTCCCGAACTGTAACCCTTCCTGTGCCATCCGCACTTAAACAACACAGTTGCCACTAACCAAGTGACAATTGAGCAACACCTATGCGGAGCATCCCCCAACCTGGGGCTGCAGGCAGCACGTTTGGGTCCCGGAACATGGGGGCACCCAGTGAAGGGTTCCCCAGCCCACCTCTGTCCCAAGGGCCAGAGGCTGAGAAGGGGGGGTGTCTTGGGGCAGTAAACACCGCATCAGCCGGGGCTGGAGCCAAAGGCAGCATTCCAGAGCCTGCCCCTCCCCTCTCCAACCCTCACCCCTCCGAGCCCGCCTGCAGCAAAGCCTCAGACCACAGCATCCTCTGCCCACTCAGCGGTCCGTCCTGTCCCCGTCCCCACCGGGACACTTCACTCCCAGGAACTGCCGCAGCGCAGAGGGGGCCCCTCGGGCGGAGACTCCTACCAGGGAGCGGCAGGGACCTCGGGGTCTGGAACGGAGAAGCCCAGGAAAGGCTGGGGGCACCGAACGGGAGGGCGCAGAGGGGAAGCACGGCTCGGGCGGCCGCCAGGCGCAGCTCCCGTTACCTGTCCCCCAAGAGGGCTTCTTTCTGCTCCAGGAGGGGGGCGCCCCGGCCCGGGCCCACTTCTCGGGCATCTCCTTGGGGACCGTCATGATCCCGGTTTGAACGGGGGCAGAGCGGGCAGTCTGTCGGTCTGTCCTCGGCCTCAGCAGCGCCGACGCGGCGGCCCCCCCGGCAGGCGCAGGAGCCCCGGCCGCCGGGCGCGCGCCCCACCTGCAGCCCCGGCCATCCCCGCGACCGCCGCCGCCCCCAGGCCCGGTCGCCCGCGCGCCCCGGCTCCGCCCCCCGCCCGCAGGGCAGCGCCTGCCAGCGCCGCGTAGGCGATGCCTCCGAGCCCCGCCCCCGGGGGGGGGGGGGCCTCCCGCCAGTGTCGTCCGGGCAACCGCTTTCCTCCCGCCCCCGCCCGCAGGAAAACCCGGCGGGAGGGGGCGCCGAGGGAGCGATGCGCTGACAAGATGGGAACACGGCTCCCCAGGCCCAAGACGAAGCCTCCCGAGACGAGGGGCAGGTGCCCCCGCGACCCCGCTAGGAGCGCCCGGCTCGGGCATCCAGGGGAAGAATTCGTGCCCCTAGGCGCCCCCCCCCCAGGATGGGCGGGGCTGTGAGCCACCCTCCTTCACACCCAGCCAGTGGTCCCTGTTCCCTTTGCTCCCTGAGCCATGGTAACACCCAATCCCCACGATCCCGCGATTCCCCCCCCCCCCCGCCCGCCGTCTTACCTGGGGGGCGCTTTTTTGCACACAGCGCCATTTCACCCAGCAAGGTCCCAGCAATCCCATGGGAGACCCTGCAGGAAGGTGACACACGCGTGAGGTCAGAAAGCCGGGGTACCTCTTTATTCCCCTCTTCACACTCCTCGGAAGGTTCCCTCCCCCAGCTCTGACCTTCCCCCACTGCCTCCCCCAGGCCTCGGCCCTGGAAGGGGGTGTGCGCGCGCGTCAGGACTGACGCCTAACAGAAGCCAAGACCTACAGGGAAAGGAAGTGGCCACACAGGAGGGCACAGCTCCCCGGAGACCCATCCCAGGGGAACGGACGCCGGGTGCCCTCCGCGTGCCCTCCGGGTGGCCGGGCTCACTGGAAAGCAGAATTTCTACCAAGGGTGGGGCCGAGGGAGCCCGGGCCAGGAAACACCTGGCAGAGCCTCAGGAAACCGGGCCGCAGCTCCGCCCTGCTCAAAATTTACACCCCCCAGCCCCCACCACTGGGGCCTCCATTCTCACCTCCTGTGCTCACACCTCCCAGCCCATTCTCACCTCCTCCAGTGCTCACCCCCCAGCCCATTCTCACCTCCTCTAGGGCTCACACACCCCCCAGCCTATTCTCACCTCTAGTGCTCACCCCCCCAGCCCATTCTCACCTCCTCTAGGGCTCACACACCCCCCAGCCTATTCTCACCTCTAGTGCTCACCCCCAGCCTATTCTCACCTCTAGTGCTCACCCCCCAGCCCATTCTCACCTCCTCTAGGGCTCACACACACCCCAGCCTATTCTCACCTCTAGTGCTCACCCCCAGCCTATTCTCACCTCTAGTGCTCACCCCCCCCAGCCCGTTCTCACCTCCTCTAGTGCTCACCCCCACCCCATTCTCACCTCCTCCAGTGCTCACCCCCCCCAGCCCATTCTCACCTCCTCTAGGGCTCACACCCCCCCCAGCCTATTCTCACCTCTAGTGCTCACCCCCAGCCTATTCTCACCTCTAGTGCTCACCCCCCCAGCCCATTCTCACCTCCTCTAGTGCTCACCCCCACCCCATTCTCACCTCCTCTAGTGCTCACACACCCCCAGCCCATTCTCACCTTTAGTGCTCACCCCCCAGCCCATTCTCACCTCCTCTAGTGTTCACACCCCCCAGCTTATTCTCACCTCCTCCAAGGAGCTCACCCTAGAGGCATGGCCTTCACTTCCTGAACACAGCCCCCAAGCCACTTCCTCTCAGTGTGGGTCAGCTGCCCTTTTGGGCCAGCAGCAGGGCCTTGCCAACCCCGGTGGGGAGTCGCCCTCTGTTGCCCCCACAAGTCCAGCCCAGTCAGGGTGGCAGGAGTCGCAGGTTCCGGGAGCATCAGTCACACAGCCCCTTGCTTCCTTCCATCTTCCCCCGTCCCTCCCTTCACCTATAGAAGTAAAAGGCCTGACCTATAAGGCAGGGTCACAGAGCCTCATCCCTATCCCCACCCAGCATGACCCACAGGAAACTGCCGGCCAGGCTCCAGGCATTCTTGTGACCCCTGCCTCTGTCTGGATAAAAGTCCCCCCCCCCCCCCCCCCCGTTCGTTCCCCTGACTCCAGTCTCCTGTGCACAGCCTGCTTGCCTGTCAACCCAAAAAGATACTAATTGCCTGTCTGCCCAACCTCTGTAATTACAGACTCAGGCCACAGCCGGGGGCCCACACCAGCCTCCGTCCCTTCACTAACCCTGACTCCCTATCTGAGCCCCAGATCAGGCAGAAATCCTCCCAGACCCTCCCCCAAACCAGCCTCCAAGGGTGCCTGGCCCGGGAGGAAAAACCTCATCCTCCGTTCAGGGATGCCAAGCCCTCCTCCAGGGGCCCCGGCCAGGGTCTCCACCCAGTCTGGAGTATGAGTCACGGCAGGGTGGGGTGTGGACGGAGAGCGTAAAGGGGAGGATGGAAGGGTGGGCACCACAAGCTGCAGCCCCACCCTCGGCAAGGGAGGCAGTCAAGAAACACCACCGGCCTGAAGATGTGGGTTTGGGACCCTATGAAGGAATTAATAAAGGAACCACACACCCTTTTAGGAGTCAGGAAACTGCACGCGGAGCCCGAAAGTTGTTTTACGCCTCAGACCCTGGGAGGAACCAAAGTGAGACTTGGTCCCAGACCTCGTCCCCAGAGGGGGCAAGGGGGGGGGGGGCGGAGGGGCGGGCTCATAGGGAGAGAACAGCAGTGGCGACCTGGAACAGGGACCCTCTCACTCCTCCCAAGCCTCACACAGCCTGGGTTTCCTGAACCATCAGGCCCACCGGCCACGTCGTCCTGCCTGTCGCCCTGCCCCAGCCCCCTCTGCAGCCACATTTGGGATAAAAATAGCCAGTTCTGGGAAGAAGGCAAGATCCATGGAGGAACACGGCTGCTCCTGCGGGACTGGTCCCTGCTGCCTTCCAGCCCAAACCCTGAGAGGCTGAGCCCTTCCTTCCGAGGAGGCAGGCAGGTCAGGGGGAACAGAAGGAAGAGGAATCCTAGACCCCCGGCGACCCTGCCACCTTACATCGCCAAGGACGCAAGCCAGGACGCGGTCCCCAGCTCCTAATCCCCAGGGCCCCTCGCCACGGCACCCCTGGCAGTCCGCACGCACAGAGACCTCCTCCACCCGCAGAAGACCAGCCCGAAGCCCCTTCTCAGGGCGCGCAGACCCTCGGCCCGGGGTTACTGCGCCGTGCCCCCGCCCTTAAGCACCCCACCCTCCGCCGGGCGCCCAGCTCCCGGGCACCCCATCCTCCGCCGGGCGCACGCACCCCAGACCCCCAACCTCCCGGGCCCCTCATCCTCCGCCGGGAGCACGCACTCCGGACCCCCAGCCCCCCCATCCTCCGCAGAGCGCAAGGCCCCCGGACCCCCAGCCCCAGGCCCCCCACCCTCCGCCAGGCGCATGGCCCCCAGACCCCCAGCCCCAGGTCTCCGGACCCCCATCCTCTGCCAGACGCACGGCCCCCGGACCCCCAGCCCCAGGTCTCCGGACCCCCATCCTTCGCCAGACACACGGCCCCCGGACCCCCAGCCCCAGGTCCCCCATCCTCTGCCAGGCGCAGGGCCCCCGGACCCCCATCCTCTGCCAGGCGCACGGCTCCCGGACCCCCATCCTCCGCCAGAAGCACGGCCCCCGGACCCCCAGGTCTCCGGACCCCCATCCTTCGCCAGACGCACGGCCCCCGGACCCCCAGCCCCAGGCCGCCGGACCCCCATCGTCCGCCGGGCGCACGGCCCCCGGACCCCCGAGCCCCAGGCACCCACACCCTCGCCCCCGCGACGCCCCGCCCGCCCCGCCTCACCTCTCAGCGCGCCGCGCCCGGCGCCCGCCCCGGCCGCCCCGTGCTGCCCATGCCGGGGGCTGCGGCGGGGGGCGCTCGGCTCGGCTCCCCGCGGGCTCCCGCCCCCAGCTGCAGCCCCGCTCCCCCGGGGCTCGGCCCGCTACTTTGTGTCAGTTTCGGCCACGGCGGGGCGGAAGTGACGGAGGCGGCGGCAGAGGCGGGGGGCGGGAGGGGGGGTTTTGGGGAGGGGGGAGGGGAGGAGAGGCGGAGCCGCCATCTTTATGCGGGGCGGCGGAGGGGTCTTAGGCCTTCCGAGGCCGCGGCCCCCACCCCAAAAAGCCGAGTCAGCCGGGGATAGAGAGCCGGGACGTTTTTATTCGGAGGAGAGGGGGCCGGGGGCGCGTGGCGGGGCAACGAGGACCCTCCCCCCAGCGCGCGCCCCCGGGCCGGGGCCCGCACCCCTCTCCGGGAAGGACGGCCGGAGCGCCTGGGCACTGGGCCGTGCCTCAGTTTCCCCCCTTGAGCCCCCTCCCCATGTGGGGGAAGCCGCCCCGCGAGGGCAGCGCGGCCGCGCCGAGGTTCTGGGGCCGGGAGCCCGGGAAGGGGCCGAGCTCCGCGGGAAGCGCCCCTCCCCCGGCCTCCCCGGGCGCACCCTCTGGCGGCCGCTTTGAGGCACTGTGTCCGCGGAGGCCCCCAGGGTCCGAAGACCTGCCGGGGTGTGGAGGGCAGCAGGGGCCTGGCCCTCCCAGTTCGCCCTCCCAGTTTGGGAGGAAGCCGTCCTCTGGCCACCGTCCCGGATCTGCGGCCCCTCTTCAGTGTCCACAAGCGAGGCGAGGGCTCCGTGTCGGGATCAGAGCTCACGCTGCGGCAACAGGGCAGAGGCAGGAGTTTCCAGGCCTCAGGCTGTATGTTGGGCAAACTCTAGATCCAGAGCCGGCTCTGACTTCTCCTCGGGGTGGTGGAGAGCCACCAGCAGCTGGTATGTGGCTGTGCCAAGAGTCGCCCCCACCAGAGGGGCCACCACAGGCACCCACCACCAGCCATTACCAGCACTGCAAGAGAGGGACATAAGGAAGGCTTCAGGGGGAGTCCTCTGGCCTCTCCCTGAAGGACCAGGGGCGGTAACAAGAGAACCTCCCTAAAGCAGCCCCAGGGGGGATGGACGCCAGGAAGACCAAGTCTTGGCAACACAGCACAGCGGTTAGGGTTAGAGAGGAGCCCCCAGGAGAGCTTGGTCCAGCCTCTTGCCTCAGGGAATTATGTGAATATACCCATCTTGTGATGCGGTCACAATGCCAAAAGGTAACAGGACAGACGTGCCTGAGAACACAGCCTCTACTGTTTCCGGGGAAAGGGTGGAGGAGAGAAGAAGGGGTGAGGGAGAAAAGGAGAAGCAGGACTTAGATGAGGGGCACTGTCCTGAGTCCGCGAGGACTAGGGAAGAGGAGAGAGCTGGGGACCCAGACTCAGAGGTGTCAGGGGAGGGGCGAGGCTGTCTCTCACCTGAAGACTTCAGGGCCCCAGCCAGCCATGTAGGTGAAAAGCCCGTGGGCCCAGGTCCCGGGCAGGGTTGAGTGGGAACCCACAGTTGGCACCCAGGGATAGCCCGATGGCCAGGATCAGCAGCCCCACAGCCACAGGCTCCAGACCTGCAGGCACTCCCTTGTTCCGTGTGTCCAGGATGGCCAGGATCCCCACAATCAGGATCCCCGTGCCCAGCACCTTGGAGTCCACAGAGGCAGAGGGGCCCCCATAAGCTGTCAGATGACCCAGCTGCCCCTTCTCTCCCAAGCACCCTAGGCCACCACCTCATGTCCTCTGACTGTCCAACACAGGCAACTGGGGTGGGGGTGCTACAAAGACAGACTCAACCCCATATCCCACCCAGAGCCCGGACAATAAGTCGTCTGGGAGCCCAGGGGACAAGGGCAAAGACTGGGGCCTTCCCAGGTCTCCCCCTCACACCTACCTGATCCAGGAAGCCATTGTTCAGGGACAGGTAAGGGGCAGGATAGGTGGCAAAGATGGAGGCTGTCTCCTTGGGGCCAGTCACCGTCAGGTTCCCGCCTGTATAGTTCTGTAGGGCATCTGCAGGAGGCAGGGGAGGCTCAGGACTTCCATCTTTGTCCATTCAAAACCATTGCAAGGCAGTCCTGGCCACACCCAGACGGCCCCGACCCTGTTACCGTAGTAGACAGCATAGGTGGCTCCAGAGGCACAGAAAGCAGATAGAAGCTGCACCAAGCAGTAAACGGGGAACTTGGCCCAGGGGAGGCGTCCCAGCAGGCACATGGCCAGGGAGAAGGCTGGGTTCAGGTGGGCCCCTTCAAGGATCGGGAAGAGAAAACCAACATCCATTAGGTGTGGCCTCCTGGTGCTCACCAGGTCCCGCCGCTGTTGCGTCACAACTCTCAAGGCAGATGTTACTTGTCCCCACCGGGTGAGCGGCTCAGCTCTAGGACATTCTGCAGCTTGCTGAGCTCACACAGTAAAGCCCAGGGTCTGCCCGCTCTTTCTACGACGTGTTTGTGTCTTGTGATGGGGCTCAAGGCAGACACACTGGCCACTGGCACAGCATGTGTCTGGGGCACAAGAAGGTGAGGCCCCGGGGCAAGATGACACCGAGGCCTTCAGGCGGGGGACACAAGAAGACAGACTTACCCTAAAGCCTTGCCACAGCTCCCTGCCTAGGTGAGTGGAGGAGAGAGACACGGAGGGGAGGGGAGGGGCTGGCCCGGGCCAAGACATATCTGGGTCCAGGGCACTAGTCAAGCTCAAGGAGACAAGTCCATGAGTCACCGTCACCACACACTCACACATGCACGTGGCCAGACCCCATTCTCCTCACCTGAAACGTTACCACCCACGTAGATGGCTACGGTCACGGCCAGAGAGCCAGCCAGAAACATGGTGAAGAAGTTGCCTTTCGTTTCTCCACTGGTGACGGCCTGGGCTCCAGCCCCCTGGGTGAGCAACTGGTGGGGAGAGGGAAGATGAGGAGCGGAGGACCAGGAATGGGGAGCCTGGAAGCCTGGAGCAAGGCTGGGAAGGGGAGCGGCTGAGAGAGAGAGGGCACCAAAGTAACAGCAGGGGTCAGCAAGAAAGGGGGAGGAGCAATAGAGGGAAAGGAAATAGAGGAGCTGTGGGGGAGGAGTGAAGACTGGGAAGGGAGAGATGGACGGGGGCTGGAACGGAAGGGACAAGGGCAGGGACAGAGATGGTGCACAGTTGAATGAAGTGAGACACCAGGATGAAGAGATAGAGGCAGAAACGTTCGCCCTCCTCCCCTCTCTCCTTCCCCCGTTACCCGGCCTACCATGAGCACAAATACACCCAGAAACTCTGCCAGGCACTGCCGGGCCAGGTGGCTGCGGATCCGGAGCCGGCCCTTGACGTCGGCCAAGGGCTGGCTATGCAACATGGTGGGGACACCTTGTCTCTGGCTGCTGCCACACAACCACAACCACCGCCTGCCAGGGAGCGGGGGAATGATAAGGGAAAGACTTTAAAACCAATTAGCGCAGCGCCTGAACAGCAATGTCTGCACACGTGTGTAGGCAAGCGAGCGCAGAGATAGTAGAGATAACAGGAGAATGTCCAAGGGCCGGCTCTTGGACCAGAGCCTGGAGTTTGCCCAGGCTGTGTCTCTTCCATCTGTCATCCCCGTTCCTCCCAGGAGTAGCCCCCTCCTGTGCCGATGGGCCGGTGGGCCGGAGGAAGTATCCCGTGCCAGCCCTTGGCCTCGGCAACCTGCTCCCGCCCCGCCCCTGGTGATCTGGAGAGCCTCAGGACTCGCCAAGGCCGCGCAGCTACTTAAGGGAGACGTCTGAATTCCGATCCAGACCTTCTGACCCTCCGTCCCCTATTGCACAATGTCACTCGTGTGGAACATGAAGCTTTCCCCCCTGCAGAACGCCACGGGCATCCAGAGAGGCTGGGGTGAAGACCGGAGACTGCAGAAAGAAAACCCACTCACGCGATGCTTGCGCTTCCCTCGCGCGGAGCCCCACCCACCCCGGTTAGAGTGCCCTAGCTCTGCCTTGGCTCCAGACGAGTGCTTCACACTCGCACCGAGCCCCACCTCCCTTTCTCTGCACGCCTGTCACCCCCAGATTCCGCCTAACACACGGCAACTTCTTGGTTCTTATCGCAAGCCTCCAGTTAGGTTCATCCAACAGGAGTCAACTTCTAGACGCTGGAGAAGCGGTGGTAAGCAAATGCGTTGCCCGCTCTCCTAGAGCTCATGTGCCGGTAGGTGGAAACACGTACATTTACAAAATCCCGTATATAGTTCACGAGGTTCTTGAGCACTGGGCCACGGGCTCTGGCAGAGTCCCGGGCACATCTGTTCACGATACTCCTTTACTAGGTTTCGTGGGTAAAATGCTCTCCCCGGATGCCCTGTTTGGGACCAATGCACCCATTTCCCAGCTGCTGGGAATATCAGATGCTGATTGCACACAGCTGCTTCCCTCATGGCAATGCCTCCCGTGGCAGGAGACGCCTCACCCAAGGTCACACGCCCTCCTGTGGGGCCTGTCGACGACGGTTGATGCAGGATACAAAGACGTGGCCTCTCCGTCTCAATATGGAACGACCCTGAAGGGGCCACTCCAACTTCCAGGTTCCCCACGGGATCGGCTGAAGCCTCTCTTGTAACCTCGTTGCGTGTCAGTTTCCCCGTTCGCCTAACCTTGCCTTCCTCACTTCCTTACAGGTGCATCCCGCGAGCACTAGGACTTCCCGGTAAACCTTGTTCACGTAGCTTCTCGTTGGGAGTCTTTCTCCAAGGAACCCAATTCAAGCCCGTTGGTTTCAGACGTGGTTCCACAAATTCTAGAATGAATCTGGGTGACTGTTCACAGTCTGGCTGACAAGAACCCACGGTAGTAGGTAGAATACTGATAGTCTCTAGCTTGCCGAGGTGGGACAGTTATTAAAATTGTCAGCAGTGGCCAGCTGCGAGGGGTTACTGGTTGAAAGGATACGCGTTAATGGTCTCTGCGGCAGTTGAGAGCCTGAAGGAAACAGAAACTAAGTCCACAGAACTGATCACCAAGTCCAGGCAGACTGTGAAACCAGGTGGCCCCACGACAGCCCTTAAGGGAAGCCTAACCTATATCCAGTGGGCATCAGAGTGGAGGGCCAGCTCCAATGTTGATTGTTGAGAATGAATTCTCAGCCCCGGGCTTCCTATGCCAAGGCTAGGTATTTTAGGACCCTAACCTTGAGGAGGTTAGGGTAGGATCCCGACATTTGAAATAGGGACATCTGGGTAGATGCAACTGAGAATCTTGAATCTCGATTCCTCTGAACCCTCCCTTATTTAGATTTTTCCTTTGTCTCGAGCGTTCTGAAATAGTGGGTTTATTTTCATCCTTGGTATTTAGCATATGGTGGGTCTTTCAGGTTAGAAGTAAATATTCTTCACTTCTGGGATATTTTCTTGGTCTGTTTCATCGATGGTTTGTACCATTCCAGTTTTATTTTTTTTCCTATTTTCTTTGAAAATAATCTTTTTCAATCGAAGTATAGTTAACATATAACATTACTTTCAGGTGTGCATTGCTGCCTGTTTTCTATATATCTATTACTTGGTCTACCTTCCTGGAGAGTTTCTCAACTTTATCGTCAGAATCGTTTTATAGATTTTCATTTCTGCCATCACATTTTTTTTAACTCCCCAAAGTTTATTCCTCTTCATAGGAGTATGTTCTGGCTGTATGGACGTATCCTCTTATATTTCTAAAGACATTAAAGACGTATCCTTGCTAAATTTTCATCTCTCTGCAGACTGTTTCTCCCAAGTTGCTTCTTTAGTTTGTATGCGTCTCCAGCTTTCAAGCTGTGAGCCATCCACAGATGTCCGCTAGTCTCCAGCTCCGTGTGTTTCTGTGATGCTCTGAAAAGCTGGTTAGAAAAATCAATCGCATTCTTACATGTTAGAAGTTAGAGAGGGGAGAAACAAAAGTGGGAGTATATGTTCTACTAAATACAACTACACAATTTTAAGATGTGACATGGGCACAGAGGTGGACAAATAGATTCACAGAAAAGATAGACCCAGCACAACGATCTGTGTGTATAAAATATATTTATAGTATTTGTATATACATATGCATATGTATTTTTCCAACTAGAAAAAAACAAAGACGGTCCCCTGATTCATAGATTCATAGCAAATAGGAAGATACATTACAGGTGGATTTAAAACCAAAACGCAGGGGCGCATGGTGGCTCAGTCAGTCAAACATCCGACTCTTGGTTTCGGCTCAGGTCATGACCTCACAGTTCCGTGGAGTTGAGCCCCACATTGGGCTCCTTGCTTTAGCTGTCCCTCTGCCCCTCCCCCATGCACTCTCTTTCAAAATAAGCATTAAAAAAAAAACAACACCTAAATGTAAAAAACAAACCTAGTAAAATCCGTGAAGGAGAAATAAAGGAGAGTGTCCTTTCAACCTTGGGTGGGGAGGTGTCTAAATGACACAAAGAGCACTAAACATAAAGAAAAATATAAACTTTGCTATGGTAAGTCAGCTTCTGTTCACCAAAACATATAATAAAAAGACAAAATTTCATCAGTATATATCTTCTTTGTTCTTGTGATACGTCTCCTTAGAAAAATCCCTTTATCGTGTGTCGTTTTGGTAAAGTTTTGAGGAAACAGAGGTAAACATACAAAATCAGCCCCTCCCAGCCACAGTACTAAAAGAGTTTTTAATGAGAAAAAAAATCTAGTAATGTTTGTGCTAGTTATATTTTCTCCAACATAAAGAAAAAAAAAAAAAGAACATAGCCAGTAAAGGAAGAAATATTTGCCAGTGTATTCCCTCAAATTCTCTCATGAACTGCCCCATCCTAGGGAAGCAGCCATCACCCATTTCCACACGGGCTTCGTCTTTTGAGAATTTTTTTTTTTTTAATTTCTTAAATGTTTTTATTTATTTTTGAGAGGGAGAAAGAGAGCGCCAGCAGGGGAGGGGCCGAGAGAGAGAGAGGGAGACGCAGAATACTAAGCAGGCTCCAGACTCCAAGCTGTCAGCACAGAAACTGACGCAGGGCTGGAGCCCACGAACCGCGAGATCCTGACCCGAGCCAAAGTCAGACGCTCAACAGACTGAGCCACCCAGGTGCCCCCCCTTTTGAGAATTTGTGCATTCCCCGATAGAACTCTTCCTGGAGTTGTCTCTATAGTTATCTCTTCCACAAGAATAATCTACCGGGGACCTGACCCTATTTATCAAATCAGGGTTTGGAAGCAGAAAAAAGTTAAAGAAGAAGGCGGCCGTGGGCCAAGATAATCTGGGAACCCCTGGATGGTGCTAGAAAGTGGAACAGCCTGGACAGAACTAAGACCAAAGAATTAGCATAAATAAAGGTTTTATTGGTCACTCTGGGTGAGTCACATACTGACATACCCCCAATTCACTGCTCCGCACACCCCAGGCCGAGGTGGCAGGAGGAGACACGGATGGTGAGCGAAGCGTGGAAGGGATCTGAAGGCCGCTGAGGCTTAACAAGGCTACCGGGGCCGGAACCAGCGTCCTAGGAACAAATCCAGGATGGAATAGGTGTCATCCAGGCCTGGAGGTGCTGGTGATTCTGGATCTAAGGAAGAAAGTGATACACAAGGACACACTAAATGAAAGAGGATGAGCAGAGGACAAGGAGAGGAATAATATTAAAGGCTAGAAAAGTAAGGGTTCCCCTTTCCCAAGGAACTAAGAGACAGACCCTTTTGATTCACACTCTTCACTCACCATCTCTAGGGCCGCCGTCTGCTTCTTGATGGGTTACTGTGGTCTCTGTCCGGCCCTCACTGTCCACCACAGTTCGGCGCTCCTCTACCGTCTACAAGGAGAAGCCCCGACCAGATCTCTAACAGCAATAAAGGTGAGCCCACTGGTTTCTTTACCTAGATCGCGCTCTCCATGGCATCCCCTGGCCACAGTTCCTTTTACCCCTCTCTTCCAACTCACCCCATCTGGCTTAGTGATCTTGGTCACAGAGACGCTCTTGAAATAGGATTTGGGCTGGGGCTGCAGAACTGGACCGAGGCCCTCCTGGGAAACCTGGGAATCAAGATCTAGAAGGGCAGAGAGAGGAAACACAAAATCAAGAGTCCAAGGGAAAGAAGGGGTCAAGTGTGGCAACAAAAACTTCAGAGGAGAAGAGAGGGCAGGTTAAATGTCCTCTACCTCCACACTCACCGTTGTCTTCTCTGGCTCTAGAATGGGGGGTCATAGGCCACAAATCATCAAACTGCAGAAGAAGGCAAAGGAGGTGAAATGATACCTTTCAACTTGAAATTTGAGAGGTCGTAACCCAAAGGTTCCAACACTACCTTTCCCTGGGAGAGAGAATCCCACCTAGGACAGCTTTTGTTTTACTCATCTCTTCCTCCTTCCTACCTGTTTTCTCTCTTCTTCTACCAAGAAAGCTTTCCTGAATGGACGCTTTCTATCCTTCCTGACAATCCTGCCTTGTCCCAGAATTGTAACAGACCAGTGATTTTTTTTTTTTTTTCTTTTTTTTTAGAGAAAAAGCAGAATCCCCATCCCCTCTCCCTCAACCTCCCCCCCCGCTGCCAAAATCCTACAAGAAGCTTAGTATAGAGAACAGATAAACACACTAAGTGGAGAGCCTGGGATCCAACCCCGTTAGATTCTCGCACGGCTGCCAGCCCTTGCCCTCCATTAGCTGTCTCCCACAGGCTCTCACTCCACCCAGAAGCACTCACCAGACCAAATGGCCTCTGGGAGCCCCAGTCCGGCGTTGGTTTGGGGGATTCACTTCTTGCATCACTCTCCAAGGTCCCCCCAAAGATCCTGGGCTGGTGACTATCTGGATACTTAAGCATTGAGTCCCGGAGAGTCTGTCCCTCCTGCCGTCTCTCACCAGGTGTCTCTGACTCAGGACCAGGAAGTTCTGCAGAAGGTGGCAGATTGGTGCTGGGGGTGGGACAGGACTTGGGCTCTTTGAAACCTCAATATCACCCATCTTGTCACCCCCCCCCCCCAACCCCCAGCGAATCTTGGCAGGCTAATGTCACCCTCCAACCCAGCAGGAACCACAGGTTGACCGGGGACAGCCACACACCAGGAGGGCGGGAAGGCAAGGTCCAGGCCCCCATCTCGCTGAAGATGTTGTTAAAATCCTGTATTAGGTCATCAAAGCCGAAGTTATCATGGAAACGCATCCCTCCTCCCGGGCTGAAGCTGAAGCCGAAGCCAAATTCCTCCGGGGGCTGCGGACCCTCAAACCTCGAGCTCCCACGGCCCCACGTGGCTCCTTCTTCTTCCTCTTCTTCATCATCCTCATCTTCATCTCGAGTCATCCCTCCAAAAAAGGGGTCTCTGTGGCTGGGAGTGAAGGCAGATCGACCAGCAACATTTTAGTACTTTAAGCCACAAAGTCAGCTCGTGGGCGGCAGAGCGGGACGCGAATCGGGTGTGCAGAACGGAGGTGAGGGTTGGAGGGCTGGCCCTGGGTTTTTGTTCGCTTCGTGGGTGTGGATGTGTTTTCGACGGGAGGCCGTCGGCTTTTTGCTTTGTTTTCGTTTCTATCAACGCCAGTCCTCACCTGGCGGCCCCCCGCAGTGACCCAGGGCCCTGCTCACCTGCCCACTGTCCCCCCGCCCGGGCCCCTGTTGCATCACCCCAGACCGCGGTTATCCCCGCCCCCGGCGGCCGCCCAGCGCGGCGCCCTCAGTCCCGCCCGCAGCGGGTGACGGAGGGCGGAGGAGTGCGGTTTCCCAAGGACTGGGCGTTAGGGCTCAAGCTCCCCTCAGAAGACCCCACCCTCGTCCGATCCCGACCCACTCTAACCTCCGAGGTGGAGAAAGGCCGAAAAAGCCCCGAAAGAGATCAAAGAGGCTCATCCCCGAGTAGGGACTCGAACCCGCGGACCCCACCGAGGCCCATTCGCACCCGGCGGCAGCCTGGGCCCCGCGGCCGGAAACTGAGCGAGGCGTCGGGCCACTTGCCGGAAAGCAGGACTGTGAACGAGCACACTGTCGCAAAACGGCCGTCAGCGCGGCGCGGGCGGGGCGGACAGCGCGACTGGGTCCGGGCGGCGGGCGGGCGTCCCGAAATCGCGTCTCCCGAAGCTCGCCCGCCTCACGCGCCGCCTCCCCCCGCGCCGCCACCGGATGGCCTGGGCGCTTCGACGGCGTGAGGCTGCGTGGGGCCGGCCGCCGCCGCCAGGGGGCAACCGCCGCCCGCGCTTCTGGTCTGAGTTCCCCGGTCGGTCTCGGTCGGGGACGCGCGGACCTAGCGCTCTCCCGCTAAAGGGGTGTCGTTAAGCGGAGTCCTGAGCCCACCGGGCAGGCTCTGCGACCAGCAGGGCAGAGGCTCGGTGAGAGGGCGAGGGGAACCCAGGGAAGGCTTGCGGGGGGGGGGGGGGGAGTTTGGAGCTGTAAGTACCCCCTCTCCTGTCTCTGAATTTTCCAGCCTGCCGTTCCCTGCACCACCCCCCCCCCCCCCCCCCCCCCCCCCGCCACCGGGCCCCGGCCTTGGTCTCCAGACCCCTCCCGTACAGAGAACTGCTGCGCTGACCTCCAGGTTCCCAATCTGACAGCTGCAGGTCACCCTGCCTTCTCTGCAGCTCATTTGCCCGGACCCACCCATCTGCATTACACTTGGGTTCTTCAAAGCCGTTTTTTCCAGCTCCTTCTTAATCCTCTCCCTTTCCACCCAGTATCTGCTCCCACTCCCTCCACAGCCCGAAATCTGCTGCAGATGAGCAGTTTCCGGAGGAGATGCGAATTTGGGTGGTTCTTTCTAGGCTGTGAAGTTCTTGGGGGAGGAGGGCAGGGAATTCCCTTAGAGCAAAATACTAGCAGCACTTTTAAGGGCAAAGAGCTCTTTTTATTCCATGGCCTTCGGGGAGCCTGGAGCCCGCTAGAGGCCCGGCTGGTGTGTGACGCTCATTCACCAAGCTGGTCACTGACGAGACTGAGGAAGTCCTAGACGGAGCAAGAATGGGCAGAGGCTGAAGGTAGAGGTTTTCTTTTTATATATACAAGACACATTAATCCATTAAATTTGAGGACACAGTACAAAAAAAAAAAAAAAAAAAAAACACTTCAACTAATTCATCTGACAATGCTGTTCATATTCATGACGCCATTTTTTTGTTGTTGTCTTGTTTCCTAATAATAAAGGAGGAGACTTAGGGCTGTTGGGCTGATATATATTTGGGGGTCCCCCCTCCCCACCTCATCCATACACCACCAGGGTGAACAGGAGGAGAAGGAAGGCAGGGCCCACAGCAAAGTTTCATAATCTTGAATGCAAGGGGGGAGGAAGAGAGGAAAGGGGGGAGGGAAAGGAGAAAATACAAATCCTATAATACATACAACAGAGTGGGGGGTGGGATGGGAGTGGACAGACATGAAGCTGAGGCATGGGGTGGGCTGCTGGGGGTGGGGGGGGCAGCAGAACCCCCCCCCCCACATTCCTTTCTTTGATGCCGTTTCCGTAGTTGCCAGGCTGAGAAGCCCTCTCAGAAGATGGGACCAGGAGAAGAGGCTCAGGGCCTCAGTTGGCCCCCCAGCTGTAGCTGTTGTAGGCAGACTTGTTGGTCTGGGGCTTCTGCGGGATGGAGCTGGTCTGGCTACGTTGCCCGCTGCCCGTCTGCAGGGAATGGGACGATGAGGAGGAGGAGAAAGGTGTCTAGTTAGTGGGACAGATCTGTGACATCTTCACATGCAGATCTGGAAACTCTTGCTCTCCCCTTGCTTAGAGAAACTACTCTGAAGTTTACTTCCAAACCACAGAACATTTAATTTCTATAGCTGCTAGGGTGCCTCGGACAGGGAAGAAAGCATTTCCAGCCTTTAAACGGGGGAACGATGACAAGACAGCAGGACACCTTTCAGAGACAAGACTGTGAATGAGTCCTACCCACTTTCCACCCCACCTTCTCCGCTACCCCCACTGCTCTGAGAAAAGGCTACTCTCTCTAGAGAGTTATGGCCTCTTGGAGATGAGTGACAAGATGATTTCGTTTTCGTTGATCCCACGAATACCTCAACTGGGAAGGCTGTCTCTGACAGCAAGGCAGCCCTTACTTATCCCAGCTCCCCAGCTCCCTGGGACGCAGGAGAGGTCACCTGTACCAGCCCATGCCCCCCCCCCTCCCCCCATGGCACAGCGGAGAGCCCATTTCAGCCAAAAGGCAAGAGAGACAGTCTGAGGCCCCAGGCTCCAGACGCTGCCCCAAGAATCCGTTCCGATCCAGTAACCAAGTGTTTCCAGAGTCGCGGAAGGGCAGAAAGAAAAAGAGGGCACCGGGGAGGGGAGGGCAAGAGAGGAACAGGAGGCCAGAGAGCTCAGCAAGGTGTCTGTGTCTGTGTGTCCTGATCTGTGACGGTGCAGCTTTTTGTCTTCGAGTTCCCTGAGGCTGTGGAGGTGAAGTGGGGGCCGGGAAGGAGTGGGTTCAAGCACATCATCATTCAGTTTCATTACCTGCTCCTCCTGCTGGCGCGGGCAACACAGAATCATCTGCAAATATGGTAGCTGAGGCAGAACCAGGATATATGGAAAATAAAGGGACAAACTTTGACAATAGAACTCCACCATTAGAAGGGAAAGCTACAATGTTGGGAAGGGGGGAGGCCGGGAGAGGTCAGAGGGTAGGTGTGACCCAGGTCTGATGGGATGAGGGCAGCTGTGCTACAGGAGGTAGAGGAGAAAGGCACCGAAGGAACCGGGCGGAGAAGGTTTCAGCCCGGCCCCTTCTCTGACCGCTCCTCTGCCGGCAGCTTGTGTCGTGTGCGCTTGTGTCTGTCTGTGCTGTGTGCCCATGGCTGGCGCTGGGAGGGGTGGGTGAAGGCGGTGGTGAGGAAGGGTAAGAGAAGGAAAGGGGGGAGTTTCAGGGGACAGGAAGGAAGAGGAAGGGAAAGGAGAGGGGAGAGCTATTACCTGGCCGTCCTGCTGCAGGTGGTGGTGGAGGATCTGGGAGTGCGGCTGCTGATGGGGGGTCAGAATGTGCATGAAAGGGGCAGGTGGGTAGGCAGCAGCTGTGGCTGGATTGATGGGCCCCCCGCTTCCTAGGGCTGAAGGCAAGTTGAAGGAGGCGGCAGGAGTGCCAGAATGAAAACCTTGTTTCTCGAAGGACTGCTGTCCAGGGGGTGGGGAGAGACAGCAAAAGGGGTCAGCAAACCAAGCCCTGGACTCTCTGAGCCCAAGCCCTCCACCCACTGAGAGCGGCACGCAGCAAAGGAGGCGCACCGCACCTGCACCGGGTGCCCGGGTCTGCCTCCGCTGTGCTCTTTGGGAGCCGTGTGATCCTGACAAAAGTACTCCCTCTCTGCCTCCGTCCTCTCCTACATGAAGCAGGGGTGCCGTGGACTCCCTAGCCGTGGGGCCCACACGACAGGACGGGTGTGAGGCTGCCCTGTGACTCTACAGTCGCAGACCATCTGCAGCTGCTCCCCTACTGCCACCCTGGAGCTTGGCCACGAAGCGCTCTGCCAGGACTCCTGATACTTCACGGTCGCTCCCACTGTGTCTTTACAAAGACTGGATCGCACCAGCTTCCCTTCAGTCCGTACTCGTCATCTTGGAAAGTTACAAGAAGGCTGGCGGTGGGCAAAGTCAGGACAGCTGCACAGTAAATCCCGCATCACAGCGATCGGCCACACCTCCCCTTCCTGAACACTTCTCTTGCTTGTTCTCAGAGGGCTAACTCCAAACTTCTAGAAATTGAAATCTAGAGACCACTCATTTTCTGGGATGGGCTTCCTGACATCTCTCAGGTTGTTCTTGTTCACTGAGCTTCTGTCATTGCTACGCCACCTCCTCTGCGTCCGTTATCTTTCCAGCTGTACCTCGAGCAAGGCACCTACCTGGGTCTTGGAGTACACGGAACCCGAGATATCTGGCACGCCCGTGTTACTGGAGGTGACTGACACACCTGGGGGAGGAGGAAACAGGAGTTAGCTCAGCTGGCTGCCCGGCCCCCCTCTCGGGGGGAGACGGTGTGCGCAGCCTCTAGCTAGAGCACTGCAGGGGGTCCTGCTGTGTTTCCAGCTCAGGTCAGTCCTGAGAGATGAGGGTTCATGCCCCAAGTCTGCCCTTTCCAGGTGCGTACTGAGTATGTATGTGAGGGGGCGAGTGAGGGGAGCTGCTTTTTGTGGGGCAAGGCTACAGGCAAGCCTCACCAGCATATACCTTTCAAGACGCTTTTGTGCCAAAGCCCAAAAGAAACGTATTAAATGTTTAACATCCGTTTCAAATCAACGCACCCAGACTCCACTCGGTCCTGCTCCTGAAGACAGGTAGTCTGGGATCTTCCTGTTCACAAAGAGACACTTTTGGGCTCAGGACTGCATGCTTTCGCAGCCTAAGGTAAGCACCCAAGGAGCATTCCAGTCCAACCCCAAGAGCACGGCCCGTTGTCAGTCTTGGCTCACCTGGCCCCGCGTCTCCAATTCTGGCGCTTCTAGGCCACGTACTTAGGATTTAAAGAGCCCACACAAAGGTGCATTTCCAGCTAAGTAACTGAGGCCCAAGCACGGGGAGGTGGGGAGGGTAAGGAAGGGAGTGGAGTATGTTGTCTCCTCCAGTCCAGGTGGAACACAAAATCCGACGTCCTCATGCTTTACACCCTGAGCTTCTCCCGGGGACACAGGCTCTCATCCACACTCCCAATGACTTGTGTTCCCCGGGTAAAAACCCCCTGCCACCAGGCCCACTCCAAGGAAACCAGGACAGCATATTCCTCATCTCGATTTCTAGTCCTTAAACTGAAATACACACTGTACCCTGGGGTATGGGGCAATGGATCGAGAAAAAGCCATCAGATAAAATAATCCAGCGTCTTACTAAACAAATTTTCTGCAAAGATTTGAGGAAAAGCAATTCAAAATTAACTCAGAATTTAAAACACACTTTATATTCGATCTCATCACATGAGATAAAATGAAACTTCAGAAAAACTGCATTTCAGCCTGTGTCCCTGGATCCTTCTCCTGCTGTTCGAGGCCCTCGGATGGAAGAGCTTCTCAGAAGCACCGTGCCAAAGTGACCAAATCACAAGTCCCCCCACAACTCAAGAGCAATTCCCCCGTCAAAGTCCAGAACCCAAATCCTCCCAATGCCTAGGATGGAGGCAGCCTCCCAAGGTGGAGTCCACCTCGGACAACCACTTCAGGATCCTCCCGGTACGTGTGGTGTCTTCACCTGGAAGCCCCGCCCATAGCACAAACCCAGATCGCTCCAAGAAGGTGCCGAAGAAAAATCGCACAACTGCAGAAACAGCATGGAAAATACCACCCCTTCTCAAGCGGCAATTCCCCCCCAAAGGCCCTGAAGGAGAAGAAGGGATGATACAGGGACTAACGGGGTAGTGCCTTCCCTTTCCTTCTCAAACCCCAGGTGCCCGTGTGCCAATCACTGGTGGTGGACCTGACTTTAAGGACAGTTCATTTGCTACGGCACCGAGGAGGTTTGTGCGGAGGGCCGACAGTGAGGTGGGACGGACGGGATACAAACGTTTTTGAGGGAAACGAGAGACGATGATTGATCTTCACTGCAAAGGTTCTAACACCTTGTGGACACCCTGGGCCACCCCATGCAGGACAGGACAAATGGCTAACTGGTTTCTCGAGCTGGGTGGTAGGGAGCAATTTAGCTCCGGAGTGCCCCTGCCCCACACACCTGGGCTCAGTCTTCCCAGAGGCTGGACCAGCTAAAATCCAGCTTCTAGTCCTGAGGCCGTGGTCCGGGTGTTGGGCGAAAGGACTGGAGACGCAGGACACGAGAGAACACCGCAGCAGCCCTAACAGCCCGAGTGTGAGCACTAGAGGCCCTAGACGTGACCTGTGTGGCTGCCCCACTTCCCCTGCACCTGCGACAAGAAAGCTCCTCAGACTAGAGTTCTCTGGCTTTCCAACAGTCAACGCCCCGCCTATCCCCCCCGCCTCCCCCGCTCCCAAGCAGCTACGAGCACACTGACAGGAGGTGGACAGCAGGGAGGAGAAACGAGAACCAATGCCTCCCAGCGTGGCAGCCCCAGAGGGCTGGGGACAAATACAGAGGAAGTGGAGTATCCAGGTTTGCACTTAACGAAGGATGATGCTCTCGCCGGACGAGTTAACTCTGTAAACAAAGGGGCGACGGTGTGCCAGCAGCTGGATCGAGTGGGGAGAGCTCCCGTCGTCACGGAGAAGTGGAACGAAACCTCTCCCGCACATCCTTAGCTACACCCACAAGTGCAAAGCAACGAGTAGTCCACAACCCCCGAGCAGTCTCGAGGGACTGAGAACAGTGCTGCAGGCCAGCACAGTTGTCACAGCCGGAGTCATCAACTAGCTGGTCACTAAAGACCCGATCAGCTCTCAAGCAGCCATCTGGCCCGGGGCCTTGGAAGCCACTTCCCTAAACCAGCTCCAAACGCCACCTCTTTCTGCCTTTCGCCATGACATGACACTCCAAGCTGTTTTTGTCCTTTCCCTCTGCTTCCGTCAGAGGCACAGGAAAGATCTGAGTGAAAAGTGAAGCGCTGTACTAAGCATGGAGAATCAGGGATTTTCTGCAAATAGCTTTCTTTACCATTCAATCAAAGGGCTGAAAACTGACGCTGCCTCCCCCTCTCCCACTTGATAAAATCACCACGCCGAGAAGGTAACAGTTCTCCATCCTTTGGCTACACTGGGGTTTGATTGAGAAGGCCCCCCTCCACCCTTCATCCACAGCACAACATTGGCTCCTAGTGTCCAGAAAGACATGCACGGAAAGAACGCCAGAGTTAGCTAAAGAAATACCACAGTTTATTGAAGACTACAAATATTTTGTTACAAGGTGAAACTACATCCTTCCAGAAATCAAGAGCAACGGCAGGTGTGTGCATTGATGCTTCGGAGGCGCTGCACCGCTTGGACTCGGAATGGGTAAGACAGGGTCAGACACGTGGGGGAGGGGGAAACGGGGGCAGGGCAAGTTCAAAGCCCAGAAGGTATCCACCAACTCATTTCCCCAAGCCACGCAGGCCATGGCCTCAGCTCGGCAGGCTCTCCTCAGTGGTCTGGTTTCTGAAACAAGACTTCAGTGCAAATTTATACACACACACAAAACACAGCCCCCAGCCTTGGGCCAAATTAGCTCTCTGCCGTCCAGAAATGCTTGTAAGGGGGTGGATATTTTCTTCCTAAAAGGAATCAAATACATAAAAATAAATGAATTTAGAGGTTGATGAGGCACGGGATGACAAGAGCCCTCCGCGGGGTTGGGAACTGGGGGTTCTCAAAAGACTGTTACAGCGGATTTCTGAACTCTTATTTCTGAACTCCGTAAGAGCCTTGGATTTCCAGAATCAGGTAATGCCATTCTCTTTTATTATCGATCACCTACCTCTTAAAATTCTTGAACCTGGTCCGGCTAAAACCTAAATCTAACGTTCTCAGAATGGGGCCGCGCCAAGTCAGAAAGCTGACAATCGTCCCCACCAAGGATTAGGGTGCACCTCACCCGGTGAGAGGGGCAGCCGCGAGGAGCGGGGCATCTCAGGATTTCTCCAGGCTGAATCCGGACTCACTCCAAGTGCTCCAACAGTTCAAAGCTCCATCTGGTTATTAGTTCCCAGACCTACTGCCCTCTGTGCTCAGCTCAGAGTTCCCCGATGACTGAAACCCTCGGGCAGCTGACCCACCTGGGGCCCACACAGTGGTGAAGAACTCAGACGCAGCCCCCTCCGAATCACCATGACACCACACGTGAGCTTAGGATTTTGAAGAGCCCTCAATCCCAACTCTTTCCACTGCAAAATCCTCCTCCCCACATTCATCTACAAGTCACTGAAAAAAGCCGATGGAACTGTCCTCCACGAGTGGGGTACAGGCCTCACCAGAGGAGCAGGGGACAGACCAGTTATCTTTCAGGTCAGTTCCTACGTCTCTGCCCTGCCATCAGATATGCAGACTTTGCCAAGAGACCAGCCATACAAACGAAGGACCCTCTCCCTCTGTTGAGCTCTCGCACCCCACACCTTTCTCTCCATACCCTAGGGCTCCCAGCTAGGGAACGAAAAGGGGCTGTGTGAGAAAAGCAGTGCCACCGAAAGGTTTAAGCCCAACCCGCCGGGGCACACTGGCTAAGAACCCACCCAACGCTGCTGGGCGGGGATTCTCCTTGAGAACTACCGGTACCAGACGTTCTCAGGCCTGTCCCCACTGACAGCACAGTAACGTCCTGGGGCCCCTTGTCCTGCGTCCCACCCGAAGTTTAGGCCAGCCAACATATTCTGACAGCCAATGCAGGCCCCGGGGCACTCCCATCGTGAGGGCTGGACACACGTTCTGACACCAAGCACGTCTGCTGGTGCCGCTCGGACACCCGTGTCGGTCAGATGTGGACAACCCTACGTACAACTCTACGTACAGATGCTAGCACGCACACCTCACCAACCCTGTTCTCTCAAGCACATCCTCCTCCCCCAAACTCCTTTAGTCACATCCTGCAGAAACCACGGACAGCTGGGGTCAGGGGTGCTTACCAGTGTTGTATCCGTGAGACCCATATCCACTTGGCTGTTGGAAAGGGGTGGCTGATGCGTTCACACTGACATTCACACCATGCTGCTTGGAAGAGGTAGGAGCCACCTGGAGAGCAACAGGGGCAGAAGGGAGGTGAGAGAGTGACAGAGAACCGTCACCAACCTGCCCCGGGAACTAGGCACTCAGACGGCTATGGTCTTGAGGCAAGCTGACCACAGTCTGCTTAGGAAAATGGGTTCCCTACGGAGCTTTAGAAAATCTACCAGTGAAGTCAAGAAACGGTAGTTTGAAGGAAGGGCAACTGCCAAGTGGCAGGAGGGAGTGAATGACAGTCTAGGGTCCAAAGCTGGACTGTATCATCTCCCCTCTTTAGAGAACTCGAAGGACAGGTAGTCTCTATCCCAGTACCTCCAATTCCAGCCCCCACCTCTCCCAGGACAGAGGGGGAATGGTTTTTCCTCATCCATTATTAAAAAACCATTTAGCCACGAAGGCAGCTAGGATAGGGTCCAGGGGCTGAGCTTCTTCACCAAAACGAAGCCAAACCCAGGTACTCACAGGGAACACAGCAGGCCCATACTGGAAGGTGCTGGGGAGGCCCGGAACCCCTGTGTAGTATGGCAGGCTGGTGTAACTGTAGCCAGGAGGCAGCGCCGGGTTCAGGAATGTCTGCTGCGTCGTGTGGTGAGTCTGCGTCTGGTTCTGTTGGGGTTGGGCCAAGGTTGTGGCCGGGGCCGGGGAGGAGGCATCCCCGCGGCCGAACTTCGTGAGGTCACCTATGACAGGAGAGAGTAAATATACCGGCTGTCTATTTCACCCCCGACCCCAGCGCACAATTACTTCTCCCGGTTTCACAGGACTCCAGAAGACGCCGATTAAAGACTGTTAAAGGTCAATTCTTTGAATGACATTTTCTCTACGGCTCCATTTGGCATTGCTGAGCACACACTCCGTACTGTGCTAGTCGAGCCTGATGTCAAATGCCTGGGCAACGATGTGGGAGACAGGCTCCCAGAGTAAAGCATGATTTCAGCCCCACCCTCCCTGCCTTCCCCTGCTTTCCCTCCACAAGGAACACTCCATGCTGCACTCAGCAGACAAGGACAGGTCAAGGAAAATGATACGTCAGAGAGGTCAGGCATAAAAACAAGGATCACAGCCTAGTGAGGCAACCAGATTGCCGCTGTGAGCAGGGAACAGGAGCAGAGACAAGCAGAGAAAGGCCATTTCAACCCCTGCACTTCCCGGAAAACACTGCAGAATGGCAGAGAAGCCTGTCGGGGGGTCATCTGGAACCACAGGGAGACAACAAAGTAGGACGAGAAGGAAATGGCCATCTTCAGTAGCATCCCAAATCTACCAACCCGGGTTCATCACATCTGTTCCAGACCTTCCGCCAAAGGTCTTCATTAAAGTGAGAACTGGGTCCCTGCTCGCCATTAACCAGGTTTTTGCCACCAGTCCCAGCACACACTCCTGTCATCTGCACCCCCCCCCCCCCCAGCCGTACCAGAGTAGGGGTTGCTGGCCAGGCTACCGTCCCTCCCAGTCAGCGGTGTGGTGGGCGTGGGAAATGGGATGCTGTAGTAATCCTAGAAGAGACAAAGGGCACACACTGGATGCCACTCATCTGCTCAGCGCAAGGTGAGAAGCAGGATGTCGGGAGCGCTGCATTTATCCAGCCGGCGAGCGAGCTGGCTGGAGCTGGTAAGAACTCCCCGTGACTCTTGCACACACTGTCCCCCTCGCCCGGCCACGGGCAGAGTCAGGCGAGGTCTACGGGTGTGCCCACCGGGAAACAGGTCGGGACCATCGGAACAATAATGCTCTCGAACCATTAGGTGTCGTCCCCAACAGTCCACTGCTACCAAAAAATAGATTCTCTTTCTGTAATTCAAAGTGTCTGACGTGTCAGAAAAAGCATCCAGAGAGCTCTAGGGTATTCTGAGCTATTTTTAAGGTTAAAATTTGTTTACTTTAAAGAGGTCACAACTGATGAAAAAAAAAAGCTACCTTAGAGCTGACCCACTCCCCCAGTCCCTGATCTCGAATCGGGGTTTGCGTCTGGAGGTATAGGTTGGGAAAGAGCTAATGGGGGGGACTTATCAACCGAGCACCTGAAACAACCCCCTCAAGGCTGTAAGGTCGCTCTCTCCTCCTGCCCTAAGCATACACTCACCAAGGGGAATCTCGTCTGAAGCATCTGTAAGTCATCGTAACCATATACTTGAGGCTGGAAGACACAAGCATGTAACAGTGTTCACGTAACAGTGTTCACAGGGATTGGCTACCACAGAAGCCAGCCAAGGTGCCAAGGGACAAAGTCAGTCAACAGAACATCCATCCTCGTTCTTAGGAGGAACAGAACATAGGTTACTTCCGGCAGTTCCCTTTAAGAAGAAAGAAGTGAAGTACAGACTGGGTGATTTATGAAAGGTCTCGAAACTTGCCATGAGCCACATACCACCGATCCAACCCAGAGGCAGCGGTGGGGCAACAGGAGCCAGGTACGAACGGCCATCAAACACACAGCTTAAGACTCATCTCTATCAGAAAGGATTCACATCTTACTTGTTTTCTCTAACGTATGGGGACTAAGACGTTATGCTGATTGTTAAAAAATGTGCAAACCATTATTGAACGTTTCCTGTGTACGATGCTCGCTTAGACACTTTCTGAGAGGCAAGAACGGGTGTCTTTTTAAACATTTCAAATAAATAGCCTTTACCTTAATTGGCACCAAATCTATGAATCTGACAGAAGATACACCAGGACACAAAGCTACCACTTGTCAACCACCTACTCTCCAGCAGTCTCAGATCAGGTCAGGGAGCTCTGTTCTTCCCAGGTCACAGCCAGCTGAGAACCTCACAGACAGGGACTCAATCCTACCCAAGAAAATAATTCTCTGAGAAACTGAGAGGGATTCCAGGCGGGCATTCTGGCCTTTAGCTTCTGAAGCCTAGAATTTGTTTCACACAGAGAAAATATACAATAGGAGGAGTGGCCTCCGTTTAGTCCTTCCCCTCTAGAAATGACGATTTTTGCCCCAAACTACGAAGATCAAAAACTGGTTTGCTTACATGCGACAACCACTCGTTTATTCTCTATTTTAATTACAGTCTTCCACCCGAAGCCGGAGCTGTAAAGAGTAGCCACACCGTCTTCATCTTTTGCAGAAGCTGCTTCAGCCTCACTTACCGGGTAGGCGTGTAACAGCCCCGGAGCCATGATGTACGGATTAGGCAACAACGGCGGGACCCCAGGAGGGAGGTTGGGAGGAGCTTTTCCTAAAAGAGAGATCCCATTTTTACCCAGTCACACGATCACTCCTCTCCTCCATCCCAGAGGAATGCCGTCCACCTTCTACCTGAAGTCGTAGCGACCGAGCTCCGAGTCGAGGCTGTGACGGTGGAGTTGCTGCTGAGGCTGAGGCCTAAGCTGCTGCCGCCGTGGAGACTGGAGGAGACACTGACCACTGGGGGAGGCGCAGAGACCGTGCTGGACGTGGTGGAGAAAGTGCTGGAGGAAGAATGGAGGTTCGCCTCACTGTCCACGCTTGTGTGCTTCAAAAAGGGGGAGCAGTGGATGAGAAGAGGAAACAGCGATCAGCAAGACAGGTCAGGAGAGGCACAGCCCCTTCTGCAGGCGAGAGCACATCAGCCTCCCAATTAAAACGGCCGAGGCAGAGACCTGGGTGTCCTCCACCAAAGGAGTTAGAAGAAATCGCGAAGTTTGCTCCGGCTGCCTGTTCCCCAAGACGCAGCGTCAGGCAGGGATCTAGTTAACAACACCGGCTGCACGCCCTCCCGTCAGGGCACATGCGGACAAACACGCCAGGAACCAATGCTGGCTGGCCAGCGAACAGTTCGGGTCAGGGAAATACAGCCTAGCCTTCTCTCCCACGTTCTCCTTCAGTAGTTCGCCAAGTTCTAATGAACTTAAACCAGAAACAGCATACCTGAGGAAAAAGAGTCTTCCAGGGGAGCCTTAGCACTCGTCTGCCCCCCGGTTTCTGGCAGACTAGACACCTTTGCCCCAAATGGGTCTTCCTCGCCGTCTCAGCTTAACCCCACAAATGCTCGTCCTAAATCACCACAGTGAACTTAATTCTCGGATCGAAAGCTTTCCTCTGGCCTTAACTTTCAGAGGACACCCGGACCCTGATTATCTTCAGCAGCCCTGTCCAACACACCCCCCACCACGGAGTGAGAACGGCTGCACAGAGGCTCTCACAGGCTCCATCAGAGCTATGAAGCCCCGCACACCTCAGTGTTAAGAAGGAATAAAAAAAGGCAAAGCTTCAGGAGTCACGTCCAGGGCTTTGAGAATTGGCCCACAGCTCAGCAGTATCTCTAGGTTCTCCTGCCTCTCCTGCCTTCCGACATCCTTTTAGTCCATTCCTGCAACCTCAGATCAACGATCACTCCACCACCGCACGAAGGGATTTCCAAGAATCTCTTCTCCGGAGTCTCGCCGCTAGACTCCTCTAAGTGTAAGAACACCACCCTTCCTCTTCAGCCGCATCACACTTACCAAAAGAGTGGATGTAGAAGTGCGCCCAGAAGACGTGGATGACGAGAGGGTGTTCTGCTGCGTCGATAACGTGCTGCAAAGAAGAGGCAGCCATCAGTCACGGTGCTGTGGTGACCGACCTGGAGCTTCCATCAAGAACACTGACGAGGACGTGCGGCGGTATATGGGACCAGGAAGACCGGAGACCGGGGGGAGCTCCGCGGCCGGCCAGGGTGGGGAGCAGACACAGCGAGCGGGGCTGCTGAGGAGAGAGAACAGGCCTCTCTCTCCTACCCCACAACTTGCAGGTCGTGCCCGCTAACACGGCCCCTGGCAGGCAGCAGGGACAGGGCGGAAGCAGAGAACTCTACCTCTCCTCCCAACCCCAACATCCACCTGTGACCCAAATCACCTGCTGTGTTGTGTGGTGGGAGCGTTTGCACTCTCCTCACCGTGGCTCAAGCCACCCAGGGGGGATGAGTGTTGACTGGCCGCTGTCAGCAAGGAGGCTGCGGACACCGTCTCGCTGAGAGGGGAGATGCCGGAAGTGGAAGGTGAGTCAGACTTCACTGCAGAGCCTGTAGCACCTGGAAATAAAGAATAATTATCTATCCCATCAGCGGAAAGGGAGTGTCTCTGACAAGCGAATGGACGACTCCAGTCTCAGCCATCCCCGAGACAAGAGAGGAAGTTATTTAATAAGGGACTACTGTGATTACATAGACTCTCTTATTATTTTAAATTTCTTGTACGTTTATTTATTTTTGAGAGAGAGAGAGATGGACAAAGACTAAGCGTGAGTGTGGGAGGGGCACAGAGAGAGGGAGACACAGAATCCGAAGCAGGCTCCAGGCTCTGAGCTGTTAGCACAGACCCTGACACGAGGCTTGAACCAATGAATCGTGAGATCATGACCTGAGCCGAAGTCGGGACGCTTGACCGACTGAACCACCCAGGTGCCCCTAGACTCTCTTATTTCCAACATTTCAGAGCACTGATCTCACTTATCCAGTGAAGGGAACCGAGGGCACTATCACTCTTCTAGTCAGAGAGCCCTGAGACAGGTCTGAGAGAAAACAGCAGGGCAGGACCACACGAAGACTGTGACCAGAGAAGCCAGGGTGCTTCCCACTATGATCGAAGAAACGCAAACATATGAAAAAGAGAGGAAAACCACTACAACATAGAGGAAAAAGCCTCACCTTCAACAGATTGCGTGGTCTGTAACTGTGTGGCCTGCACAGAGCTGAAGCCATTCTGGAACAAAAAACAGAAGAGTAAAAAACAAACTCAAGTGAAAAGTCGAGTTAGCACAGACTCCGCTTAACTTCAACCAACAAATCTTTCAGTGACATTCTGTAAGCTAACCAAAGGATTAACATAATGCAGACGATCTAAACAAAACGAATTTAAAATGGCAACAAGATAGACCAACCCCGTGTGACCCAAAGCAACAGAAGGCAGCGCCCCCAAACTGCTCAAGAGATCCCAAACCCAGAAGAGACACAGGAGAGGCCTGGGGGTCCCTGGGGGAGGTTGGGGAAGGAGGACCGTTCAGCCAAAGCACCCACTGTTCTGGCTGCACGGGACTGTCAGTCCGCTCCACAGCACCTCTGGCATATGCTGTCCCCTCCCCGGGCCGAGACACGGCAAGGTGTCTATCGATACAGACCCAGAAGTCCAGCACTCAGATCTTCGCGAGAGAGAAAACGAGTACTTGACCTTGATCCTACGACAAAGAACGAATCTCTAGTGCTGGCTTTAGTTTTCTGACTATGAATCTCCAGGCTTGCTGCAAAGAACTTTTTTATTTCTCCAACCACAGAAATGTGTTTTTTTCAGCTTCTCAGTCAGTACTTCTGTGGCATCCCAGCACCATTTGTCAAGAAGGGAAACACTAACACTGGAGACACTTTGCCCAATATTGTCTTAAACAGCACCCAGGGACTCTCAAAGCCACACTACCTTTGCCTGAGTCAGGTCCTTTTGGGGTGATGAGGAGATGGAGCTGGGGTACCGTCGAGTCTGTGTGGACCTCTGTTCATACAGAGGGCCCTGAGCATTATTTGGGGAGGTATAGGTTGTCGACTGAATTGGACCGCTCTGATAACCGGACTCCTGACTCTGGTTAGATGAAATTGTAGATGAAGATTCACTGTGGGGAGCGCAGAAGGAAAATCTCAGAAAACCAAAACAGAACAGATCCACGGATACTAAGGACATGCTGGAGACCTACTAGAGTAAGTTGATTATAATCAAAAGGAAAATTCCCAGCAGCAAATAAAAGACAATTTTCTCTTGACAGCAATAGGAATTTCCACATCCTACAGAGTCAGGGGTCTGAACTCAAACTGCTCGCCTACATTCTGTTTTAAGAGAAAGAGGCAAAAGCAGAAAGGATAGACTTTTTTGATCCTTCTGATATATCCTAACATGAACCCTACGCACAGGGAAAGTCATCTGTTTCTCACATTCATTTTAAGGAATTCTGGGCTCCTGGCTCTGTCAGAAACCCTATTAAATATAAAGTACTAGGTAGAAACTCTTGAGAAAAACTATGAAAATATTCACATGACTTAACGGCAATTATAATCCAACAGATTAGGCAAGGACCTGATGCTTATATTTTTAAATTCAAGGGACTGAAGAAAATAGCCTAGTCCCTTAAACTCTGCCAGAACTTTTTCTTTAAATATTTATTTATTTTAAAAGAGAGAGAGCACACGTGCACACAAGGAAGGGGCGGTGGGCAGAAAGAGAGGGAGAGAGAGAATCCCAAGCAGGCTGCGCGCTGTCAGCTGACGAGGGGCTTGACTTCACCAATCGTGAGAACATGACCTGAGCTGAAATCAAGAGTCGGATGCTCAACTGACCAAGCTGCCCAGGTGCCCCATCCTCCAGGGTTTTCTATTGCTTATGTTGGCCCTTTGTGACACTTACCAGAGAAGGTAGGAAAGTCTCTTTTTTACTTGTGTCATCTATTGATGCTACCTCTTTCTTAGGAGGCCAGAGTCCTACCCTTCATATGCATAAGGCCCACACCAAAGGACCAAAGATGTCAAAAGCATTTTTAGCCAGATGCCAAGGTCCTCCTGTTAGAGGTGCTATACGCACCTCTTAAGAACTGGGCGTGGGGACGCCTGGGAGGCTCAGCCAGTTGTGCGTCCGACTCTTGATTTTGGCTCAGGTCATGATTTCATGGTTCAAGAGTTCCAGCGTGGAGCCTGCTTGGAATTTTTCTCTTTCCTTGCCCTGCCCCCCCAGCCCCCCCCCCCCGCCCCCCAAGGAACAGCACACGGACATGTGCTCTCTCTCTCTCAAATAAAAACTTAAAAACAAAAACAAAGTGGTGGATGTTTCTGTTAAAAAACCAAAAAAACAAAAAACAAGAACTAGGCGTGGACACTCCAGAAGTATGCAAGAGGTATATTTCCATCTGTTTAGTGTTACAGATAATCTTAGTAACAGTATTTTGAAATGCTTAACAAAATGCTACAATCGGCTACTTTTCCTTCAATCAGAGGCTTGGGCCTCTTTGGAGTTCTAGGAATCGGCAAGAGACAGAAAAAGTGGTAAAAGCCTGACAAAAAAAGTCTTGATTGAGGTTTCCCCTCTACCTGGCTGTGCTGGTATAGAGGCTACTTGGAGCCTGGCTTGAAGAGGCGCTCGTGGTGGGGGTGGACTCGTAATCAGAAAGGACAGGCTCTGACCCAAACTGCAATGCCCCAAACTGCAGGTTTAGCCCTGAGATATCTGCTGAGCCAGGCATCTCCACAGCCAGAGCAGGAATCTGTAACGAGAAGGTAATGGTTTTATTACAATCTTACTGTAAGACTGATAAAAAAAAAAAAAAAACCTGTCTCAAATTTGCAAACTATCCCCTCACAATCTTGATTCCCAAATCCCGCATCACCTTTGCCCTAAAATGACACCCATCACAAAGTTCAAGTACCTTAGAAGTCAAGGAGGCCTTTTTCTTCTGCTGTTTCAATTTCTGCTGAGCCGGCTGAGGGCTGGAGGACTGGTTATCTGAAGACCCGGGAGACATCTGTGGGGCCGAGGTGGATTTGCTCGGCAGAGGAGAAGAGGGCGGTGGAGGTGCAGCAGTGGAGGTGGCCACCGTGGGCGGCTTCTCCTGAAGGAACACCTCCATCATGGCTGAAGACGGGGTGAAAGCCTGGCGTTTGCTGAAGGGGCTGTGTACTGTGGAATCGTCTGGGTTCTTCAAATCTGCACGGAGAGTCCCGGTACATATGGGGTCAGGGATGCTGATGATCGTCAGTGAAACGCTATTATCCTCTCTCGAGCCGTAAACAAGGCCCTCAAGAATCAGTACGTCACATAAACGAGTCCTCATCTAGGACTCACTCTCATTTCCAAAAGTGACAATCACACATCCTATCTGTTCTAAGTACAGCCTAATCAAATCAGCACTATTAGCCTGCTTGTGTAAGACAGGAACCTACAAGCTGTCCGTGTTTAGAGCGAAAGGTCCTACATAATGCCAAGCCCACAAACCTCCTAAGGCAACGTTTTTTCAAACACTGAAGACCAATCTCGGGAGAGTCCAAACACTCCGTGGTCAACAGAAGACTGCAACTACGATGCAGATGTCTAAATTCGGTTAAAGAGACACCGAGCCTCCAACTTTTTACTACTTCCTAGCTTTCTGAACTCAGCCTGTGTGACTAGAGGGTATCAGTCATGGGAAACTAGCCAGGTGGCTGTCCTTCTCCTGACTTCAAGAAACATTCTCCACCCCCGACTCCTGCAAGCTCCTGGTGGTAATGTTCCAACACGTCACTTTCCACCCTTCTCACCGTACTGCACCAGCGATGGGGACTGTGAGGCGGAGCCCATGTCCCAAGAGGAGGTGGCGGTGGTTCCAGGCTGAGAATGCTGTGCCGCCAGCTGGGCCAGGGCCTGAGCAGTCTTGAACTGCTCCAAGAACTGAGAGCCCGTGGTGCTGCCACCTTTGGCTTCGCCGACATCGCCAAACCCTTTCCCCAACATGCTCACCTGCAGACCGACACAGAGAGGGATGAGAGAGACCTACGGCAAGCAGATGTGTTCACCGCTTGGAAACACTTGGAAAGTCACTCAGACACAGGGGGAGCCAGGAGAGACCCGACAAGTAAAGAATATCACCAGACTGAGTACACAGTCTAGTCCATTAGAGCACAGTCTCTGGAGTCAGACTGCCTAGGTCCAAATCCTGGCTATGTAAGTGTGGAAAAACCTATTTGTGATTTCTCTGTACTTCATTTTCCTCACCTGAAAGCAAATGAAAATAGTATTGCATAAAGCTGTAGGGGGATGAAATAATGTATTAAAGCATTTAATATGTGTATGGTACATAATAAGCATCATTAAAATTTACACCACTACTTCCTCCCTCCTCAGGTATAAAGATCTAATGACTGGTGGAATTTTTCTCCTTTAAAAATTTTTTTTATTTTTTTGTAAGTGTTTTTTTCAAATGCTTATTTATTTTGAGAGAGCAGCAGGGGAAAGGGAGAGGGAGAGAGAATCCCAAGCAGGCTCCACACTCAGCACGGAGCCCAGTGTAAGGCTCGATCTCACAACATGACCTGAGCCCAAATCAAAAGTCGGACACAACCAATTGAGCTACCCAGGCACCCCGGAATGTTTTTCCTTTTAAAGGTTTACATCAGGCATCTAGGTGGCTCAGTTGTTAAGCATCTGACCTCAGCTCAGGTCATGATCTCACGGTTCATGAGTTCGAGCCCTATGTCGGGTGAGCAAGAGCCCCACTTCGGGCAAACACAAACCCTACTTCGGGTGAGCCCTGCTTCTCTCTTTCTCCCTCTGCCCCTCACTCACTTGCACACGCACACTCTCAAAAATAAGTAAATAAATAAAAAGGCTTACATCAACCAGTATTTGATTATTTTTTTAAACTGTTTTTTAATGTTTGTTTATTTTTGAGAGAGAGACAGAGTGTGAATGGGGTAGGGGCAGAGAGAGAGGGAAACAGAATCCAAACCAGGCTCCAGGGTCCGAGCTGTCAGCACAGAGCCCAACGTTGGGGGCTCAAACCCACGAACTGTGAGGTCATGACCTAAGCTGAAGTCGGACACTTAACTGCCCAGGCGCTCCAAGCAGTACTTGATTACTAAATTAATATGAAGGCTAATACGAAATTTCAGTTCAGCCATTAAGGCTCATTTTGCCCCTTCCACTAAACAGCTCAAAAGTAACAAGGAGAGCTAACTGGAGCCTCACTTCAAGACAAAGAAAAGAAAGCTAAGGGCCTGTCAACATCTCTGCACCACACAATCAAATAATGAGTCCGTATGATTCATTTTCTCTGTGTGTATCCAAGTTCTATAGGACAATCACGAATAAGAAAACAAAATTTACTCTTATGCTTTTGGGGGATTTCCCCTACTCCCTACTGCTAGGTAAGACCGCCAGCCTAGTCCAGCAGATGAACCACATGGCCTTGACTACTCCAAAACATCTTCAGGGAGATTCGATCTAGTTTCCCTTAGGTTCTTATTCAACCATATCCTTCCTCATCACCATCAATGAGCAGCGCTCTCTTAAACGAAACAAATCAGTCCAACTCAAGGGAAGACATTTTTCCCACTTCAGTCTATGTCACAAAATTATACGAACAAAAACACAAACACCCGAAGTTGAGTTAAAAGTATAGGACTATGGCAGGGAGATGATCCCACATGGTAACGATCATCAGATATTCTACAAGTGCAAAGCTTTAAAGATACAGCAATTATGTAATGTCCGTGTATAGGGAGCTCCTATGTTATTTATATTAAAATTTTGTTTTACATCTATTACATTTTAGGGAAAATTGGTTCTCTAATGTTTCTTTCTTTTTTTTTTTTTTAAGAGAGAAAAAACACAAGCAGGGGAGAGGGGCAGAGGGAGAAAGAATCTTAAGCAGGCTCCATGCTCAGCACAGAGCCTGACATGAGGCTTGATCCCACGACACTGCAATCAGGACCTGAGCCAAAACCAAGAGCTGGGACGCTCAACTGAGCGAGCCACCTAGGCGCCCAAGCATCTGACTCTTGATAGCAGCTCAGGTTGTGATCTCAAAGTCATGGGATCGAGCCCAACACTGAGCTCTGCGATGACAGTGTGGAGCCTGCTTGGAGTCTCCCTCTCTCTCTGCTCCTCCCTGCACACTCGTGTGCACTTTCTCTCAAAATAAACAAACATTAAAAAATAATAAAAATGAAGTAATCGTTATAATCCTACTACTGGAAAAATAAAATTATATGCAAAAAGAAAAAAAGAGAAAGTTTTTCTTATGATTTGTTAAAAAAAACACTGGTCCTTGCATCACTGTTTACCCTTAAATGATTCCTCTGCTATAGTTAACGACCTCGAATTTCTTAACTGAGTCAACAATTCCCATGCCTGAAGTACTCTAGGTGTTAATAACCAGTACCACTGCTGCTCCCACATTTGTGTGGCCTGATCCACAATCTTATTTCATGTTCCCACAGCCCTGTATGGCAGGCAGAGCAAGTGCTCTCATCCCCACCTACAGAGAAGGGGAGGGGCAGCTAGTAAGCAGAAACATTCAGGGATACCCCAAGTTTTTGGAAGCCGAGTCCAGAAACATCTGGTTTAAACAGATTTATATGGCAATTCTGCTATCGAGAAATAGGGAAGTGCTACAACTTCCCATCAAAGTTTAACTAGAATTGAAAAAGGATTAAAATTTGATGTCATTTTTTTTTTCCTCTTCAACAGCAATGTTATTAATTAACACTTGGCACAGTGAGTGTCTGGTAAGTGATACGGACTCACTTTTAGAGGAAGATTCAGTCTGTCCAAAACTAAGTCCTCCTACTGCACAGCACCCTACTACCCAACTCTGTGTCCCTACCACCAAGGCTACTTAGTGGGGGCTACTTAAGGCTACTTAAAGGGGATGTTTTACCCCACCCCAAACCTGTCACCGGAAGGCAGTACTCCACGTACGTGCTGGAGTTAAAGGGCACTGGGTCTCCTACTTACCATACTGTGATGAGAGAATGAGTTTCCTGAAGCAGGCTGTGTTATGGCGCTCTGCTTTGAATTACTGAACACCAGAGGCTGCGCAAGAGAAGGAGCCTGAGATGGATCCAGATTAGAGGAATCATTCTCCATTGAAGATGGTGTCTTCCCCAACAGAACAGCAAGGTCGATTCTAGTGGAGAGACAGAACATACTCATGAATAATGACAGAACATTCTAGCATTCCCAACTCCCAGAGTATGGTCAGATCAAAATAAAGTCACTCATCAAAAACACAGAGACCAGAAATGCTTAATTGACCAAAATAAATGATGTGTAAGAACCACTACAGGATCTAGCTGTGTTCTAATGGCACTGTCAACCATAATAACGTTAAATATTTCAATTTAGTTAAATTAATTTCATGGAATAGCAAATGTTAGTTTTAATGCAACAGCTTCACATTTGGGCCAAAATTTACAAAATTTTTAACGAATATTTTAATAACGAATACCTGCCATTACCAATACCTAATACACAAAAACTTGCCAGAGCACCGGCACCTTCAAATATCTTTGGAATTGACCTCCCAACTTCCATAGAACTTCCCAAGTCACCTGTGGTCTAAGGAGCACACGTATAGTTCCGCTTTGCCTCTAGTTCTCAGCACAGGGCTCCTAAAACCCTTAAAATTTCCTAAGTGTCTCTTGCTATTCGTAATGAGCCTCTTTCAACCAAAGTCCATGCTAACGAGGTTACTCAGGGTGGGAGCCCCACCCCCCCAGAGCCGCAGGAAGTGGGCTGCCACCAGGAATACCAGCAATGGGATTAGAGGGTTAGAACTCTCAGCCCAGCACTCTCTCTTTACCCACTTCTAGAATCAGAACGAGCTTGGAGACTGCCTTCGACAGCCAATGGCTTAGTCAGTCAAGCCCATCTAAGTAATGCAACTTTGATTAACACTCTAGAACAGGGAGATTCAGTGAGCTTCTGGGTTAGTGGATGCACTGAATGTTGATGAGTGTACTGGGAAGGCACCCCACCCCCTGCCCTGCGTGTGCATCTCTTCCAACTGGCCACTGTACCTGAGTACTGGTTATAACAAACCGGTTATGGCAAGTAACTCTTCCCTGAGTTCCGAGTCATTCTAGCAGATTTCTGAACCTAAGCAGAGGATGAGGGGTGGGGTAGGCTTTGAGAATCCCCAAATCTGCAGTCAGCCAGGCAGAAGGGTGTGGGGAGCCTGGGCACTCATCTGCAGTGGACCTCGCACCTCGGAAGCAAGGGCAGTCTTCTGGGATGGAGGCATCAGTCAGGGTCTGTGCTAACTCTGGCAAGTGGCAGAACTGAACTGAATTACTAAACACCTTGTTGGTGTTCAGAGAATTGAAGGACTGATGTCAGTAAAATGAGATACTGGCGTCAGAAAAACAACACACATCGCCTCTGATGCCCCTAATGTCCTATTCCTAGCACGCTTCAGGCTTCTGAGTTAACGGCTATCATACCCAGGTCTAGAAATAATCCAAGAGGCTTTCTGGGCATAAAAATATTCCTAGTAAGTGCACCTCCCTCTACTAACCCCAATAACTAAGGTTCAAGTTCTAAAAAATTCATTAGCCAGATCCTAGGGGAAAAATGACCATTTTACTCAGTAGGCTTAGCAGACAAAGATTATTATAAAGCAAGAGAAGCAGCTACTGAACAGTTCTGCAAACTGAAATAAATGAAAACATTTCCATGTTTAACTTTACCTTACTACCGGACAAGCTCAATCGTGCTAAGTTTTAATTCAGGTTGACCTATGTAATTAAAGGGGCTATTCTGGAAAGAATCATCTTTAAAATTGTAAAAAATGGACTCCCATTCAGTAGACCAACTCTTAGAACCCGATCAGCCTCACATGCTTGCTTCCCGTTACTGCCAGCACCATGGGAGCTCGAGAAGGCCCACTGCTGCTCTTCCTTACAGCCCCTTCTCACCAGCCCCATTTGGGAAAGGACACTGAACTTTACCACACACTTGCCTCTGACCAGCAGTGATTGTCACATTCTCCGCAGGCAGAGGCACTGAAGACACATTAGAGGCAGTGAAGATCTTGGTCTCAGAAAGCTGGAAAACAGAAGGATTAGTCACTTCTGGCGTTAAGTGGACTACAGTCAGAAACCTGGCTCAGGCAAGGGGAACTTAACACCAAGGCAAAGGGAAAACGCTCAGAAAAGAAAGCCGCCCAGCCAGAGGAACCTCCGTGGACTGACCTCCATTACCCTTCTAGATATGACTTTATCAAAAGAGTGTAAAATCAAGAAACCCTATGAAATACAATGGGAGTCACATGATATGCACGCTGAACTTACAGAAAGCTGAATACACATGCTACAAAAAAGAGAGAAAACCTTTTATGCTTTCCCATTAGAGTTCCCAACTCACACCCTTACCCAAACCAAACTTTATCTTCCACTGCTCCTCTCAAAGAAAGAAAGGTTACAGCCAAGACAAAGACAAAATGAAAGAAATTAATTCCTGGCTTTTGAGCAGTAAGGACCCAAGTGCTGGTGAATTAGGGTCTCTGTAGGGATGATTTCAACTATATGCAATTTTTGCCTTAATAGTGACTTTATTACACCTACCCTTTGCATTCTAAGACCCTAAAATTAGGTAAACAATTGTAGGGAATAACTCATTCCACCATTCAAAACTTGCTTTGGTTTTGTTTTCACTTTTTGACTAAAATCTCTTCTCCAAAAACAGGGAATCCACTTCCCCAAATATATCATTCTCTGAAAGTTGCTTAAACAGACCAAACCAAATCCTAGAAAGTATTCACGAGGCAGTCTAGCTCAGTTACAACAGAAAAGAAATCATCCTCTAATGCTGATGCATCTGAAATTTCAAACACTCAGGTCTGGCAAACCCAAAGTTTGGTCACCATGTCACCATAAAAGCTGCCTTGCCTAAATGTATACGAGTATAGAAAGCAGACTGAAAAAATGTTAAAACAGGATTTAATCCATGATCACTGAAAACTACAATTCACAACAAAATCCTGACTGTGACCAAGAACGAGCAGAATTCTTTTACTCAAGTGCTACTCCAGTAAGCTCAGAGTGCCGGCTTATGTGCCACCTCTCTGACACCCATGACTGAGCTGTCCACGTTAAGTCACGCTGGAAGATCTATACTTTCATCTCAACTATGAAGCTGGGCTTCAGAACCAACCAGATTGTGAATTCGAGGACGCGGTACTCTCTCACTTCGCACCCACCTCTCAGCCAATCACAGGACCAAACACCAGTGCCCGAATAGGAACTAAATAGCTGAACTGGCTCAAAAGAAGTCATGGGCCACCAGCAGCTGTTACTCAAGGCACTACCTGCCTAACTCCATTTCTGGCGCTCTCCCCAACCACCATCTCTTGCTGGGACAAATCCGACAATCAGATATTGGACTTACACAGGTGCACTTGCCCTTTCCATAGTCTGGTTCCATAGAGTCCTGTTCATGCCCAGTCTCCTTCATATAACATATGTGAAATGTTCTGGCTCAGAACACTATTTTGGATGTAAAAGTTTTGGGTCAGAATCTTAAGGGTGAATTTTGAAGGGGTAGAAATATACCCATTTTCTATCCCTAAACACCACTAAGGGACAGAAAGCACTAGTGAGGAGTGACCCGGGAATACCTACGTCTTCATTCCAGTCTTCAGTCCCCCACTCCTCTGCCGCGGTCCTCCACGCACCTGGCAATAAAGGAAAAACAGTGAAGTAACTTAAGTGCCAGTACACAGCATGTGCAAAAACACTAACATATTAATAGTTCCGGCAGCCGGAAGAGTAACCAGATTTTAGTAATCAGAAGAGATTCCTAGGTTCCAGGGGGGAGGAAAAGACTATTTAGAAAGGGATACGTCAGAAGACCAGGGTTTTTCATAAGATTATGACTTCACACCTACTTCCAGGCTTTGTTACACAGCTTTAACAGCAGAGATAGTGGGGAGTGGGGGAGCGAGGGGCAACAGGTCCAATGCTCCAGGCAACCTCTTAAGACCACTCAAGCCCTCTGCCTTAGTGGTCAACTCAAGTGACAGCAGCAGCCAATTTACACCAGAACGTACACTACACCTTCTCACCTGGTAGGAGACAGCACGACGGGCAGAGAGAGAGTGGTGGTGACGGGGGGAACACGAATGGCTGCCATGTGGCAGCGGAAGGGCAGCGGAAGGCAGGCTTCCAAACTGCGGGCACTGACAACTACCTGCTATCAGAACTCAATGTAAAAATGCACACTCAGCAGAAGTCAAGTGTATCGACCTCACTGGTCAAACCGTAAGAAACCCTCATGGGTCTGTTCTTTTCCACGCCTTTTCAGAAGACATTGGACAAAACTGAAAAAGCAAACATGTCTGTTATTATCCTGGTCCTAATCCTACAGAACGTGACCTCTAACCTGCCAAGGGCACAGCGCAGACAACGCAGTCGTATACTTGCCCCATGTTGGTCATAACAAAGTCAGGATGGTTTCTATAGGAAAGTTCCATCAGCAGTAAAACCACCTTCCACACTTCCCTTGTTTTGCTTCACGTGTACATATATCCTCAGAAAAGGAAACTGTTCTACGAGAAGCAGGATTCTTCCCTTCAACTGAAAGACCACAGTAAGAAGTAACACCTGACTACTGCAAAGAACAAGAACACTCCTTATTTTCTTCTCTAAAACAACAGTACATGTTGATCAATTCTTCAAGCCTTCTCTCCAAATGGAGAAAACTTCTTTTAAGAATTACAGTCTGGGGCTCCTGGGTGCCTCAGTGGGTTGGGAGTCCGATTTCGGCTCAGGTCATGATCTCGCAGTTCACAAGTTTGAGCCCCTCATCGGGCTCTGTGCTGATGGCTCGGAGCCTGGAGCCTGTTTCAGGTTCTGTCTCCCTCTTTCGGCCCCTCCCCCACTTGCTCATGCACACTCTCCCTCTCTCAGAAATAAACATTAAAAAATTTTAAGAAAAAGAAAAAAAGAATGAAAATCTGGCATTCAGATATTCACTGTCACCGAAGAGAAATCTTCTAATACCTATATTCCCATATGAAATTCTTCTAGGGGCCCCTGGTAGGCTCAGTCAGTACAACATGAGATTCCTCATCTCAGGATTGTGAGTTCAAAGCCCTACATTGGGTGTGGAGATTTCTTAAAAATAAAATCTTTAGAACCCTATTTCATAAAGAAAAAGATAGTCATTATAATGCTTCTTCCAGGACCACTTATAACCACACAAGGGAAATTCCGAACCACTTAATAATGGCAACGTTCTCCAAATCACACTAAAGTCCAATTTCAGTTCAGACAAATTACAAACCACATTCTTCTCTCCCTCTTTGGTGACACTACTCTTCCTCTCCATTGGCATCCAACCTGCCTTGGATAAATGGAACCCAAGATCTGGGTTAACACATATACATAATCCTGGAGTTGGAAGTGACCTGAGAAGTTATCTCCTATTGATGGGCTCTCTGTCAAGGCAGCAATGTTCTCCTGCACTCTCGTGACTAGTCTAAGACGCAAAGGAAGAATGCGGATGCCTACTTGATCCAAGACAAGATGCACAGTCACGGCCAAGAAGGCTGTACTGAAAAGGCACGAAAGAACAGTAGGAGTGCTAAGGCTCTGAGTGATAGGTAAGGGTTTCCATTCTGTCAGCAGAAAGCAGTCAATGTAAATGTTAAATAGTCATTAAATGATCAAAAATTTTTAAGAAAAAACAGGCACAGAATATGAGAAAAAAAGGCAGAAAAAGAAAAAAAAAAAGCAGGGAAACAGAAAAATGACATATCCACAGATATTCCAATTCATAAAAATCTATAAAAATATCTGGGGCAGTTAGGCACCTGGATGTATCATACCAGGAGCAGTCTCAAATTTTCGGGGATAATTTGACCCCTCAACCCCACTGAAATCAAGTCCTGAAACAAAAAAGAAAAAAAACACAAGCAATGAAATTTTGCTTCTGAATGAGAACATTTGCCCCAAAACAATTCCCACTGTACCTGTGGATATTTTAAGGGTAGGTTTCAATTTCTTTTTAAATAAAAAAGGGAATTTGAAGTTTGCTATCATGAAAACACAAAAAGAGATCATGCATGAATGTCACTTCATATTGTGAAATTAACAACAGCAGGAACGCATGAAGCTACACCCAGCATGAAGCTACACCCAACACGTTCACACGCACAAGACGAGATCAGCATCACACAGCTTTTCATTCAGCCACAAATCCGATTTCGGATTCTAACCTCCCAAATCTGCTATTCTCTCCTTAGTATAAATAAACACACACTTCATCCTTCCTTGCTTTCCAAACCAGATCCTTGCTGAAAACAGCTAAGGCTTGCAATCTAGGACTGGGACTCCATGCCTGATTTTCTATCCACAACTGAAAACAAATCCCTTAACGTCTACTATCTTTTCTGCCAATGAGAAAAAAGCCAAATACCCAAAAACTAGTGCTCAAAAGCAGTCACTTCTGGTATTCAGACTGCTACCACACTGCCTCTACAAGCCATCAAGAGCGGCGTTATACTTCCTAAAATAACAAAAAGACAGTTCATAGCCAAATGGTCCGGGAATTAAAACAGATTTCCATCTTGTCAATAACTCAACTTCAGCCTCCATCAATGGGATAACTGTATTTAAAACAAATTTGTAAAACAGCTGGTAAATTAAAAGCACATAACATTCAGGATCTGAGGTATAACGTCTTGTGGGCAATCGATGAACTGTTTGTGCCAGAGACCCTCCTAAAGAGAGAGAGAAACATCAATGATCTTTGAAAAGGGGCAAAGCAAATAAATAGATAAGGGGTTAAAAAGCTGAATTCACACTCTACTATTAACTCATTCCCCCCTTTATAGGGGAAAAAAGTCTCAAGTTCTTCCTGTGCTGGCTCAGCCACAAAGAAGCAGGGGATCTCGTAAGAATACAATACAATACTCCGCAGCCCAGGGGCTGTCCTTACTTAAAGGGGTAAAAGTATCTTTCACTCCCAAACACATTGTGGGTTGTCTGTCCCACAAGCCTAACATACCCTTAAATATGTATAGCCTACTCAGACACAAACACCAAAAGTCAGCTAACCAAAAAAGCAACCTTATTCAAATCCCATAATATTCTTCCACACCCAGAAAACTATTCAATAACAGCTAGAAAGCTGCGGCTTCCTTCTTGCCCAGATACTGAGATTTTCCAAAAATGAAGGTAAAAAAGATATTATCTCAGTGCCAGAAAACAAACTGACAGTGGGCTTTGATTCTGGGCCTTGTTCATCTCTACAAGTGGTGACATAATTAACTAATTAATTAATTAATTAAGAATACTTTTTCAAAAGACAAAGCTAGAAACCCTAACAGAAACACTAGGAAACACACCTGGAGCTAATGGCAGCCACACGGTGTAACAGAAAGAGCATGGGCTCTTAGGGTCAAACAATTCTGAGTTCAAATACTAGCAAATTTCATGACCACCCTTTGAGTGTAAGGTTTGGCATGTGGAGATGACGAACAGTGTCAATTTCACAGGTGAGTGATGAAGACCAAGAGAACCAGCACGTGTAAAGTGCCCACAGGCACACAGTCAGCAAGGAGAACACACAGTATTTCGATCGCCATCCCTTCCTCCCTTATCTCTGCACCAAAAACTATTCCTCCACTTTTTATATGACCATAACCTCAAAATAGTTATTTCCTTAGGTTTTTAAAGACCAGAAACAATAAGCAGTCACTCACTCGTCCCATCATCTGGTTCGAAGTGGCCAGTGTTGTTCCAAGTATTCCCGCTATTATTGCCATAGTTGTCATCGGTATTGGCCGGTTCTGCATAATCAGCTGGGTTAAAGGTTCTGAGGGTGTGGGGAAAAATAGCTTAAAAGAGTCTGTGACCTCCAAGCAGCACCAGCAAAAATGAACAATCCCGTGGAATAATCTCAATTTATGTCTACTACCTATTTTGGGTTAGGACACCTATAATCATAATAAAATCCACACTGAATTTTGGAAAACAGCAGATACATGCATTCAAATGAAGTTATGAGCTAGAGGTGATCCAAGTAGTAAATGCTTATCTCCAGCACTACATCTACACACTCATCTGATTAAGTGGTCTAGAAATCTTTCTGATCACATTTTGGTTAAGGCTGCACATTATCCTCAGAGTATCAGGACACTAGCCGCTCTAGGATATTATGTTAACGATTAGGGGGAAAAAATTTAAAGACTGTGACATCAAATCAATGAAACTTACCCCATTCCTTGAGCAGAAAACCTTCCTCCCCGTCTACCAGAGCCACCTTAAAGGAAAAAAAGACACAAAGAGAGGAAGGGAGAAATATTTTAAAAGTCGATATAAAAAGTACCTTGCCAATTGAGGCAACTCTGGAATAATAAGTGGTTGATATTATTAGATGTTCTTTCTTTCACCCTGTAGTATAGTTAATATAACACAGTAGGCAATCACTACTATTGACAGATTGTTCCTTTGCTGACCAAGCTTCTGGGTCCTTAAGCAAATACATTAACATAAACGACACCTACCTTCTTTCCCACTGCTCACTCAGCAATCTCTAGAATTTGCATGATTTCTCAACAATTTAGGTAATGAGATGTCATGTGAATGTTTTCAAATAAAGACAACCCCTACAGAACGAATAAGAATACCCTGCCCCCCATATCCGACCCCCCAAGAAACTGATCACCTCTGCCTCTGCCACGTCCTCTTCTGCCTCGTTCAGTGCCTCTTCCAGAAGGTCCTCCACTCTTAGTGCCATCTAATCCGTTTTCCTGACCCCGAACTAAAATGAAAAACACAGATAGCCAAAACAGAGTCAATGGAATTTATGTAAATATGTAAGTGGCACATACAGATGGTGGTGGGGAGACAAAACCAAGAGGAGATAATGAGATGGAAGGATTGGACATGATGGTTACCAGGGGAAAGGTGATGAACCACAACAGAGAGCTAGAAGTCAGACAACTTTATAAATGACTGCAAGGTAATTTCATGCCAAACTGGTAGCTGTAGCTAGAAAACGCTACATGTAAGAGATACCAAGGTCTCAGAATAAATGGTGGCAAGAAAAAAATCAGAAGGATGATATAATGGTTACTAGGTCCAGCCTACCAGGGCCCTGACATCCCTGAAATCCAGACATTACTGACCCACAGCTGGTTTTGTTAAAGCCCCATGCATACACTCTCGTCCACGGCTGGCACCTCTCCCCCGTCTTGGTGGCCCACCACGTCGCCGACTATAGTCTCTGTCACGGTCTCGATTTTCTTTGCCTTCCTCGTTGGATTCCGTTTGGCCACCATCCTTCTGTCCTGAGACTCCCTTCTTCTTCCCGACCATCTCCCACGAATGCTAAAGAAGGGCAGAGCATTCACATCTAATCAATATGGATTGCTATCGGGAAACCACAGATAAAAGCTGGGAAACTGTTAACCATTCTCCTCTCATCATCCACATCTAAGATACTTCCACTAACTTATGTCTGCTTAAATGGAGGGTACAGACAGAACCTCGAAACAAATTCTATACCTATCACTGAAAAATTGAAGTCCTTCTTATAGGGGAGGCGCTTATAGCTAATGGACTGCAGGGATCGCTTCCAAAAGGATTGCCAAGATCTGGATCCGGTGCAGTCACGTGGCGTATCAGTCAAAGGCCTAGTTATTGGTCCCCATCTTTCAAGTGTGTTTCCTGGGCTGAAAAAATTAATTTCCTTCAGATTCAGTGACTCCTAACTTTTTCATACACAGTCTTATTCATGTCAAAGGAGAAAAGGAAACTAAAAGTTTCTAAAGGTTAACTTTGAATTCAGAATGAATCAACAGCATTTGACCCTTGGGCACATTCTCTAATCAAACAACCCAGCATTTAGAAGAATAGTAACTACACCTAGTCCTCACCACCATCCCCCAGCCCCACTCCCTGACACACGCACCAATTTCCTTTGCTTTAAAGACGAAGTAACAGCCAGGAAGGCATAGCCCTGGCCCGGACACAGTGGACTACAGGGAGCCTTCTGTTCCAGGTTTTACATCTGTATTCTCCCTATACTCCCTAAAGTGATATAACCCAATTAAACTTTCCCCAAAGCAGAATAATCTATAATTCATTCCAGACTGCAGAAGGGAAAATTCGTGGTAAGGAAAGTAAGCTAAAAAGTCCTGCAAAAAACCTCATTCCTCAAAAAATGAATTTTATAAACACACACGCCTTGATTCACAATTATTTTTGCAGAAAATATGTACAAAAATTCCCAAACACCAAGACTACCATATCTTTACTATCCTGGTTACCATCTTACTCAAACAACAATGACCCAGTGCTCCGCAACGGCTAATTAATATCTAAAGACTTCCAAGAATGTGGACCAAGTAGAATACAAAATGGCTATTAATTTTTCCAGGATTGACAACATGGTCATACAGAAAAATATCCTTCTTTAAGGGAAGCATGCTGCAGAGGACTTGTGACGTCTACAACTTACTTCCAGCCAATTCCAAGTGTCCATAGATGGATGAATAAACAAAATGTGGTATACACATTTAATGAAATATTTTTCAGCATTAAAAAGGAGCGAACTTCTGACACATGCCACAATATGGACAAACTCTGCAAACGCTATGCTAAGTAAGAAGACGCAGAGAGACAAATATTGCATGATTCCACTTACATGAGGTACCTAGAATAGGCAAATTCATAGAGACAGGATAGAAAAGGTTACTAGGAGCTGGGAAGATGGGGAAAGGGGGAGTTACTGTGTAACGGATACAGGTTTTTTTAGGAAACGACAAAGTCCTAGAGATGCATAAAGCTAATGACTGCATAACATGGTCAGTGTACCTAATGGCACAGAATTATATACTTAAAAATGGTTAAAATTATACATTTTAAACATTTTTACTACAGCTTAAAAAACTTAAGCTAAAAACTACATTTAAAATTATACCAAAATCATACCCACACGTTCTAAAGAGCCTACAATAGTTTACTAATAGTTTTTGAAAAAATTATCCACCCAGGACCCGGTGGCTCCTTGTTGCCTACTCTTCCAGTCCAAGCTTATTCCACATTACGACTCCTGAGTCATTTTATGCTCACAGTAGCATCAATTCTTAAGTAACAGTGCCGCTATTATAATTAAATCTGCAGCAGGAACCCTGGAAACTACATTCAAAATAGTTAGCTTATAGGGGCATCTGGGTGGCTCAGCTGGTTGAGCATCCGACCTCGGCTCAGGTCATGATCTCATGGTTCGTGGGTTCAAGCCCTGCATCAGGCTCTGTGCTGATAGCCTGGAGCCTGGAGGCTGCTTCGGATTCTGTGTCTCCCTCTCTCTCTGCCCCTCCTCCACTCGCACTCGGTCTCTCTCCCAAAAAAGTAAATAAACGTTAAAAAAAAAAAAAAATAGCTTATAGACTTTTCAGCTGGTCTATCTCAAAACCTGTCAAGTTTCAGAAACCTGTCCCCTTTTCCGTTCTCTATGGTATGCACCAGCTGCTGGAACTACCTGGGTTCTATAAGGAAAAGGAATTACTATGATCTTCCCAAGGGTGGTGCCAGTTTTCTGATACGATCTCATCTACCCAAATACATCCAACACCCCCTGGCAGCAAATATTACTCCCAACTGGTTTCATTAGCAACTTATTTATGGCATAAGCCTATGTTCTCCAGTTTATTTTCCTTTTTGACATCACAGAAGGTTAGATTTGTAGCACTAGGCAGAAGACGGTGAAAGGTGAAACAAAACGTGACTTTTGCAAATTAATTTTAAAAAATCCAGCTCAGTTGGTTAAGCATCAGACCCTTTAAATATTTTTAAAATGTTTAGTTTTGGAAAAAAAAGAGAGCGAGCGAGCAAGCGAGCAGGGGAGGGACAGAGAGAGAGAGACGGACACAATTCGAAGCAGGCTCCAGGCTCTGAGCTGAGCTGTCAGCACAGAGCCCAATGCAAGGCTTGAACTCTTGAACCGTGAGATTGTGACTTGGGCCAAAGTTGGATGCTTAACCAACTGAGCCACGCAGGTGCCCCGTCAGACTTGTGATTTAGGTTCAGGTCATGATCTCACAATTTGTGAGATGGAGCCCCACATCAGGCTTTGCACTGACAGCAAAGAGCCTGCTTAGGATTCTCTCTCTGCCTTCCCCTGCTCATGCATGCACTTTCTCTTTCTCCCCTCAAAAATAAATAAACTTCAAAAATAAAAAAAAATCTAAACTTTTAAAAGGCGTAAGTACTCCTACATCCACCCCCTATCCACAATTATTCTAAAGTAAACTCAAAATAAGCCAAAGACTCTATTATCTGATTATCCAGGCAGTCATCTTCAGATAAGGTCAATAACGTAAAATCTAAGACCACACTTTTTTTTTTTTTTTTTTTTTTAAAGTAAAGTCTACGCTCCGAGATCAAGAGTTGCCTGCTCTACTGACTAAGCCAGCCAGGTACCCTAATACCACATTTTTGAAGAGAAAAATCCACAAATTTAAATTCAGTGGTTACAAAAAGTTTTCCAATGGGGCACCTGGGTGGCTCAGTCAGTTAAGCATCTGACTCTTGATTTCGGCTCAGGTCATGATCTTGTGATTTGTGGGATCTGCTTGGGATTTTCTCTCTCTTCCTGCCCCTTTCCTGCTCCCACGTGCACATGCTCTCTCTCTCTCTAAATAAATAAAAGGTTTTCCGTTATTATTTCCTATTGTCTCAAGGAAAATGACAAACCCCCAACATTTAGTTAACGTGATACTCTAAAACTAGTAGCCTGACCTCTCTAAGGATAAACTCTGGGTATCTATCCCAACCAAAGATCCCCAATGTAAGACCAAGGAAATGAAAATTAGTTCAAAATGATACACTGCTCATTGAAACAAAACAGTTCTCTACTAAGCAGCACAGGAACACCCCAAAGGTTAGTAAGGCAGAATCCCTGTTCTTAAAGGACTTAACAATTTGGGACAATGATAAGACAAGCACAAAATTATAGGGATCTCATTAAGTAGAAAAGAGAAGAGGTGAAATAAGTGAAATTCTAGGGCAAGCGCTCCTCCAAGATGATAGGAGCCCCTATCATCTCCAGGGTGGTCAACAGGCCGTTAACTCTTTTTCTGCCACCTCAACAGAAATAAGTTCAAGCGACGAAAACGTACTGTAAAATGTAAAGGTGATATTGATGAGAATGTCTTCAATTCAGAATCTACCAGTTTGTGACTCTGTTCAACAGCAATAAAACAGGTGAGCAGAATGTTCTCTGATTAGTAACGAAGGCTATTATATACCATTTCTAATTCAGACTAACCCAGTCTTGAAAACAGTCACTAGCCTGGAATGAATAATTTACTCTGGGCTAATTAAAAGAGATGGATTTTGGGGTGTCTGGGTGGCTCACTCGGTTGAGCGTCCGACTTCAGCTCAGGTCATGATCTCACACTCGTGGGTTCAGGCCCCACATCGGGCTCTGCACTGATAGCTTGGAGCCTGCTTCAGATTCTGTCTCCCTCTCTGCCTTTCCCCCACTCACACTCTCTCAAAATAAACAAACCTAATATTAAAAAAAATTTTTAAAGAGATGGATTTTATCTGTTTTCTATTTATTGTACATAAATTTTCGGTACTTGCCACCCGCAGAAAACAACCTCCTCGACTGTTCTCTGCTCCATTTGGAGAATAAGGTACTCTCCTTTAAGTTGAGTTACTCCACTTGCTATTTTTAGAATATTCTGAGCTTCTCAGCCAGGGACCCACTTTCCAGAACGCTCTATTAACACTCTACCGTATCTGGGTTTCCTTCCAGTAGGACATTGATGGCTCTGTTGACATCTCCATTGCAGTCATGTAAAGCAATGACACATTCATCCTGGTTCTTGCCTGTGATATCAATCAACTGAAAGAGAAAAAAATCAGCAACATGAACGAACTTGCACTCTTCATAAAAGGAAGCCAGGTGAAGAGAGAAGACACCAGCTGAATCCAAAAGAACCCCAGACTTAAAAAAGCAAAATATGCAGAATTTTGGTATTCTAGCTCAATAAGCAAAACATTAACACCTGTGATTACAGATGATGTCAAAAGTATTTACACAATAAAGGAGCTTGTAGAGATCAAACCCAGAAGCACACAGGTTTCAGCATACCATAAATTTCTACATTTCCTAGATGCCACAACTGCTCAAAGTTGCTATAAAAATGGCATCAACAAAATCATCCAATAAACAAGAAGTGAAAATTAAGATAAAACCTTTTCGAACATGGTAGCTGTCCAAAGAAGTACGGTAAATCAGACAACAAGAGCATTTATTTATTGGCTTAACCTATTATGTTTCAGGTCATAATTCTTTTAATATCTGCAGGAAAAAGTACCCTAACAGACATCTATGATGTTAAACTATGCTTTAATCCTGATGTCTTTTTCCATCACTGCCAGCAATTAGCAATACACTCACTTGTTTCACCTTTTCCTCAAAGTCAGCATCATTATGGTCTGAAATCATCTGTGCAAGTCGAATCTGTTCCGCAGTGGCCTAAGAATGGAGATGAGTTCAAGAAAGCATGATCAAGAGACAATAGTTTAGAGAAATAAGAGGGACCTATGTAGTCAATAATCCACCCCACCTCTCAGCCCAATTTCCTTCTCCTTGTTACAAATGACCAATAAAGTGCTAACACCAGTTAAGATGCTTACCTCTGCAAAATGACAAAAAAATAAACAATGAACCTGTCACCATTCCACTCTACAATCCCTAAAAAAGCAGGGAGCTTTTTCACCAATGTTCACAGTTAAAGAAGCTCCCATTGTGGGATCACAGCACCTCTTTTAAACATCCGTGCCTTAAATAATTGACATTAATATATTTGCAAAGTCATGTATAAACCCCGTTCCTGTTTCTGCAAGGACCAATGCCACCCTCTTATATCTGGCCTGACGATAACCTAAGATTTAGTCTGAGGAAAACGCTACCTTGGAGATACAAAGTACAGGACCCCTTCTCTCCAAGTCTCATAATACAGCATCAAAAAACAAAAAGCAAGCATGCTCATCATGGCCTACCACAACAGTCATCAGGCCCTAAGTAAAGAGGAGAGGCAAGGACTAGAAAACAAAATAAAAAATGCAAACCGATAATCCAGAGCAGAGAATGATGCTGCACTGGATGGGAACCAGTATCAATCAGCAATGCTGGCAATGGATCCCTTGGGTTCTTTACCTGTGGCCGCTGCTTGTGCTGTGTCTGGTTTTGGTTCTGAGGTTGTTCCCAGTTTCCCCGGGCTCGGTTCGTGCCCACCGACGTCATCATTTACAGTATATACAAATAACAGTATTTACAAGGTAGAATACTGAAAGATTAAAAAAAAATTCAGATATTAAATATGGGCAAAACAGGTTTTCAACCTCTTTCATCAGCACCTTCAACCAAACATGTTCACCAACCAAGAAGAGTCATCTGTTCTTGAGACATACTCAGTTTGATAAATTCCTTAAGGAACAATTGTTAGTAGTCCATTTTTATAGAAGAAATATATAAAGCATAGGTGACGTGCCAGTTTAAGTCATGCGCATGGTTTGGTTACTAGTCCCTATATGCAGCTTTGTGAAGTTTCGCAAAACAATGTTAATAATCAAAAGCTTTCTACGCACAAATATCTAAAGCCCCTTTGACAAAAGGAAAGCTAATCAGCAAAACCTGGAAACAAAAGCCTTCCAGGAAGGGAACTTAATCTATACTCCAAACAAATAAAAACAATTTAAAATAGAGAAACTCAATCTACCTATGAAAACCGCCCTACCTCCCTTACAATATGTAAATTGCATGCAACCCCCATCACTTGGGAAAGGACAAGCTCAAGTCTAGATTTCCTCCCTCAAGCACGCTCGCGCGCGCTCTCGCTCTCTCTCTCTCTCTCGCTCTCTCTCTCTCTCGTCATGCAGTGGGTGCTTCCATAACCTTCAACAAGGCAAATATTAGCCCCAGTGACTTTGCTCAAGAACCTCAGTTCCCTGGATAATTCCAACACACTATTTTTGCAACTACTTTCTGTTGCTCTCCTAGTCCACTGTTCTGAGGCACCAGAATTGCAATTACCCTTTACCACTCACCTTAATATACAGAGAATTCCAAATCTGTCCCAAACCAAAAGGGTCTGGCACAAAGTTTTTACTTGCAAGAAAGGGCTTCTAGGATATCATTTTAAACGAGACATTACTGCCAGCAAGAGGACTTTGTTGAGACAGAAAACACACAGGGCCTTCCCAAAACTAGAACGGTTTTTGTTATTAACACTTCCAGCAGGCTACGATTCTCCTGAACTTAAGTTCCTTCCGTTCATACTTTGCTTTATATAGCAACCTCAGCTGCTGCGGTGAGTAAACAAAGAAAATACTCCTCCTACGACAGAGTGGCTCAAAATCAGATGTTAATCTGCATGGTTTTATTCCCTTCCAAAAAAGGTACGTTTATATTTTCTGTTCTACATGTAACTTTTTTCATTAATGAAACTTTATACGGGATAATTCTAGACTCCCCAAAAGCCATTGCTGGATTTGAGAGACATAGGTTGGGCCTCTAAAGAAATACAGAAGGATTAATTATTAGGGAAGTGAATCTTACTGTTTCTCAGGTCTCAAAGAAAACGAACTTCCCTGAAGATAAATTCTTCACCAAAGCGGATCAAGAGGCTGCAGAGGTCTCTCTTTTGATGCAGTCATTCAGACTGAAGAGTTTTACATTCTCTATCACCAAAATTTTTAAGAAAATTTCAGAGCTAATTCTTTAACCCTTACCTCTTTCTGCTACATATGTGCACACAAAGGCCTGTAAATATTTCTAGCTACTACAAAACTATTTGCTACACAAATAGTCCATCTTCCCAGACTAGTCAAGTTTCAACACTCACACACACACCAAAAAAACACGTGTTCTTTAACCAGTACCCCTGGATTCAAATCAAAGAAAAAAATTAAAATTAGACGAAAACTATTACGCTTTTAAATAATTGGCTCTAAAATGAAATCTCTAATGGAAATAAACACTCCTGTAGCTTACAAATACTGCTTTCTACTTCTCTTGTGATTTCAACTTAATAAGTTAATACTAGATATGAATGCTGTGACTAGCAATATGAACTCCATATACCATACCGGTCAATGTAGATATATTAAAAAGTCATCTTGAAAGCCACATAATGACTCAAGGGAAATAAAATGAAACAAAAAAAAGAACAGTCCAGAAGACTCCCTCTGTTAACTTCAATTTCTCTCTTACAAGTGCTTTGAAATGTGCGACTAAGAAAACTTTACCACCTAGGTAGTAACAACACTGAGCAGCAGGTCAAAATTAAATGACCTGGGATGGATCACTGGAGGGCACGAAATTAGTAGCCTTTTGGTAGCAAGCAGGGACACATACCTAGAGTTATCACAGTGGAGAGGAAGAATCTTGTTAAGTATTTTTCCTTAGAAAATAAAAATATTTACGGGCAACATGTGAGAAGTGTTGGAGACCCAGGGAAAAGTGCAGGAATACAGGTTTCAACACAGGAGTGCCTTTGACCATTTTTTGAAAACCAGCTACTTAAAAAAAATAGCCAAAGAAATTTTACAGAAAAAAATAAAGATCAAGTATTTATTGAGTATCTACTATGTGTCCAGTACTTTAGAAAATACAAAAGCCATAGGACTTGGTTGCTGCCCTCAGGGAGCTTACAATCTAAGTAGAGAAACAATTCAGACACTCAAGCTGGACTGGGGTAGCTACCTGTAACAGAACAGCTGATTCCCCTGGATGTTTTGTGGAAATGACCCCTGCATCCCCTCGTCCACAAACTTGAATCTCGTTTTAAAAAGCATACTTGCCAGTTAGGGCACATTTAGCAAAAAAGGGGCTTTAGGAGTCGGCAACGGTACATGTTAAGGTCTCTCATCCTCAGTTACATGACAGCAGTACTGGCTGCTCACAAGGGAAACGGTCACTGGCACGGTCCGCTCTTTTAAGGACAATGGTGTAGCATCTCAAACCCGCTGTAGCAACCCACGCGTAACCAACACGTTCCGGTTCTCCGGGGATGCTGGCTGTCACGGACCCCCATCATCTGCCAGCAAGTCACACCACACATCCCCACGGCGGGATAAGGGCGGTGAAAGGTGGACGGGGAGAGAACAAAAAAAAAGGATTTCTCCATCCAGCAATCGGGGCACTCAGAGGCAAAAAACGGTAACAACAACAACAACAACAACAACAAAAGAGCCTGCTCCTGTGGTGTTTTTCCTTCCCCATCACCCTACACCAGAGGTGGCTACTTTTCGAGACGGGTGGCGGAGCGGTCTCCTGTTTGTGACATCAGTTTGCAAAGCCATTTAGGGACTGTCCACAAAGTGGAGGGTCTGAGGAAATTCGGGATTCCTGTCCTATTAGGGGAAGAGCGGACCCGCACCCCAGGGCCCCAGGGACGTCCCTCGGGCGTAACACACCCTGTGGGGGTCGGCCCGCCCAGCTTCCCCAACAACATCCTAATCGTCCGGGGTCCCCCAAACTCCAGCGTGGGCCACGGCACGCTGGCGACAGCGGCAGGGAAGCCGTCCCCCATGCCGGGGCGCTGAGAAAGCAGGACGGGCGGTAAGAGGAGCTGACAAAGAGGCTGGAAGCGGACAGGGGACGCGAGCCCACGCGTGGAGGATGGGAGGCTCGCCCCGCTCAGCGCCACATCGGGAGCTCCCGGGGCCAATCGCCGCCTCACCTCCCACCCGGAACAAATTAATCCTCCGCACTCCGAACTGAGGGCCACATGGGGGGGAGTTCGGGGCAGCTCCACCCCGCCGTCCTCCCTCCCCCCCCCCCCCCCGCCACCCCCAAACCAGGCCGGATCCGGATCCGAGAAGGCCCGCGGCGGGCTGCAAAGGGACGCCGGCCCCCGCGGCGTCCTCACGGCAGCGGCCGGGCCGGAGAGGGCCCTACCTCAGGCGGGGCCCAGGCCGCGCTCGCTCGCGCTCTTCCCCGCTCTCCCCGCTCGGGCTCTAGCCGCATGGCCCCCCCCTCCGGCCGCCCAAGCCCCGCCCCGGCCACGCTCCCAAATCGAGGCCCCGGCTCCGGCGCGGCCCACTAGGCCGCAAATCCAACCATAAACAAAACCTCCGGCGGCCAACTAGGGGGGAGGGGGCTGGGGAGGGCGCCGGGCTCGCACGACCGGGAGGGGTGTCCAGTGGGGGAGCGCACGGGGCGGGGGGCCGACTGGGGGGGGGGGCCCGGCGGGGTACGGGAGAAGGGAGGGAGGGGAAAGGGAGACCGCGGATTTAAAGGGGCCGCGGACAATACCCGGCCCCGCCGCGCTGCCGCTGCCGCCGCCGCCGCCGCCAACGCCGCTGCGCTCCCAACTTTACCTCAGTCTCCTCCACACTGACACCCCGGGCCGCGCCGCCCCTGTCACGTGATGTAAGGTTCCCTCCTCCCCACCCCCTCCCTCCTTTCCCCTCGCGCGCTCGCTCTCGCGCCTTCCCCCTCCCACTTGCCTGCCTGCGTCCCCCGGCACGTGACGCGAAAAGGGACGCGCACGCAAGCGCGCGCGCACTGCCCGCCACGAGCCGCGGCGCTGCGGCTCCGCGCGTCCGCCCCGCCTCCGCCGCGTGACGCACCGTCGGCATCCGCTTCCTGTTCCCGGCGTCGTCCGGCGTCGCCCGGCGTCTCGGCGCGCGCCGGTGCGGGCCTGGGTCACGTGCTGGGGGGCAGCGGGAAGGCGGTGTTCTGGTTTCCTGGGCCCCTGTCCGCCATGTTTTCAGGCCGGCTGAGCGTCGGTGTTTCCCCGTGAGGAAATGGCCGGGGAGTTTCGGGGAGCCCAGGCGCCGGGGCCTCGGCGGAGCCCAGGCTGACCCGGAGCGGTTGTGCGCGGGGCGGGAGGCCATGGCGTCCGGCAGTAACTGGTTGTCCGGCGTGAACGTCGTGCTGGTGATGGCCTACGGGAGCCTGGTGAGGAGACCCCGCGTCCCGGCCCTCCGCCCCCAGCCGCTCGCTCACCCACCTGCGCCTGCCCTGGGCTGGGACTCGTACCTGCCCCCGGAGCGCCTGGGGGGCCGAGCGCCCTGCCCCTCCCCCCTGGCCCCCGGGCGTGCCCCGAAGCGGCCCTGAGCGCTTGCAGCTGGGGACCTCAAAGGAAGACGTGCCCCCCCCCCCTTTTTAAAAATTACTGTGTTTTTGCTAAAGATACTGTCCTTTTTTCCTATCTCTTGGACAGGTGTTCGTACTGCTGTTTATCTTTGTGAAGAGGCAAATCATGCGCTTTGCAATGAAATCCCGAAGGGGACCTCACGTCCCCGTGGGACACAACGCCCCCAAGGTAGGTCCTTAAGGCACGAGGTCGGCCTGGTTCTGCAGCTCCGTCAGGGCCTAGAGTGAGATGGCCTTCGCCTTCGAGATGGCTTTGGTTCCCAAGGTCCCTTGTCGCTCTCGCCGCGCTCGGCCGGAGAGAGAACGGTCGGCGTGGCTCTGGCGTCCGCTCCCCCTGCTGCGGCACAGCGTGCACTTGGCGCAGAAGCAGCAGTTTTGGCATCTGCGGAGTGAAGGATTGGGACTAAAGTTTGCCAACTCTGTGGACAGAGTTCGCAAGCTCCACGTGCCGCCCAGTGTTTCCTGTTTTAAGGTTTGCCTTAGGGCGGCGGGTTAGCCCCAGGTCCCGGAGAAGGATCTGCCGCCGCACTACCTTCCATTCCTGGGGGCCTCGTCAATCCCCTAGTCCCCCTAGTCCTTCGTGTTAGGAGCTGAAACCTGAGAAGGAAGCAGCTGACCCCAGGACATGCCCAAGGGGAATAGTCCAGGAGTCTTCACACTTTCTCCCGTAACTATCTTCCTTTCGTTGGCTTGTAGATCTCTACTGATGACATTTTCTCCGTCTCCCAGACCTCTTTCCTGAGTTCCCTGTTTTTATATGTACCGCCTTTGTAGCATTTCCACAAACCTAAGCTGGAAATCAGAGGTCTAAACGCCACCCCCAGTCCTGCTTCTGTCTTCGGCTTCTGGCTCTCTCTGATCCAAGGATCCAGCCGAGATCCGGCTACGCATGTTAGGTTTCCAGTCTTTGCCTGTGCTGTTGTTGGGGCATACAGTGGTCTTTGGTTTTCTCTTGGCTAGCTGGTTTGCTCTTTAGATCTTAGCTCAAATGTTGTTTCCTCTGAAGAAGAGAGTTAAAACAGTTACTACCTGTTTTAAAGTAGGTGATCTTTTTTTTTCTCATAGTATCCTGTTTTTCTGGATACAGTTTTATCACAGGTTTTCTTTTGTGTTTGTCTGCTTGTTTAATGCTTACCTTCCATGAGACCATAAGCTTCAGGAATGCAGGCACCATGCCAGTTTTGTTCACAGTAAAGCCAGGGCCTGTGTGTAGTGGGCGCTCAGTAACGTGTTACTGAGTGATAAACAGGTTAGTGGGAGAACCGGAGCTAGTACACAGTTCGCTCAACTCCTGGCTGGGTGTCCTTTCAACAACCAGTGCTGTCAATCTTCCTTTTTTTTCGTTCTTGGCTGATGTATTTCACGGAAAGCCTTGAGGAATGTGTCATGGTGTAAAAACTCAACGGTGCTTCTTCTATGTTCCCTCAGTTCTCCAGATGCCACCTGCCATCCATAAGACGGTTATAGGGTTGGCTACCAGTACACCATGATCCAATCAAAACTTTGATTATCGGGGCGCCTGGGTGGCTCAGTCGGTTAAACGTCCAACTTCTCAGGTCATGATCTGACAGTTTGTGAGTTCAAGCCCCGCGTTGGGCTCTATGCTGGCAGCTCGGAGCCTGGAGCCTGCTTCAGATTCTGTGTCTGTCTGTCTCTCTCTTTCAAAAATAGTATTTTTAAAAATCTTTTTAAAAACTTTGATGATTTGGGAGCATCCTGGACTACATAAGATTCCTTTCCTTTTAAAAAATTCTCTCACAAACTGAGGGTTGATGGGGGGTGGGAGGGAGGGCAGGGTGGGTGATGGGTATTGAGGAGGGCACCTTTTGGGATGAGCACTGGGTGTTGTATGGAAACCAATTTGACAGTAAATTTCATATATTAAAAAATAAAAAAAATAAAAAAAAATTCTCTCATTTAAATTTGTATTCAGCAGCTCTTCCTGCCCGTGGGTCCTGTCCCCATGCTTTAATAGAATGACCTTTTTGCACCAAAAAATAAAAATAATAAAAAATAAGTTTGCATTCGTTGCTAGTGGAAGTGTAAATTAGTAAAACTTCTTTGGCCAATAACCAGGTATTATCTAGTAAGATTACACATGTACCTAATCCCATGGTGCAGGAGTTCCACTCTTACCATACAGAAAGTAATTTTTGTTCGTGTTGTACCAGAGGACATGGAAGAATATTCGTGGGGCAGGGCCTGCCTGGATGGCTCAGTTGGATAAGTGTCCCAACTTCAGCTCAGGTCATGATGTCATGGTTCCTGAGTTCGAGCCCTGCATCAGGCTCTCTGCTGTCAGCACAGAGCCTGCTTAAAATTCTCTGTCCCCCCCCCCCTCGCCTGCCTCTCTCTCTCTCTCTCTCTCTCTCTCTCTCTCTCAAAAATAAAACATTTAAAAAAAAATTTTTTTAAGAATATCCATGGCAGCAATTGTGATATTTCCAGAAGAAATTCTTAGGCCAAACGTCTACTCAAGAATATATCTATGATTTATTTGTATTTTGGAATACTAGGAGTGAAAGTAAGCTCAACAACGCGAACATATGGACACACATGAATTTCTAAAGCATTTTTTTATTTGTAAAATGTTTTAACATTTATCTTTGTGAAAGAGAGAGTGTGTGTGCAAGCGGGAGGGCGGGGGGGGGGGGGGGGGAGGGGAGAATCCCCAGCAGGCTCCAGGCTCTGAACCGTCAGCACAGAACCCAACGTGGGGCTCAAACCCACGATCGTGAGATCATGACCTGAGCCAAAGTAGGACGCTTAACTGACTAAGCCACCCAGGTGCCCCAATTCTAAAGCATTTTTAAAAAAGAAAAAGACAAACATGAGTGAATCTCAAAAACATGCTGAGTAAAAAAAGCCAGCAAGCCATTCAAAAAAGAGTATCTTTTGTTCCGTTCCATTTATATGAAATTCTGGAACACACAACTGTGTCGTTAAAAAGTACATAATTATTGCCTGGAGCAGGGAAAGAGGTTGATTGCAGAGGGACATGGAGAATGTTTTGGGGTGATGGAAATGTTCTGTCTTGGTTGCAGTGGTGGTTGAGTGGGTGTATTTGTCAAAACTCAGTCCACGCAAATTGGTTGCGTTTTATTCCATGTAAGTTCTAACTTAGTAAAGTATTTAAAATTTTGAAAAGACAAGTTGCTGAGGAATTCAAAAAGTATTTTTTCATTTGTGTGAAGTTTGAAACCAGGCAAAGGTAAACAGCTTGTTCAGGTTGATATGTGATAAAACAGTGAAGAAAAGTAAGATTGTTGACAAATGAACTTTGGGGTGTTGCATTTAATCAGAACTAGGCACACATGGCTTCAGGAGAGCAGACATAGATGTTCATCTTCACAGTTTTCATAATTACTTAAAACGTACATAGCATGTATTTCACGTATGATCTATTCCACGGTGGCAGTTGCTAAAAAGTTACAGGAAGTGGGGCGCCTGGGTGACTCAGTCGGTTAAACGTCTGACTTCGGCTCAAGTCATGGTTTCACGGTCCATGAGTTCGAGCCCCGCATCGGGCTCTGTGCTGACAGTTCAGAGCCTGGGGCCTACTTCGGATTCTGTGTCTCCCTCTCTCTCCGTCTCTCTCCCACTCACGTGCTGTCTCTCAAATAATAAATGTTAAAAAAAAAATTTTTTTTTTAAAAGTTACAAGAAGAAAAATCTGCTGGGGCTCTGGCAGCCCTTTTAAGTGAGAGAGATGGACGTGGACTTAACAGTGGTTGCTTCGGGGTGAGTGAGGGGTGACTGTAGTATCTCTTCGAAGTTTGTATCATGGATGTGAATTAACCTACTTAAAAAATTAAGTGTACTCCAGAAGAAAGCTTTTAGAAGTCCTGTGATCCACCAGGTAGGGTAGTCCCCAAACTGTTGGAAACCACATACAGGTATCCTCACAGATTTTTAGATTATGATTTTCACTTGCTGTCCAGTTTTTCTCTTCCTCCAGAAGTTTGTTAGAACACCTAACCAAGATCCTAAATTCAGTTGAGTCAGAAATCATGTTGATGCCATAGAACTTGAGGAAATTCTGGCAGGTCAAAGGTCTAGCTTAGAGGGTTGCGTGCGTGGCTCTGTCAGTTGAGCGTCCGACTCTTTGTTTTGGCTCAGGTCATAATCTCACGATTTGTGGGTTCAAGCCCCGCGTGGGGTTCTGCGCTGCTAGTGCAGAGCCTGCTTGGGATTCTCTGTCCACCCGCCCCTCCCTTGCTCACACACTAGCTATCTCTTTCTTTCTCAAAATAAACTTTACAAAAATTTTTTTAAAAGGAGCTAGGTTAGAGATGTGCAGTTGGGGGAAGTTCTTAGAGAACCCGAGCCTATCCTTATATTTTTCGGCCTGACCTGGCAATGTTACCAGCAGATGAGCGTTTTTTGTGCTGCTTTTGTCATAGTTGCTCGCTTGCTCTGCCCCATTTCGAGGCTGACGGGAAGCAGAGTACAGGATAAGTGATCGCACGCTCTTTTCTCTGTGTGAACAGGACTTGAGAGAGGAGATTGACATTCGGCTGTCCAGGGTTCAAGACATCAAGTATGAACCTCAGCTCCTTGCAGACGGCGATGCGAGACTGCTCCAGCTGGAAGCCCAGGGAAATCAGAGTATGTGGCGTGCTCTCGGAGGACGCTTGAGTGAGGAATCCCATGCGTTCAGAATTCCTTTGCTCTCTGAGCTGTCAGCATAGCTGCTGGGCACCTGTGGTTCCTCTGTCGCCGGGCACATGTGAGATGTGGGGAGGCAGTTTATTGGCTTGCTGGAGTTTGAGGAATCTGAGGTCATGCCTGTGACCAGTCTCTTTCTCAGCAGGCTGCTACAACTACCTGTACAGGATGAAAGCCCTGGACGCCGTCCGCGCCTCTGGTAGGGGCGACTTGATGGGAGGCTGAGGGCCTGGCCTGGGAGGGGGTGGGGGGGCTGTGTATATTAGAGCTTATGCTGCTTCTGCCCCCCGCTGGGAGGAATTTCCTGGAGTTTTGAGAGTACTGGGTTATTTTGTCTAAGGAAATGATGGCAGCGAGTTATTTCTTCTTCAAAGGGTGAATTTGTTTTATTGTTTAGACCTTTAGTTTCGTGAACCGGATGGTGGTAATTTGCTTGTTTTTCTACACAAGACAAGTGACACCCACGCTTTTTCAGTAAGACCAAGATAAATGGTTCTTGAATTTTTTCTACCGTGTGACCATTGTCAAGTATGCTTTGTTTCTGCTGAAACGTGGTTTACGTCTCAGAGCCGGAGTGAGCGGGGGGGAGATGGAAAGGAGACACTGTTGGTACCATCAGTGGAGCCTCCGGTTGTGTTGCCAGCACCCCGTGACCGCTCAGACGCAGCTCTGGGCCTCCGGTCGTCTTCATTCCATTAGAATTGCCCCCCAGTTCACTCATTCGACCCATTCCTAAATTTGGAAGGTTAACTAAAAAGACTAACAAACGGGAGAAGGGTTATCACTGTGCTGTGTGATTGTCTCCTCAGAGATCCCGTTTCATGCTGAAGGCAGGCATCCCCGTTCCTTAATGGGCAAGAATTTCCGTTCTTACCTGCTAGATCTCCGGAACACTAGTACTCCTTTTAAGGGTGTGCGCAAGGCCCTCATCGACACCCTGCTGGATGGCTATGAGACAGCCCGCTATGGGACGGGGGTAAGCCGGATGGCCACTTTTTCCTTCAGGGGACTAAAGGGATGCCCCAGCCTGAGGGAGCCCCACTCTTCCTTCCTCTTTCCTCAGGTCTTTGGGCAGAGTGAGTACCTGCGCTACCAGGAGGCCCTGAGTGAGCTGGCCGCCGTGTAAGTGTGGGGGGCGGGTACCGGAGACGACACCGGTGGTGCTGGCCCACCCCCAGCAAGATGCCCTTCGTGAGCAGTAGTAACAAAATCACAATGACGAGCTGTCTCGTTCTGCCTTGCTTGCCTCTGAAAGCGTGTGCTGCTCTATAAGAACACAGTAGGAGAAGCTTCTCCTACTTTTGTGCTCCCTCTTTTTTTTTTTTTTTTTTTTTTTTTTTTTTTTTTTTTTTTTTCAGTTCAGCTCAGTAAAATGTCAGAATTGGTGTAAAATGTAGACCAGTAAAGGGAATAAAGTTGAAAGTTGGGGCACCTGGGTGGGTCAGTTAAGTGTCCGACTTCTGCTCAGGTCATAATCTCGTGGTCGTTCGGGCTCTGTGCTCACGGCTTGGAGCCTAGAGCCTGCTTCCAATTTTGTGTCTCCTTCTCTCTCTGCCCCTCCCCTACTCACACTCTGTCTCTCTCAAAAATAAACATTACAAAAATTTAAAGGGGGGGGGCTAAGGTTCCTTTTTTCTTTTTTTTAATGTTTATTTTGAGAGAGAGAGAGATAGAGACAAAGCATGAGTGGGGAAGGGGCAGAGAGAGGGAGACACAGAATATGAGGCAGACTCCAGGCTCATAGCTATCAGCGCAGAGTCGATGTGAGATTCAAACTGAAGAACCATGAGATTATGACCTGAGCCCTAAGTTGGACGCTTAACCGACTGAGCCACCCAGGCGCCTCCAGGGAATAAAGTTATTTTTATTTTTTTTTAATGGTAACTGGATCCTGGACGCTTTTAAAAAAATTTTTTTTGAGAGAGAGTACAAGCGTGAGGGGGGCAGAGAGAGAGGGAGACACAATCCAAAACAGGCTCTGAGCTGTCAGCACAGAGCCCAACACAGGGCTGAAACTCTAGAACTGTGAGATCATGACCTGAGCCAAAGTCGGACGCTTCACTGACAGCCCCCCAGGTGTCCCAGAATAAAGTTTTTCAATACAGAGATTCTTCCTCTTTCAGGTTCCAGTGTTTTCCTTTCATGTCTTGGTCTGATAACAATCACACGTGACCCCCCCCACCCCATTTTTATTACCACTCACAGCTTTAGGAACCTTGTTTGAAACTAAGGGCATCACTAAAGCATCAGCTGTTGAGTTTTTGTGTAATAGGAATCACAACTTCTGTCTGACAGTGTTTAAAACATGCGCTGGCGTGGGTTCATGGTGTTGTTCATACAGATGTTCAAAGGGTGGAGAGGGAAAGCCCATGTAGAAATAAAAAGTTAGTTACCAGCCTTGAAAAGAACCGTGTCCATTTTCTGCCGTGTTGAATAAGGCTCTTTCTGAAAAGGTAAGGAGTATGTCTGTCCTGTCTTTTCTCTGTTCTTAAAACTAAACTACCTTGTTCCAAAAACAAAGGGTTTGGTAAAAACTGCTCAGAAGAGGAGTGAGAGCAGGGGAAGACGAGGAAGGGTGCTTGTTTTGGAGGTCAGGCAGAAGGCCTGTTCAAAGCATGGTTTCTTTGAACCAGAAATACCTTCTGGTTCTAACTCAGGTGAAGTCTCTAGAGTCCTCAAATTCATAAAGATGGGAAGGTGACAGTGCCGGGGGTGGGGGGTTATTGCTTACTGGGGACAGAGCTTCAGTTTTGCAGCATGAAAAGAGCTCTGGAGATGGGTGGTGGAGATGGGAACACAGCGGTGTGAATATACTTAATACTACTGGACTGTAAACATTTAAAAACGGTCTATTTTACCACAGTTTTATTAAAAGTTCAGTCCTTGAGAGCACCTATATGACTCAGTTGGTTAAGTGTCCCGACTCTTGATTTCTGCTCAGGTCATGATCCCACGGTTCGTGGGATTGAGTGCAGTCAGCTCAGAGCCTGCTTGGGATATTCATATTCTCTCTCTCTCTCTCTCTCTCTCTCTCTCTCTCCCCCCCCCCCTCCCTCCCCCCTCCCTCCCTCTCCCCTGCTTTCGCTGTCTCTCTCAAAATAAACAAATACGCTTTATAAAAAATCTTTAAAATAATAAAATCAGGGCACCTGGGTGGCTCAGTTGAGCATCCAATTCTTGATTTTGGCTCAGATCATGATCCCAGAGGTCATGGGATCAAGCCCTGCGTTGGGCTCTGCGATGAGCATGGAGCCTGCTTCAGATTCTCTCTCTCTCCCCCTTTGCCCCTCTCCCCTGATCACATGTACTTTCTTTCTAAAATAAAATACATTCTTTTTTTTAAATTTTTTTTTTTTTCAACGTTTTTTATTTATTTTTGGGACAGAGACAGACAGAGCATGAACGGGGGAGGGGCAGAGAGAGAGGGAGACACAGAATCGGAAACAGGCTCCAGGCTCCGAGCCATCAGCCCAGAGCCTGACGCGGGGCTCGAACTCACGGACCGCAAGATCGTGACCTGGCTGAAGTCGGACGCTTAACCGACTGCGCCACCCAGGCGCCCCTAAAATAAAATACATTCTTAAAAAAATAATTACAAAAAACTTTAGTCCTCGTCAGCATGTGGCTGGCTCAGTTGGTAGAGCGTGCAACTCTTGATCTCGGGGTCATGAGTTCAAGCCCAACATTGGGTATGGAGATAAACTTTAAAAAAAATAAAAATTCAGGGTACCTGGGTGGCTTGGTTGGGCGTCCAACTTCAGCTCAGGTCGTGATCTCACGGTTCCTGAGTTCAAGCCCTGCATCGGGCTCTGTGCTGACAGCTCAGAGCCTGGAGCCTGTTTCGGGTTCCGTGTCTCCCTCTCTCTCTGCTCTTCCCCGCTTATGCTCTGTCTCTCTCCTTTGAAAATAAAAACGTTAAAAAAATTTTAAAAGAAAGGGACGTAACAGTAAAAAAGTAAATAAAAATTCACTCCTTGATTTCTGGTTTCTAGAGCATTTCAGTGAGGTTAGTGAAGACGAGGCCCTGAAATCTGACAGATTCCTGTCCCAACTCTGTCACTTACTAGCTTTGTGACCTTAGGCAAGAGGGCCCTCAGTTTCCTAACTTGGAAATTGGGGATGTTACTGCCATGTAGGGATATTGGGATGGCAGTAAATTAGATGTTGGTAAAGGACCAATTTAATGTCATAAGTACTTGATGGCTATTTCTGTTCTTATTTTTTGGTGTTCAGTTTTCAAGGGACTTTTTTTAGATTGGGAGTATATTAGTGGCATAGATGCAGGAGGTGAATCAGCAGAATTAAAAAAGTTTTCTTTGGGGCGTGTGGGTGGTTCAGTTGATCAAGCGTACAGCTCTTCATTGTGACTTCTCAGGTCATGATCCCAAGGTCGTGGGACTGAGCCCCATATCAGGCTCCACACTAGGCATGGAGCTTCCTTGGGATTCTCTCTCCCTCTGCCCCTCTCCACGTGTATGCATGTATACTCTCTCTCTAAAATAAACTTTAAGAGATAACAAATAAAGGTTTTCTTTATAGCGAGATGAAAATGTTGAGCCAGGGGTGCCTGGGTGGCTCAGCCGGTGAAGCGTCTGACTTCGGCTCATGTCATGATCTCACAGTTTGTGAGTTCAAGCCACATGTCGGGCTCTGTGCTGACAGCTCAGAGCCTGGAGCCTGCTTCGGATTCTGTCTCTCTCTCTCAAAAATACACACTAAAAAAAGAAGATGTTGAGCCAGAGGCAAGGACTCTGGGAAAATTGTTTTCTCTGCTACTTCTATCAGATGGGCTTTTAGTCACTAGTTTATAAGATAGGACAAGGACAAGGGATCACTTGTGGCTACCGCCATGTTTATGGAGTGGTTGAGTCTTGCTTGAATTGCCTTCTCGTGTTAGTCGTCATTCTGTCCGTGACCTGCCCTCTCTGTATCCTCCAGGGTCAAAGCACGAAGCGGGAGCTCTCAGAGACAGCACCAGTCAGCCGCCAAAGACCTAACCCAGTCTCCCGAAGTCTCCCCGACAACCATCCAGGTGACCTACCTCCCTTCCAGTCAGAAGAGTAAACGTGCCAAGCACTTTCTTGAACTGAAGAGCTTTAAGGACAACTATAACACACTGGAAAGTACTCTGTGACGGGCTGACGGACACCGCTCCTGCTGCTGGTGGCCTCAGGTCGTCTGGCCGGTGGGCGCCAGTCAGCCGAAGTCCCACTTCGTCCAGAGCTCGCCTAGAGGATCGTTCTCCAACCTGTTCTTACGGCCAGTTTCAGAGAATTGGTTAGGACTTGATTTTCCCTTGGTAGCACTTTTTTCTGGAGTTGAATTCAGATGTTTTTCTTAATGTTTCCATCATGGCTTCCTTAAAAATCCTCACTTGGTTTTGATTATAGTTTGTTCATTGGCCTTTTCCCCCTGTCCCCAGACTATAAATAGTCCTAAATTGTAAGAGTTGGGGGAGCCGGGCCTGGTGTATTCTATGTCTGCCCCTTCATACGTAGGTGGATGGGAACCGTTTGTGTTTGAGACATCTTCGAGTTGATTGGTTGGAAAGGCAGACGTGAGCTGGTGGGGAGGTCTGGGGAGGCCGTGAGGTGCGCAGAACAACTTGCCTGGTGCTCCGTGGAAACCAGGCTGTGTGGAAACGTTAACCCGACCTGGTCCCCGGAAACGCGAGGATCGGCCTCAGGCTTTCTTTACATGCTGTCCTGAATAAACGGGAAAGGGAATGTTGGCACCTGACACGATCCCACCCCCCCTCATTTATTGGGGACGCTATATGGGACAGTGAAGCAATGGTCAGACCGATGCCCTGCTCTGACGTTAAAACTAATAAAATGAACAATTAAAACACGTGATTCACTCCTTTATAGGTGCCTTTTAACCAAACAGGCACAGGATATGTTCTTTGGACCTAGGATCATATGGATGCTCCTTGAGACCCCGCGGAAAAAACCCTAAAATGGGGGCTCTGGTCTTTGCTCCTAGAATAGCCTGACAACTGGGACTCGCTTCTGGTCTCCAGGGCAACAGGCCAGGTGACCAATCGGGTCGCAGACCCGGGGTCATTGTTGGAAGCAGACGTGTTGCCGTGACTCCTGAAACCTGGGTGACTGGATGATACAGAGACAAGAGCCTGCTTGTGTCCTGGGCCGGTGTCCCGCAAGCGTGTGGACATGTCTGGGGGAAAGGCCACAAAAGTAGAAGAGGTGTGCAGAGCTGGGGGGTGGGGCGGGGCCGGACGAACTTCCCAGATGGTGACCCTCCGGTTTCCTGAGGTGCCCTGAGGTGAGCGGGTGGGAACAGCAGGAGACTGGGTGGTTCCACACCGGCTGCTCCCAGGCTGCTCCCTGCGCACTTTCTGGACCCAGTGCCCTCACTTCTCTCTCGGGAAAGGCCCATGAGCCCCCTCCGGGAGGGTGCTGGGGACAGGGCGCTGGACTGAGGGGAGGGTGCTGGGGATGGGGTGCCAGCCAGAGGCGGATCAGCAACTCGCTTTTCTTGCAGAGTTTTCAAAGGGTCCTGGGATTTAAGAAGATGGTCGACAGGTAATTCCTGCTTCTGTCCTTTCCCTTTCCCCTCAGCTTGACCCCTGCACCCTCGTGTCCTCCCCACCCCCCTGGCCACCTCGGAGACCTGCTTTGCCCTCCGGGGCTCCCGAGGAAGGACACTGTGGTGTGCAGGCCGCAGCATGGACCGGCCTCCCGGTGCTCACTCGAGCTCGTTCCCCGTGCCACCCAGATGGCTTTACTGTCCCTTTCTTCCCATCCTCCCAGGGAGAATTGGAGCAAGTTTTTGTTGTTGTTGTTGTTTTTTAAGAAGAATGCAAGTATTTGTTGTATCAATCGCGTGATTGGTGCGCCGTATTTGTTGAATGAGCGAATGACTAGACTGGGCTCTGTGTCTTCACCTGGGGAGCTTTGTAAAACACGTCCGGACCTCAACCCAGAAGACGTCACCGCGTGGTCTGGGATTGGGGAGGATAAGCCTGGTTTTTAAGGTTTAACAGGTGGTTGTGCCCAGAGCTGGCAAAGATGTGAGGTGGCAAAAATGCATACAATTTTAGTGAGAGTCCAGATGGATGCAGCCTTTTTACAAACACAGTCTGATGGGGGTGCCTGGGTGGCTCAGTCCATTAAGGGTCTGATTCCTGATTTTGGCTCGGGTCATGATCTAACGGTTTGTGACATTGAGCCCTGCGTCGGGCTCTGTGTTGTCAGCCCAGAGCCCACTTTGGATCCTCTGTCCCCAACTCTCTCTCAAAAATAAATAGAAAATGGGGCGCCTGGGTGGCGCAGTCGGTTAAGCGTCCGACTTCAGCCAGGTCACGATCTCGCGGTCCGTGAGTTCGAGCCCCGCGTCAGGCTCTGGGCTGATGGCTCGGAGCCTGGAGCCTGTTTCCGATTCTGTGTCTCCCTCTCTCTCTGCCCCTCCCCCGTTCATGCTCTGTCTCTCTCTGTCCCAAAAATAAATAAAAAACGTTGAAAAAAAAAAAAATTTTTTAAAAATAAATAGAAATTAAAAATATTTTCGGAGATGCCTGGGTGGCTCAGTCGGTCAAGCATCAGACTTCGGCTCAGGTCATGACCTCACAGTTGGTGAGTTTGAGCCCTGCCTTGGGCTCTGTGCTGAGAAGCTCAGAGCCTGGAGCCCGCTTCACATTCTGTCTCTCTCTTTCTCTGGCTCTCCTCCACTCACACTCTGTATGTCTCCCTCTTTCCCTGTCTCAAAAATAAACATTTAAAAAATTAAAATCGTCAAACATGATCAGTTCTTCAAAAAAATATTTTTACAACATAAAAACAAAGGTAAGTTTGATGAAATCTGTCAAAACTTAAGATCTCAAAATTCACACGTCCTTAGAAGTGGCAGCTGTACTCCTAGGGAGTTGACCTTGCATATATATGCCTGCAAAAGCTCTAGAACATACATAAACAGCATTCTGGACAGCATTGTTTACAAAAGTAAACCAGGGCACCTGGCGCGCTTAGTCGAAGGGCAAGTGACTCTTGATCTCGGGGTCTTGTGTTGCAGCCGCGTGTTGGGTGGAGAGATTACTTTAAATTTTAAAAAGTAGGAACAGCCTACCTCGTTAAGTGACGATATAAAAATACTAGGCAGCCTTTACACAGAATGAAGCAAGTGTGTATGTGTTGATAGGAAAGTCCAACTGTTAACTACTTCTAACAAATGTATGAGTGCGTAGTAATAAAAAAATATACTTCCTAGTATATGATAGAAAAACTTTCTGGAAAAATACACAAACTGGTAACTTTGAGAACTGGGGCAGAAGAACAAAGCTTTCAGTTTTCATTTGGTGTATATATATACATATTTTTTTGTTTATCCCGAGAGTGAGTGAGCACATGCAGTAGGGCAGAGAGAGAGGGAGAGAGAATCCCGGCCAGGCTCCACGCTGTCAGTGCAGAGCCGCACCGAGGTCGAACCCCCAAACCGTGAGATCGCGACCTGAGCCGAAATCAAGAGTCGGACTCAACCCAGTGAGCTACCCAGGTGCCCCAGGATTTTCTTTTTATTTTTTTTTAATTTTTTTTTTTAACGTTTATTTATTTTTGAGACAGAGAGAGACAGAGCATGAACAGGGGAGGGACAGAGAGAGAGGGAGACACAGAATCTGAAACAGGCTCCAGGCTCTGAGCTGTCAGCACAGAGCCCGACGCGGGGCTCGAACTCACAGACCGCAAGATCGTGACCTGAGCCAAAGTCGGCCGCTTAACCGACTGAGCCACCCAGGCGCCCCCAGGATTTTCTTTTTAAATAGTCTGTACACCCAGCATAAGGTTTGAACTCAGGAACCTGAGATCAAGTCACGTGCTCCACCGGGCTAGCCAGGTGCCCCCCCCCCCTTTTTTTTTAAGCCCAATGTATTTGTTTACTATATTCATCACCACAAGGGCTCAACCAGAGACTTAAACCAGAGTGACCCCACAGCTTAAGACACACAATCCTAGGGGCACCTGGGTGGCTCAGTCGGTTAAGTGTCCAACTTCAACTCAGTTCATCACCTTGTAGTTCATGAGTTCAAGCCCCACGTGGGGCTTTGTGCTGACAGCTCAGAGCCTGGAGCCTGCTTCAGATCCTCTGTCCCCCATCTCTCTGCCCTTCCTCCCTCTCGTGCTATCTCTCTCTCTCTCTCTCTCTCTCTCTCTCTCTCTGTGTCTCTGTGTCTCTCAAAAATAAACATAAAAAATAAGAAAGATAACGTAGAGAGGCTACACAGTCCGGGTTCTTGGCTAAGGACCAGCTTTGAGCAGCTTTCTTGCAGATACTTGTTAAAGGCTGTGGGGGTTTCTCCAGGCTCAGCAGCGCGTGTGCTCAAAGGACTCTCGGTGTTGAGTTCTCGCAGGCCCTGGGTGGGCAGCGGGATGGTGCCGATGTCATACAGGGCAGACCGCTTGTCCTTGAGGATGTCCAGGCAGATGTCACCCTGGGTGTCCAGGTCTGGGTGGCAGCAGGGCATGAGGACCCTCCCCCCGGGTGTGTTGTCAGCACTGCGGGACTCCTGGGGGAGCTGATAACTTCAGGTCTTCACATGCTGTGCCCACCGCTCCAGGGATGGCCCCACCCGTGTGAAAGGTTGCCTGATTCAGGGAAGGCAGAAGTTCCTTTGTTGCCAGACACCACGGGGGTCATCGACTCCTGCTGGGGCATCTTGCCCCCAGGACCCCCCCCCCGCCCCTCGCCCCCAGAGGCAGTGACACTGGCAGCCACTGGGTCGTGGCTCTGGGAGCAGTGAGGGCAGTGAGACAGGAACTTAGAGCGTGATTGCAACTCTCATTTAGTATATGAGTCTTTTTTTTTTAATTATTATTTATTTATTTTGAGAGAGACTGCGTGCACACGAGCCGGGGAAGGACAGAGAAGGAGAGAGAAAATCCCACAAACCGTGAGATCGTGACCTGAGCCGAAACCAAGAGTTGGACGCTTAACCGACTGAGCCACCCAGGCGCCCCGGAGCGTGTGACTCTTGATCTTGGGGTTGTGAGTTTGACCCCACGTTGTGTGTAGAGATTACTTAAAAATCTTAAAAAAAAAAATAAAACTCAAGGGTTCTCTGAGCAGAGGACACGTGTGAGAGAGGTGGGGGGAGAGAATGCATATTTCTCTCATGAATTAAAAAACCTTACATGATTGCAGAATGTTGTCTAGCTAAGGATGAAAATCATGGTGTAACGGAAGGTATTCATTTTTAGACTGGATTTTGATACCCAGGTCTGCCATTAAGTGACCTTAGGCAACTCACCTGAACTTTGTTTCCGTGCGTGCCGTGCAAAATTAGTATCTCTGACGCACAGTTACGATGATCAAGCGGCCTGTGTATTCAACGCAGACTAGGTTCTTAGTTAGTTACCCTTCAAGGAGTTGGCCGTGTTCTGACATGCGCACAGAGGGTCCGGTGATGGGGTTTTTGTCACCACTCCTAACTGACCCAGTCAGCTCCTTCCTCTGTACCTGGGGCAGGTGGCAGAATTCACACACCCACTGTGTGTGGCAGACGACGCTGGGCCAGAGGAGAAACCTGTATGCTGCCCTAAGGACGCAGGACACCAGGGGACAGGAGTTGGCACTGGCCGACAAGCAGCTGCTGATGGTGAGTTCTCGCAAGGGTGACCTGAAGCCTCACCCTCACTGCCCCGCAGAGTCCGCCAGGGTCCCAAGCTCTTCACTGCTGCCGGTACTTGCCCAGTGTATCTGCCTCTGAGGTTTTCAGCATTACACTAGAGCAGTACCGGGTCTCGTCAAGTGGCTCTTCGCGTCCAGCTGCAGGTGACCCGGCCTCAAGTCCCGGGGCGCGGACTAGTCCTCGCTCCCCTCGTGTCCGTGCCCAGCACCTGCCTCTCAGAGCCCCTCTCTCCCGGGAGAACCTGGTCGCCAGCAGGTCGCCACCTGCGTGTCCCGGTGCCTGGCAGAGGTCACGGTTCATGGTGTTCTCGGCAAGTAATTGCCGAACGTGGGGTTTCATCCACGGAGAAAGACTTGCGTAGGCTTCCCCTGCAGCGCGCAGCCTCCATGCTACCGCCTAGCTTTGTGGCGCAGCTAAGTCCAAAGCCAGGAGGACGCACGCTGGACTGCCATCGCGGGAGAACGAGGAAAGGGGCCAGCCTAACGTCACACTCTGTTCTGCCCCCCCCCCCCCCCGCCAGGCCCGTCGAGCGGCCCTGCACCAGCTGCTTGAACAGGAGCATCGGCAGTACCAGCAGGAACTGAATCTGACGGGCAGAGCATTTTACGTGGAGAGACTCTGACGGCGCCCAAAACAAAGCTGGCTCTTAACGGCTCGAAGGCAGACATATGGCTCCTTCCACGGCCCTGAATCCCTATTGGTTGCAAAAGTGTTTAGCTGTACCCGTGATCTTAAAACAGCTTCCTGGGTTTTGCTCACTTGCCTCTCCGATCTCACTTCCTCTCGTCTTTTCCGTCTTCCTGGACAAATAGCTCTGAGTGTGGCTGTTCACCCGTGGGTGCCGTGGCGCTTGGCTGGCAGGAGGCCTGGGGTCCCATGATGAGACCTGGGACAGGTCTCTTCCCTCTGGACTCGAATTCCCACCTCTGCAAATTGACAGGGTTCCAAACTCCAGTGCAATGAGGGGTGAGGCAGCTATAAGGAAGTAAGGAGCAGCGATTTATGTGAAGCTGCTCAGAGCGTGTACAATCTCACGGCCTTCAGATTCTCAAGAATTCTAAAAGGTACTTGTTGGTCACATGCATCTGTAGGCCACAGAGAACCTTACTTATGAAGATCTGCTTTACATAAAATGACATCACAAGCCAGAGAGACCCCCGTTGTGCAGCCGGTAACAGGTGCCAGGACACATTGTCACCGCCAGGCCAGAACAACTTCCCGGTCCCCTCACCGGCTGTCAGCATCCTCGTTGGCCACTTGTCCTGTCCACACGGAGCTTGTCCTGCCCTCTGCCCCGTGCGGCTGTGTGCGCTGCACAACTCTGGTCTCCCCGTCCCGCCGCCACCCCCTCCCTCCGTCTGGCTCCAACCCTCAGTGGGCATTTCTCCCCTCCGACACCAGAGCCCCCTCCTTTTCTCCCTGCACACCCCACCGATGGGCACAGAGAGGCAGCAGGTATGGAGAAGGGTGTGGGCTTTGGAGTCAGGTGTGGGTTCTAAGTCTGGTGCCTCTTAATTGTTGTCACCTTGTGTAAGTTACTTCTCTGAGCCTTAGTTTCCTCTTCTGAAAATGGGGACAGTGATGCCCATCTCATAGGATCATTATGAGGATTAAATAAAATTTCATAGCGAGCAAGCCTAGTGCTTGGCACACAGCCGGTGTCCTTCCTTTTCTCTCTCAGGTTTCACTGTGACCCTGGCCGTTCACAAGCCCCTCGCCACGCCCCGGCCACCCCCATGCACCCGAGATGCCACTTCACCCCACGCCTGTGTCTGTGCCCCCATGCACCCATTCGTCCTCACCTCCGACAGCCCTGCTTCCCAAGCATCTCTAAGTCAATGACTCACGAGTTCCTGTAGCCAACAAGGCATGGGGCTCACGGGCTGGGAGGCAGGCGCGGACAGGGGAGGAAGGCAAGGTGACGCATTACGAGGGACAGAAGCAGGCGCACGCGGCCTGGATTTGACCTGCAGCCTGAGGCTGGGTCTCTGATCCTGCGGGGGACCCCCCACCCCGCCCCCGCCGGTCTTTCGTCTGCCCACAGCCGCCTCCCAGTGGGCCCTGCTGTGTACATTGTCCAGGAGAGCCTCGCCCCAGAGCATAGCAGATCTGGGTTTGAATCCTGCCTCCGTCACTGCCTGCCTGCGTGGCTTTGGGCCAGTTACCTTAACTTTCTGGGCCCCAGCTCCTCGTTTGTAAACTGGAGATAATGCCTACCTCCCTGGATTGCTGTGGGGATGAAATGAAGCACTTTGCAGAGAGGTGGTGCATAAGGTCCGATAAATGGTGAGCCATAGTGTTTTCCTGACCCCTGAGAGTTTTTTTCCTTTCTCACCTCCTCTCTGGTGCCTGGCTGCTCCCCAGCCACCCCCGACTCCTGCAGCAGCCCCTTTACTCCTCCTCATTCTTTTTATTGGGACCCACACAACACCCCACCCCTTCTGCCTTGGTCCCTGACCTTGGCCTCTCTCCCCAGGGCTTGTCAGAGCCCGGCTGGCTCCGGTATTGGCAGGCTGCCCCGCCCCCCCATCTCCTGTGACCCCCCCCTCCTCCCCCCGCCTGCTCTGTCTGCTCTGATCACATCAACTGTTCCCCCCGGTCATAGCCACCCAGCCAGCCCCTTTTCCTTCTGGGGCTGGCACCTTCTCCACCTCCAGCCCCAGAGGGTCCGGCCTGGTTCGAGATGGCCACACAGGAGGCACCGCCAGGAGAGTCAGATCCCTTTTATCGGGGCCACCTGAGGCCTGCCTAATCAAGCCCCGAGGTCAGTCTCCTTCTGAGAGAACTGCTCCTCTTCTACATCAATGTCCCCAAACATGAGGTGCTTTTTGCTCCTGTCACTTCCCAGCCTCTGGTTCACCAGGGCAGTTGAGGCTCCCAGAGAAGGGAGCTGAACGTGGGGGTAAGGGTAAGGCTGGTGGTCACGAGAGCAAGCATTACACACACACCCCGCCCCCCCGGTAAGAGCCATGGGGAGCAAGGACACGAAACGACAGCACAGGGTTAGCGTGGGGCTGCGCGCCCTCTTGTCAGCCTTCCCCTGGAGGGCCGGAGGCGCACAACGGGCATCGACTGGGGCTTTGGACAAGCTATTGATCTAGATCAAGGGCACTGTGGAGTGGGTATATGTGTGGGGCAGGGTGGGGGTGGGAATCCGGACTAATGGGAACACGGACACACGGAACAGGCCTGGGGCTGAAGCAGGGCACCCCCGCCCACCCCCGCACGGCCGCCCGCTGCAGCTATAACTCGGGCTCCGTTCTGCCACAGCGGAGACACACCCGCCTGCCGCATGACGGTCAACAGACCTGATCCTCCTCAGAAGAGACCCCCCCGGCGGGGAGCCAGGCTGGACCCCTGTGAGGGAAGACGCTGGGAGAAGAGCACCAAGGACTGTGGGCTTCTTCCTGGCAGAGGGGCTCCGCCCTTGATCTCCTAAAGTCTTCGTTTCAGTTCTGCCAGGCAGGGCAGGCCATATACCTTCTCCGGAGCCCGGGCTGGAGCCCGCCAGGGGCACAGGTCCCTCACCTCTTCCGGACACCCAAGGGTGACTTTGAGGGTGCCTGGAAGACATGGGGAGAAGGGGAGAAGGAACAAGATGATGGAAGAAGCGTGCTGGAAGTTTCTCATGGCCACTTCTCTGTAGTACTTCAGAGCAGGAGGACTCCAGGATGCTGTGGGCTGAAAGGCCCTCGGCAGTCTGGCGGGGTGATCTGGAAGGTTAGGAGTTCCGTTCGAAAGGTAAAGCAGGGTGTACAAGCACCCCCCCCCCCCAAAAGGCCCTCCCCTGGAAAGCCTCAGGGCAGTGGGAAGGAGGCTGGCGAGGGCAGGCGGCTGGGCCGGCCTTCAGTGCCATGGGCGCGACATCAGGGCGAGAAGCTCTGTGTGGGAGCCCTTGGAGAGGATAGGTGTCCGGATGTGGAGCCCTGCCAGACAGGCTTCCTGGTCTGGGCCAACGTGATCCAGCAAAGGCCAGGCGCTGGTGGGAGAGGAGCTGATACAGGGACAGCACGAACGGCAGACGAGTGAGAGCCAGCTGTCTTGGGAGGCAAAGAGCAGGGGTCAGCATCCTTCCCCAAGGAGATGGCTCTCCATGCAGGCAAGCTTGGTGGCCGGAGGGGAGGAAGGCAGACGACCACCAAAACTCTCCTGCCTGCTTCTGTGTGATATGTTTGATATTGGGTTGTTTAATTAGGAACCAACTAAATATCAAACATATTCTTACAGCAGTGGGCAATTTGGCATCAACCTCTGGGGCCCCTTTACCGAACCGCTTATCTCCAGGGTCCCTTTGGAACACCGGTGGCTGCAACCTACGTGGGTCTCACTCTTAGGCTGGAGAGCTCGTGCGGGAGTACAAGAGCAGGAACTGGAGTTTCAGTTCGTCCCGTATCTTTCCCTTTTACTGGAAGGGATGTAGCTCTGATCTTCTGTCCTTGTATTTTTTTCCTCCTTATTCAATACTGCCCCCACCCTTATTAACTGCTGCTTCCTGGCCCTGGGACTCTCTTCTTCACTAGTCCTGCAGCGAGGGTCTTTGGTTTCTCTGCTTCCCTTCAAGAGTCAATTGATAGCCTATCTGCCCATCTACCTCTAGTGACTGGAAGACCTCAAGAGTAGACTCCAGTGTTGCCCCGTGCCCTGGTGGGTGTCTCAGTTACCCCACTGCTGGGGCTTAGTATTAACGCTAGCCATCTTTCCTTGACATATGACTAATTAGACACATTCATAGTCTTCTCTGGTAGCTCTGGTCACCTTGAACAGTGCCCACCTCTCCCCTGGCATACTCTCAGATTGTGTGGCACTGGTGTACTGGGATCAATTGCCACCTGTCAGTAACAGGCTCCAAGTGGAGGAATGAACATGGCCTGGAGTCAAGCCAGGGAGAACAGAGCTGGCACCGATGACGACTGTGATGGTGGATGGCGGTAGGTTGGGTAAGGAGAGAGCAGAGGACAAGAGTGGAGAGCAGCACAGTGCTTGGTCAGTGTGGGTATGAAAGTTCTACCTAAAGACCACTGTGGGCAAACAGAGGGCATGGTCCCACCCAGATTACCCTGATCCTCCCCTGCTTCTCTCCCCCACCTCACTTGAAGCTCTGGGAGGACCTTCCAGGGACCGACGGTCACCGCTTACTGTGTCCCTGTGGCTCTTAATGGGGAGGAATGATGTCTCCCTGCCAATTAGAGACTCTTCAAATAGCACAGTAATTTGATCTGGGGATCCGGGGGAATTGTCAGGGATCATCACGAGTGACCTCTCCTTTTTCACTGTTGCTCAAGCTCCCTGAATGCTGGGAATCAAAAGGTAAAACTCAACCAGTGGACTTTGACCAGCATCCAACACAGAGGGGGGTGAGGGTGATGGGGAAACGGAAGGGCAACTAGGACCCTCTGGGTGAAAGCTACGCTCCTAGAATTGCCAAAGTACCCTCCTGTATTTCAGTGTTCTCCCCTCCCCTCGCTCTTTTAAAACACCCACAGAGCTGCCCAGAGGGTGGAACGTGCCAGGGTCAGGGAGAACCTCTCCCCTCCCCCACTTTCCATTGTCTAAAATCAGCCTCAGCTGTTCCCCCATTTTTCTTTGCTGGTGATGTCAGTCCATCAAAGTATCTCACCCTGCGCTCCCCCAGGGAGAACAATAATGGGATGGAAGGAGCTGGAAAGACCATATTAGGAACAAGAGGTGGAGCCTTGAGCAGAGATAAAAGGCTCGAGCCTGGGGGCCGCCTAGTCACTCAGCCAGCTGCCCTCCTCTCCTGCCCTGGCCTCCAGTTCTCCAGGTTTCTCAGGCGAGCTCACCAACAGCCACAGCTCATGATGGAGGCCATCAAGAAAAAGATGCAGATGTTGAAGCTGGACAAGGAGAATGCTCTGGACCGGGCAGAGCAAGCTGAAGCGGAGCAAAAGCAGGCAGAAGAGAGAAGCAAGCAGGTGGGTGCTGGCGCCGCTCTCTCTTGCCTGCTGGCGAGCAAGACTGTGAGACGGGAGAGGGCTCTCGTGGGAGAGGCAGTGACCACCAGCCCAGCTTGTTCTTTGGGTGGGAGGGACTCTCTTCTTCCCCAGCCGCACCGGATAGGCAGAGGACATCCAGCGTCTCGGCTCCAGAGCGCCTGTGTGACCCTGGGAAATCCAGCAGCCCCCTCTGAGCCCCGGTGTGTCTGCCAGATCTAAATGGGGTGGATCATGTTCTGGGAGAACCCAGTTTCTAGAGGAAAATGTGGGGGCTGGGCACACAGGATCTCTTTTCCCTTGATCTTTTTTTAAGATTTTATTTTTAAGTAATCTCTACACCCAACATGGGTCTCGAACTTATAACCCCGAGATTAAGAGTCACATGGCTCTACCGACTGAGCCAGTCTTGAGTCACAGGCATCTACACCCTTACCACCCCAGGGTCTTGGATGAAAACCCACCATGGCTTGGTCATCTTAAGGTCAGAGATCCCAGGGTCACAGGTCAAGGCATAACTCCCAGGGCAGTCGGTGGAAGTGGCTAGGGAGAAAGTATGCCTCTTTGGGAGTGAGCACAGGGGTCTGTCAGGGCTTGGGGGCCCCCGGTCTGGGCCTGCTCCATTGTGTGTGACTCGTGGGGCTCCTGCAGCTGGAGGACGAGCTGGCGGCCATGCAGAAGAAGCTGAAAGGGACAGAGGATGAGCTGGACAAGTACTCTGAAGCTCTGAAGGACGCCCAGGAGAAGCTGGAGCTGGCAGAGAAGAAGGCTGCTGACGTACGTATGACAGAGTCGGAAGGTGGGTTAATCCGCATGTGCAGAGCGCCATGTTGATAGGACGAAACTCCACGCTTGGACACACACATACTTGTGGATTCAGAGTGTAGAAATAGATGCTCGCGTGCATTTTTGCACACAATCACATGCTGACGTACCCTCCTAATGGCATGTTCATTTGTTCTTAAATGTCTCATTTTTGTCTCATCCTCAACCCAGGAACTTCATTATGTTTCCCAGGACCCAGACAAAGGGAGGGGTCTCCAGGTCCAGACTGCTATCACTTTTCCCACCTCCTCCCCCATGCCACATTCCTCGCTTTTGTGTCCAAGCCCTGGCACGTAGATGTGGATATTAATAGGGAAACTCTCATCTCTCAACCGCCCAGCAGAGCCAGCTCAGATTTCACAATGGGACAAAAGAGGTCACAATGACCCTGGCCCTCTATGGGTTTATTTATCTGGGCCACTGTGGGCACCTGCCCTTATGCCACGGAGACACCACAGCAAGCATTGCTCATGACAGGCTGGGTAGCAACAAGGAGTCTTACAGGGGAAAAGGGGTCACCACCAGACCATACTCTGTGGCAATGACTCACTCAGCTTCTCTGCAGTTGGGTTCAATTTTTCCATCTGAACATGAAATAAATTGTTTTTTTCCACTTCATGTTTATCCCGTCACCACCTACTTCCATTTACCCTCAAGCTTAAAGCTTTAGCACAACAGTAAATGAGAGGCGACAAAGGAAAGAAGTTTGGAAGAAAAGTGACATAACAGCAACAAAAGAAAGTGTGGGATTGATGGAAATACAGTCAATTCTTAGCACGGAGTTAATAGGAAAATAGGAGCATGCATATATATATATGCATGTATGTATATACCCACACATACACATATTTTTAGGAGCACGTATACTTTTTTTAATGTTTATTTATTTTTGAGAGAGACAGAGCGTGAGCGGGGGAGGAGCAGAGAGAAAGGGAGACACAGAATCTGAAGCAGGCTCCAGGCTCTAAGCTGTCAGCACAGAGCCCGATGTGGGGCTTGAACTCACAAACGTGAGATCACGACCTGAGTCGAAGTCAGACAGCTAACCGACTGAGCCACCCAGGTGCCCCAGGAGCGCCTGGTTTTGGAAAATAGAGAGACAGAGTGGGTCATTCGCAGATGTTTCCAGACCCTCAAGTTTGGCCTCTTTGCTCTCAGGCCCATCATCTCCCCTTTGGCACTCTGCCACCTGCAGTGGCCAGGGAACGTAACGAGGACTGTTGAACGTATCCTGCCAGAGGTCAGAGATACAAAGAGGATCATACACGTTATACGTATTTGTCGTTTCCAAGAGTTTAGTCCCCTGCAAACTATTAATTCTTCCTTCTTGGAAAACTGCAGAAAACACAGGTTACCTCCAGAGGTTTGGGCAAATGCTTGATGGCCTGTTGGAACTACCTGACCAAGGTTCTGGGTCTAGATGGATAGATGATCTCTCTGGCTCATAGGGACAGAAGTTTTCGCAAACTGGCAGTGTTGGGTTAAGGGGAGTTTTATGAGATGTTGGGTGACGACTCTCCTGGAGAGTCTAAGGCTAAAGAGGCAGGTATGTGGGTTGGAGGAGGTGTGTCCAGGAGCAAGGAAAGAACAAACAAGTCTAACCTTCGATCTTGGGAGAGAGAAACACAGAGGCTCTAGATGACACCCCTATTTCACTGGGAAGATAAAGGAATGTCCTGGGGATGAATTCTGTCTGTCCTACGCTGTTGCACACATACAGACACACACTGTCATCCCCCACCCAGACAGGGTGGGTTCAGTATATTCACTCGAAAGGAGTTACTCATGTTTATATAGGAACCCACCAAAACCCATTTCAATATGTAGTATGTGGGTAGAAAAAGTTGTTTAACTTCTCTCCCCGTTAGCTTTCCCTACAAGTCAGCGAGTACCCTCAGAGGCGTGCCCGAGGCCAAGAAGTGGGGGAGGAAGGCTGTGAGCAGCAGGCAGAAATACGTTAGGCTAGGAAGGAAGCAGGAGGAAAGGTTTTTTTTTCTCAGAGCTGGGGTTAGCAACCTTCCACCTGTGAGCTAAATCCTGTCACAGCCTCGTTTTGTACAGTTTTACTGGAACGACACCATGCCCATTCGTTTGCATATCATCTACAGGCTTTGTCCCATGGAGGTCAACACACCCTGTGGCCTGCAAAGCCAGAAAAACTGTACTGTCTGGCCTTTCCCAGAAAAAGTTGGGGGATTTCTGCCTCAAAGAATCAGAGAAGGAAAGTGAAGTGTTTATAGGAATTGGAAAAAGCGCTGAATAAGGAGGAAGCAAAAGGTTTAAAGCAGAGAGCAAGGGTCAGAGTCACCAGCAACATGATGTCTGCATCTTCGGGGGGAGGGTGCGCGTCCAGTACAAGTGTCCTGGGAAGTTCACAGCTCAGCTCCTACCCTCGAGGCTAACAGAGCAGATTACTCTGATGTGGATATAAGGGCAGGAGAGGGAGTGGAGGGAGTCAACGACTCATGTTCACACAGGGAGTTCTGGTTATCTGAGCAGCTTTTCTGGAAAGCACAGGATTTGCTGGATTGCTTGAAGAAAGAAAAGGGCAAGGGTATGGCAAGGTCAGTACAAGCTTCACCTTTTCATCCCTGAATTGTCTGAAATCGTTTTCAAAAAATTGTAACAAAGCATACATCACGTTTGCCATTTTAACCACTTTTAAGGGTACGGTTCAATGGCAGTAAGAACATTCACGTGTGTAAGGGCTTCTCAACCCGAGGTGAAGTCAGAAGCTCATTAGGGTAAAGCAAGGGGAAAGAGGAGTGCAAGGTTAGGACAAAGAGTAATACCAGACGTGAGAGGGGTGGGGGATGGACACGTACACCTGCTGATACATTGTTGTATTGTTGGTCACCAGGAAAACATTAGCACTGGGCCCTTTGCTGCCCGTCCATCATGCCTTTAAAGGGTATCAGGAGTCAATCCACCTGTTTCCCTGGATCAAGAGAAGATTATCTGTTCACATCTACCAGACTCAGGAATACAGCGGTGCTCCGAGCAGCCTTGGGTTGGTCTGCGTTGAGGGCGCCGGCCGCTTCGCTAGGGCAAAGGGAGGTAAACAGCGCCCCCTGCTGATCATCACCCAGATGCCAAAGTCTCACTTCTGTCTCCATCTTCTGACCAGACTTCTCCAAGAAGAGCTGGAAAAATTCTTAGGCCATCAGGGTAGAGTTTACTCCCTGTTCTTCCTTCCCAGTTCCAGGAGGGAAAAAACAGTACACAGCGTACTCTACCAAGCAAATTATTTACTGTTTGAATTGTTTCCTCTAAACAGCTCATTGCTCAGTATTTCTAAAAGGAAATAGGAAGAGGAAGCCTCTGGAGGGAGTGTCTTCAGAACCAGGCATTGAGGGCAGCGCCTGTCTTACCTACCAGTCATTTCAGGGATCAGGAGCCTTAATCCTGAGTCCTGCTCCGCACCATAATTTTGAGGGGAAAAGAGAGTCGCAGCAGAGGAGACATTTGTCATGATGGCTTACAGGGAAGGCAGGCGTACAGTACAAACAAGTAGGAGAGAACAGGAGGTAAAATTTTCAAGTCTCTTTACTATTGTGCTTCCAGAAGTCCCACGTGGCAGGGACTGGGAGGCAGTTTCTAACTCAGGGCCCCTGAAGGTAGACGTGGCAGTGAAACTGTTTAGTTATCACCGAACAGAGGCTCGGTTCTACAGGACGTTTGCTAGGCACTCACGTGGCTGTTGCCCAAAGGGTCTGGTAACAGTGATCTGTAAGAGAGGACTCCTTCCTGATAAAATCTTTCTCACCCGCACAGAGAAATGTGACGACTGATTACCATACCTAAATTACTCAAGGTTCGGAAGGCCTGGCAGGTTGGTGAATCGCTGGTGCACAGCGACCCTCCAAGGTGACGGGGGAAGGACGAGATCCGTACCGATGCCAAGGGAACGAGAAGTCCGCCATCCCGGCCTTTTCTCTCACCCCCGGAATTCCCTGCCTGGACTTTCAGGCGGTGGGTTAGGGTGGGAGAGAAGCCTACCTGGGCCCACCCGGAGCGGAGCGGAGGCTGCAGAGCCGGGCTCTTCTGAGGCTGGGGCCCAGCAAGCCCTGGCCTGTCCCGGCACCCGAGTTGGGAGCCTGTGTACGGTGGGTGGAAGCCGGGGCGGCGTCGGGTGCGCGGTGAAGGCGGACGCCGCGCGGCCCGGGCCGGCGGACCTGCTGCGGGGCAGAGGGCGGCCTGTCGCGCGCCTTCCGGTTGCCATGGTAGCCCGCGCCCGGCGCTGCCCCGCCCCCCTTTGGTGGGCCGGGAAAGGCCCCGCCCCGCGCTCGCGTCGAGCGCCGCCCGCCCGGGGTCTGTCGCGGCAGGGCGCGGCGGTGACGCCACATCCGGGCGGGTGGGCGAGTTCCGGTATTTCAGGGAGGAGCAGGCGGAAGTGGGGGTGAGAAGCGGCTACAGCGCCGAGCGGAGGAGGCAGGAAGCCGAGAGCGAGCAGGGGCTGGGTGGGCACCATGGCCGGGATCACCACCATCGAGGCGGTGAAGCGCAAGATCCAGGTTCTGCAGCAGCAAGCCGATGACGCAGAGGAGAGGGCCGAGCGCCTGCAGCGGGAAGTGGAGGGGGAAAGGCGGGCACGGGAGCAGGTATGGAGAGGGCGAGGCGCGCGAGGGGGAGCGGGCGCTGCAGCGGCCGGGACCCCGAAGGGGGGCCCTTGGTTTCGCGGCGGAGCGCGGGCCGCGGGCGCCGGCTGACTCGGAGATGAGGTTGGAGCCCGGCGGATGGGTGGGGCTCACCCGCGGCTGGACCTGAGGCGGACGAAGGGGGAACTGGGCGCTCGGGTGAGCCGGCTTGACCTTTGAAGGAACTGAGCCTCGCGGGGCCTGGAAAGTGGTTCTCCTCCTCCTCCTGTCTCCCCGCTCATTCATTCAGTCCTTCCGAGGCTGGCGCGGCCAGGGGAGGGGCTCAGCGGCCTCTCCCTCCCCCACTCCTCGGTGAAGGGCGGGGTGGGGGGGGGGATTCGCTCTCGTTAGAGGTTTCCGGCCCAAGGGGGGAGAGTAGGTGGGTGCCGCTCTGGCCTGGGAGGGGCAGGGCCGGCTTACTGTGCGGGGGTGGGGGTGGGGGTGGGAACCGCCGGAAAGCCCCCGGCCTGGCCTGCTGGCAGCCTTTCCGCTCCCTCCTCCAGCTCAGGAAATGAGGCTGCAGTCGGCCGAGAGGAAGCGCGGTGCCCTCCCTGGAGGAGGTTAAGGCCACAGCACCGCCTCCCATCCTCCGGCCTGGGGCTCTTTCCTTTTGTGGGGGCAACTGCTAAACCCACTGTGTCAACCGCCCGAAGCAGCCCAGGAGGAGTTGGTACCTCACTCACTATGTTAGTGCGAATGTGCGAGCCAACAAAACTCGCCCGGCCCTAGCCCTGACGACCTGGAAGGCGGGGACTTCTGCAGGATTCTGGCCTTGATTGCTGAAGTGTAATCAGTGCAGGCCCAGCCGGCTGAGAACACTTCTTCCAAGCGCAGCCGATAAGCCAGTTTGTGTGGCCGAGACTCGGATTGAGTGCCAATTTCTGTCAAGGTTTCTGGTTGACCTCGGCAGTGTGGTTCGTGCAGACAAAATAACGAGTTCCAAGGAGCCTCTAGTGACACTCTGTTGTTTCCCAGTTACCCGCCACGGTGTCTCTTTTTATTAAAGATAATATTGGCTGAACTGGAAGTTGGAACATAAAATGTTGGTGAAATGAATGGTGATTCTCGAAACTGCTTTCTGCTTAGAGGAGGGCCAGTAATTTTAGTAAGCCACAAGACTTTCCAGGGTCTAGGGTACAGGCTAGGGGGTGGAACTGATCTCCTGACTTGGTTTTGGAGAATCTTGAGGCTGGAGAGAAAAGTAAGTGTTGCTAAAATTTGAAGACCTTATGAGGAACTTCTGTGGTTTATTGGTATTCCTTGTTGTTCTCTTGCCTGGTCAGTTTTGTTTTTGTTTTTGTTTTTTGGTTTTTGTTTTTTTTTCCCTGGCTGCTCCACTGGGGAGTGGCTGAGAATTACTGTTTTGGGGGGAGAGTGGGAGATTGCTAGAATGCTCTTGTTTTTCTACCTGGGCGTAGAAATGCTGGGGTCTTGTCTTCTCTGTCATCTTTTTCTCAGGGGATTTCCCCCATGTTCATTATATATATTTTTACGTTTATTTTACCTATTTTGAGAGAGAGAGAGAGAGCGAGTGTGCCCACAAGGGAGGAGCACAGAGAGGGAGAGAGGGAGAATCCCAAGCAGGATTCACACTGTCAGCGTGGAGCTCGATGTAGGGCTCGAACTCCCCAACCGTGAGATCATGACCTGAGCCGAAATCAAGAGACCGACTGAGCCACCCAGGTGTCCCAGTGTGAGTAGCTTCTAATTATCAATTCAAGTGAGATGGACTGGCTGGGTGACTCTGTGGCTAGTGACACTTCTCGTTTCCTTTGTTCTGCAGACTAGATCCCCTTAAAGAAGGCAGGGTTGGCTTTTAAAGAACCGGCCGTGTGTTGAGCTGCAGAGTGTTAGGCTCAGCATTGAAGTGTGGGCACCCTGGGGATAGTTCTAGGGTGGGTGACGCCCCTTCGCCCCCCCCCCCCCTCCCGGCCGGCTTCCTCGCAGGAAAACTTGGCCTCAGTTTCCCCCTGGTCTTCCAGGTGATAGGCAGAGGAGTGAGCAGCTCGAGATGTTCTTTACGGTTCCTTCCTCAGCGCCTGCCGGATTTGCTTACTGAGTAGAGGTCTAGTGAGGAAGTCTTCAGATGGGGAAGTAGGGTGATAGTTAAAGGTTGATGAAACCAGTTTCTTCTTTCTGTTCCCCAGCTTGAGGGAGCTTAACCGTTTGGCTTTCTGCTCTGGTGAGCTTTGAACTCCTCCTGAGGAGGGAGGGGTGCTTGGGCTTGGCCTGTTACCCTCTCAGGCATTCTGGAGTGTGGGTTCGGCAGCCTCCTCCTTCCTCTGGAGCTGGAAGCTGGGCACTCCCTGATGGTATCTCAGGCTGTTAGTGGGATCATCACTTAATTATTTTTCTGGCTGCTTTGTGTGACCCTTCGCTCTTTGTTGGGAAGCTGGGTGAGTCCAGAGCTGAGACTGCAGTTGTTCTGGGAGCGGCCTTTCTTTTCTGCTTTTAGTCTGGAGACTGACCTTTCACAGCGTAGCATCATGGCAGGTATACTTTCGGTTCTGAACCTCCTTTGCAATTCTTGCTAAACTTAAACAGGGGGCGTAAACATAATGTTCAAATGCATCATTTTTCCTTACCTGTTTGTTTTGTTTTTGATGGTGATAACAATACACATAACATAAAATTTACTATTTTAACCATTTTTTAAATGTTTATTTTTGAGAGAGAGAGAGAGACAGAGCGTGAGCCGGGGAGGGTCAGAGAGAGAGGGAGACATAGAATCCAAAACAGCTCTGAGCTGTCAGCACAGAGCCTGACGCGGGGCTCGAACTTAAAAACTGTGAGATCGTGACCTGAGCCGAAGTCGGATGCTTAACTGACTGAGCCACCCAGGCACCCCTGTTTTAACCATTTTTAAGTTTACATACAGTTCACCTTATTTGTTTTTAATACCTCTCTCTCCTAACTTACTCTGGTATTTCCCTCCTTTTTTCTGGTCTGAAAAATTGAGAAACACTATTGAAGAAGCGAGTGAGCTTTAAAACAGCAGGTTTTGGGGCGTCTGGGTTTGGGTGGCTCAGTTGGTTAAGCGTCTGACTTCGGCCCACATCGGGCTGTATGCTGACAGCCAGAGCCTTCTTGGGATTCATTTTCATTCTCCGTCTCCCTCCCTCTCCCTCCCCCCCACCCTCCACCCCCCATTCATGTGCACGCACGTGCGCGAGCGCGCGCGCTCTCTCTCTCTCTCTCTCTCTCTCTCTCTCTCAAAATAAATAAAAGCAAAACTTAAAAACAAAAAACAGGCTTTTGGCCCTATTCCCCATTTCCAATCTCTGGGGGGATTGGAACGCCTGTTGTGTGGCTCTCCTTTTGCTGGGTCGGGTGGACCCGGCAACAGGCTTTATCACCTTTCTTTGGTTTAGGTTTACTTTCCTGCTGATTACCTTTCTCTTTCCCTCCCGTTGGCGCACACACTCCTGGGGCGAGGCAAACAGCCCTTTGCTCTGGAGTCTCCACCTTTGTTTACTCTGTGGCAGATAGCTCTGCTCCCTTCCTCACACCTGCCGCCCCCCCCCCCCCCCCGTGACTTTAAAGTCCCTAAGGACACAGTGTCACCCCGGGTAGATACACTTGTGTGGACACCGTGAACCCCGGAGTACTCCTTTCTTCACAGGCCCAAGCCTCACTTTTCCATTACTGGTTTCCTTTGATCAAAATTTCATCTGTGGCTTTTGTCTAAAAAGAGAAACCCCAGAGTGGCAGAATGCCAGATTTAGGCTAATCCCCTTCTGTCCTTGGCCCTGATTTGCCTCCGAGCACCAGCGCCCCAGCACTTCCTTGCCTTGAGGTGTGTGGCGCGCCTGGGGAATCTCTTCTGTTTGGAGGATGGTAGCACTTAAGCCACACTCTTTTCACAGCTGAAGCTGTGGCCAGCCTCCTCCTCCTCCCCCTTCTTCTTTTTGTTCTTCTAACATTTATTCACCTTTCAGAGACAGAAAGACAGAATGCAAGTGGGGGAGGAGCAGAGAGAGAGGGAGACACAGAGTCCGAAGCAGGCTCCAGGCTCCGAGCCGTCTGCCCAGAGCCTGATGTGGGGCTTGAACCCACGAACGGCCAGATCATGACCTAAGCCGGAGTCGGATGCTTAACCGACTGAGCCACCCAGGCGCCCCGTGTGGTCAGCCATCTTCTAATGTGGAGGACCCTGTTATTACCTGAAGGAAAGACCTCAGAGTCTATCCCCCAGGCTGGGCAGAGGTGGATGGGCTGAAAGTTCAAAACCACATCTGGACGTGCTAACCCTTGGGTAATTAGAATAGCACAAGGTTTAATGTTTCCTGTTCTGGTTTGCAGAAGTCCGTCCCGCCCAGTGTCTTGCGGGACTTGATTGACCCGGAAGGGATGAAGGGATGGGTGTTGTGCGTAGGTTCTGGCTTGAAGGAAGAGTCTTCCCTTATTCCCTTAGACATAGTCCTAGATCTTGATCCTGCAAACTTCTGTTTCTTTGTAAAGAGAACTGATCTTCTGTAGGAGGAGCAGAAAGAGAACAGTGACTGGCTTCCCCCCCCTCCTGCCCGGGGTCTCTGAAGCTTTGGTGGGGACACCCCGTGGCAGGTTCTGCATTTGATATAGGCTCCGTCAGTGTGTGTCAGTGTGTGTCAGTGTGTGTGTGCGTGCTCTTGCTCTCAGGAGGGCACCAAGAGGTGCCTTCTCCTCCCTCTTCAGCCTTGCGAAGAATTCTATTGTAATTGCTGCTTTGTGGGAGAAACTGCCTGCCAGATTGTTGTCATGGAAACTGTACACCCTGCCCCCGTAGTCTGTTATCTTCTCCATTTGGGAACTACTGGTGAGCTGGATGGAGACTTAGATTTTATGAGCTTCCTCCAAATCTGGTTCAATTCTTTTTTATAGTCCTAGGCGTTTGAGGGAGGGAGATGGGGTAAATCATCGCACCGGCCGTGATTTATTGGCCTTGCCTGATAGCTTGACTTGTCCTTGTTATCTTGAGTCATTAACCTTTTTGGACTTGTGAAATGTGTCCAAAGAGACATCTGTTTTCCTGGAGGAAATAGGATCAGGGGACACTTGTCTTTGTGGTATTTTGAATAGTGTAGTTAGAGACACAAACGGGTTCTTAGTAACTTCAGCTTGTGTGGACTCGTGACTTTTCTTCTGTGGGTTGGTGGTTATATAGCTCCAGACCCTACGGGACTTTGAATCTCCCATGTTTGTATTTGGAAATTTTTGTTAAGAAGCTAATTCTTAACAGGAGTCTTTTGGGCTGCATCCCTCCCCATAGGGGCTGGTGACCCAGATTATTTCTGTAGCTGCTCCCACCCCTGACTGCCAGGAGGAAATCAGGGTAATGGAATTCAGGCACAATCTGGACTGTAGAAGAGAGATCGTGTTAACCAAGCACTTGGATAAGCATCTGAACTGGGTAGCATGCAGAGCAGGTGGAGTCCTCGCATGGCTGAGGCAGTCAGTGTGCTTGCCACCAGGAAAGGTGTAGGGACGAGAAAGGCAGTCATGACAGGGGGGCTTTTCTGCCAGCGGAGTTCATCTACACGCAGGCTGCCTCCTTTCCCCGTTTCTCACTCCACTGCCAAGGAGGAGGCATGGGGCGGCTTGTGTTCTGGCCGGGCCTTTGTGTGGGCTGGAGTCAGGGAGAGGACTGACAGCAGCCGGGAGGAGGCTGAGGCTGAGGGATGACCGTGGCAGTGGAAGGGAGTCACCGTTCAGAAATCTGCAGGAGTCGGGGTGGACACGGAGGAAGCATTCTCCTCTGCGCCGCCCCCCCACCCCCTTTTTGTATGTCAGGCAGGTAGTTTTAGTTAGAAGAGCTCCTCGGTGTCACCTTTGAAAAGGTGGGGGGTGGGGAGCAGGTTGCAGAGATTGGGGGTGGGGTGGGGAGCCCAGCGTTGCATCCTTTTGCGTTCTGGTCTGGACCGTTATTCTGAAAAACGTTCTCTTGGCTAGTGAGTCCCCTGGTGTATTAGAATAAGGTCGTTGGAGGGTTAACAATTTGATTTCAGCAAATTAATAGATAATCCGAATTCCTTCTGATTTTTCCACTTTACAAGACACTCGAAAGCAGACTGCAGAGAGGGCAGGACGCCCGAGCTCAGGCGGGAGGAGCCCTTCGCCAGACACCTTTCCTGATACCAGTGTGCTCAGGAACTTGACCCAAGTCCAGAAAGGAGGCGGTGCTGTGTGGCACTGGGCTGGGCAGGGAACTGTGTTTTAAACCGCTCTTCCTGTGGAGTGCCCCAAAGTCGGCTGGTGGGAAAGGGGGAGATGGGCGTGTGTGCATGGTGTCCGCGTCTGCGCCGGGACAGGTGTTGCCGCGTCGGACCCTGCCTTCTGCTTGGCGCTCAGTCCCAATCTCAGTCCGACTTCTGTCCATTTCTCATTCAAACACAGGCTGAGGCTGAGGTGGCCTCCTTGAACCGTAGGATCCAGCTGGTAGAAGAGGAGCTGGACCGGGCCCAGGAGCGCCTGGCCACTGCCCTGCAGAAACTGGAGGAAGCCGAGAAAGCCGCTGACGAGAGCGAGAGGTGAGTAGGGGAGCCTGTGGGGTGGGGCATGGGGTGCAGAGGGACCTGCAACACTCGGGTCAATGCATTTCACTTCAAGACAGACTGAGGGCTCCCTGGACTCCGTGACCTTTTGCAATTGGTGTTACCCTATAAATTGATCTAATGGTTGTTAAAGAGGGCCACCAGGATGGCCTCCACTTAGTGGATCGTGGCCTTACTTGTGAGACGAGTTCCCCTAAAGCAGTGGTTCTCCAAGTGAGGTCCCCGCCCAACAGCACCTGGCGCTGGGTGAAAATTCAGGCAGACTCTCAGTCCCTCCCCTGATCTAAGAGTCCGAAATTCTGGAGATAGAGCCCAGCGATCGGTGCTGAATAAGCCTTCTTAACCTTGGCCGCACCGTCAGAATCATGGGGGTGAGGGGTGGGGACCGTTGGGGAGTTAAAAATACTGCAGTGCCTGGAGTTATGCCCCAGTTCAGTTGGAGCCCATCGTGAGAGGGGTGTGGGTGGTGGTGATGGTGTTTAGATTTTTTGTTTTTTGGGTTTTTTTTTTAAGTTTATTTATTTATATTGAGAGAGAGTGACAGAGAGAGAGCACAAGCAGTGGGGGGTGGGGGTGGGGGACAGAGGATCTGAAGCAGGCTCTGCACAGACAGCAAAGAGCCCAATGCGGGTCTTGAACGCACGAACAGTGAGATGATGACCTGAGCTGAAGGCAGACGCTTTAACCTACTGAGCCCCCCAAGCGCCCCCTGGGTGTTGATGTTTTTAAAGTTGGTCTGATGATTTTTATGTGTGCCCAGGGTTGGGAACCAAATCACAGCTCACCTTTGTTGAAAGTAGTCAATTGCCTTCTTGCCGCTGTGGGGTAAACCAGAACAAAGGTGTGTGCTGACACGCGTGGGGTCAGACGAAGGCTTTCAGAATCAAAAATGCCCTGTCGGACGGACACAGGTTGACATCGTGCTGCTGGGAGAATGTGTCGCGTGGCTGTGTGTGCTCTATTACAGAGCAGGGTGCAAGTTCTAGAAAGGGAGGAAGGCCTGGTACACAACAGGGTAGTGTGTCATTCTGTTGGGGTTTTCTCTTCGTGAAACATTTCTGGAAACTTTATGAATAGAGTTTTCCTCTGGTGAGCAGGACTGGAAGGGCTTACATTGTGCCCTTAAACCATACCCTTGAGTATTAAGTGTATATTCTTATTATTATCGTTTTAATTTTCACTTATTTATCTATTTACTTACTTATTTTAGAGAATGAGCGCGCGAGTGAGTGAGGGGCAGAGAGAGGGAGAGAAAGTGCAGAGCCCGATGCGGGCTCCAGCTGACCAACTGTGAGATCATGACCTGAGCTGAAGTCGGACGCTTAACCGACCGAGCCACCTGGGCGCCCCTTAAGTGTGTGTTATTTTTTTTATAAGAGAAAGCTAATTTTTTTGAAAAGGCTTCAAAGAAAACAAACTAAGATGGGGAGCTGTGGGAGTTCTTGGGTGGCAGGTAGAGAGGGGCCGGCTTCTAAAGGTGCCATTCAGGGCCCCTGAGGGTGGAGCTGGTGGCAGACCCATCAGGGCCGTGTCTGTCCTTACCGTTTGGCAGAGGCATGAAGGTGATTGAGAACCGAGCCCTAAAAGACGAAGAAAAGATGGAGCTCCAGGAAATCCAGCTCAAGGAAGCTAAGCACATTGCGGAAGAGGCGGACCGCAAATATGAAGAGGTGGGCTGCCTCGTGTTTCCCCCTTCTCCCCAGCGTCCTTGGATTTCGGAAAAGAGCCACGGGGGAGGGAGATGGCTTCCTCTTTGCTTCACTGGGCCGTCCGGGGTCTTCTGTAGGTGGCTCGGAAGTTGGTGATTATCGAGGGGGACTTGGAACGCACAGAGGAACGAGCTGAGCTGGCAGAGTCGTGAGTATCTTGCTCCCCCAGTCTTGCCCTCCCGTTCGGTCCCTTCCCCTTTGGCTTGCGCATTAACGTGAATAAACTAGTGTTCCTTCCACCTTGTTAAACAGGGCCTAGAGAGTGGGCTTTTTTTAGGCCCTGAGAATGGCTACGGGCCCTTCTTACCCTGGACTAGTGACAGGTGCCAGATGAGTTTCCGTTATTTCTCGTAGGGGCAGTTTGCAAATTGAGGGAAAATAAGGACTAACGAGCAGATGGTGAGTGGTCACCTGGCAGGCCCTACAGGGTCCTCCCACCCGAAGTCTGCTTCTCCTTGACACACTGCCGTGGCCATGCCGGCTTGAGATTTGTCTCTTCTGTACCGTGTGGCCAGTCTGGGGGGGCCTCAGGGCGAGGGCAGACATGAAGAGCTCCCCCGTCGGCACCTTCTGGGCCTTGTGTAACAAGTCAGTGCTGATGCATATATATCTGTGCCTCCTCTCCATCCCCTCCCAGACATGACACACCATGTCCATGGCGGTGTTGTCTTCCCATTTTTTGAAAAACAATTTTTTTTTTCGTTTTGCTGCTTGTTTTCTTGCTGTGTCCTCTTTGACCTTTCTCCCTCCCCACAACCTGGCTTGTGCGATCCCCGTGACCGTCACTAACAGCCGTTGCCGGGAGATGGACGAGCAGATCAGACTGATGGACCAGAGCCTGAAGTGTCTGAGTGCTGCTGAAGAAAAGGTACTAACATTAGCCCCCACCCCCGGCGAGGTTACGTGCACGGCGTGGTTTCGTTGGGCTTGGTTTTTGTTCTTTGTTTTGCAGCTGCCTCCCCTCCACTGGTTGGTTTGTTGAGTGCCTTCTCACCTCTCCGTGGAATGCTCCATTCTGTTCCTCTTACTTGCCATCTTTCATGTCTTCTTTCCTAGTTGCCTTACGCCTCTGCGCAGGGTCTCTCCTTCCCTGGGGTGATCCGGGGGACTATTTGGGTCGGGCACACGTTCCCACCTCCACCCGAGGTAGCAGTTCCCACCTCCACCCGAGGTAGACTCGTTCCTGTAGTGATTTTTCTCAAGTGTTTCGTTAGTGTCCGACATCCTGGGTCCTAGCCCAGGAGGGCCCAGCGTCTGTCAGGCTCTGCGGTCCGGGGGAGGGAGGGCTGACACTTGCTCAGGTGACCTGGGAACTTCTCTTTTCCCCGTATGCCTTCCAGCTCTCTCTACATATAGGTTCAATTCACGTCTGTGTGTCTCTCTCTCCCTTTTTTTTTATTCTCGCCTTCTTCCCCTTTCCTCTCCTGCGGTATGTAAAACATTCACAGTAAGTGTTCTGAGCTGGAGGAGGAGCTGAAGAATGTCACCAACAACCTCAAGTCTCTTGAGGCTCAGGCGGAGAAGGTAGGGGCTGGTTGTGACAGTGACAGGCTCTGGGGCCTGGGCCCACCCAGCCCTGCCCTTGATGAGAGACTGGAGAAACCCAGTCCTTACATAATCTAGTGAGGCATCCTCGTCATCCATATCCCGGGATTAATGCTAATTCCCGTGTGCTCTCGTTGCTTTAGTTCAGATCACTTCGTGGTCTCAGGTGCTTGGGGGTCATGTTCTGCTCAGGCTGATACTGATGTGCTAAATAGCAGTAGTCGTGGGTCCCCAGAAGTTTTCTAGCAGACCAGTGGGGGCAGCAAATAGCAGATCCGAGACCCAATAAGCGAGCAAGACAGAGGACTCGTCTTTAGTGTCACGTGGGACTGTTTCGGCCGTGTGGCTGGCCTTGGGGTGTTGCTGTACCTCCTCGTCAAGCAGGAGGAAGGAAAAATTACCTCGTTGGGTTGATCGGAGTAAGGTCAAAGCTTAGGTCCGTTTTAAAGGTAAAAAATCCAGAGGATTCTAATTTGAGGGTATCAAGGCCTTAAGGATGTTGACTTGTGGATTTTAATGATCTCTTGTCCAGAAATGGGCCTTGCTCTTTTCTCGCGGGCCAACCACACATTAAAATCTGAGAGGATTTCACTGGAAGAGGGAATGTGGTGGCAGATGGGGTGGTAGGATTGTCTGTGTGAGTACGTTCTACTCTGAAACTCGCATTCCACCTTCTCTTACAGTACTCTCAAAAGGAAGACAAATACGAAGAAGAGATAAAGATTCTTACGGATAAACTCAAGGAGGTGAGCTGAGGGAATTCTAGGGAAGGAATCAAAATATTGAGAGGTGTATGAGGCCCTAACTTGGACTTAGACGAGCTGGCTGTGATTGTGAAGGGTGTGCAAGTAGAAGGTGGAGACACAGAACTCTTCTTGCTCATCTCTGACTCCGTCTGCTGTCCCATTTCCCCAGGCGGAGACCCGTGCTGAGTTTGCCGAGAGGTCAGTGGCCAAGCTGGAGAAGACGATTGATGACTTGGAAGGTATGGAGCCTGGGAGCGGGATCAGAGCTACAGAGGAAGACCTTGCCCGTTGACCGCTTCCCTCCTTCCCCGTGCACCAAAGGGAGTCGGCGGGGACCTGGCACACGTCCCGTGCCCTGTCCTGTGCCACAGCTGGGTGAAACGGGTCAAGACCCGGAATTGGAGTTTTACACATACACCCTCTTCCTTTTGGTCAGACTTTATCTAGTATTCTGGAATTGGCATCCTTCTCTTGGAGGAGACTGGTCATGGCTGCATTTACCTCCAATTGGCTGGTCTGAAATGGTGGTCTCTGGGGTGAGATGGTGGCCATACTTTGATGGCAGTGAGAGCACGTATTACCCCACGGCTGCATTCGGCCATCCTGTTCATCGCTTCAGCTGCGGGCGACCTCTCCAAGAGACACGGCTGTGGGATGTCCACGTCCCAGAGCTGGCCAGTCCGAGGGGCTTTCTATAAATGCACTTTGTCCCCACGTTTTGGCGGCCGTGTGCACTGTGAGAAAGGACGCCGTGCTTTGAGAACTCTGACATAAGCTCTGGGTAGCACACCATTCTCTTACCTGGGGAGGGTTTGGGGGAGCAGCCTGCAGAGCAGAGGGGCCAAGAATACTGGTCTTGATCGGTAGATAGAGAAGAAGTGTCTGAATCTTAATGTGTGCTTTCTCCTTTCTCTGTTTTCATCAAATTAAGTGTTATCCCTGCTGGCAATTGGATTAGCTGGGTGGGAGTGGTAGCTGCTTGAGTGCATTTGGTAGCAAGAACGTCTAGTCACGGCCGTGCCTGGGTTCTCCGCCTTGACTGCAGTGGACTAGAGGCGGCAAGAAGCCCAGTGGTCTGGGTGGGGGGCAGAGGATCTGAAAATGGCCTGTTGTGGCCGCCAGGGTGGATGTCCTCCTAACCTGTGGTATTAGACCCACGGTCACACTTCTCCTAATTTCTAATGATTCCCTCTCTTCATTTGCTTCTGATACCTTTCACTCTGTCCCCTGGTTCCTCCCTGTGTTCCTGTGCCTGTCCAGATGAGCTCTATGCCCAGAAACTGAAGTACAAGGCCATTAGCGAGGAGCTGGACCACGCCCTCAATGACATGACCTCTATGTAACTATCTGACAGCAGAGCGGGGCTGGGGCCTTGGCTCGTGGGTGGTTGGGGCTCCAGGCTGTGCATAGTGTGCTTTGGTTTTATCCTCTGGAAACGGGGGTCTTCACTCTATCTTTAAACTATTGGTGCTGGTTACTTGTTGGCAAAAGCTGGGGTGGCATTTAATATTGAATCAGTTGTAGCACCCTGATCGATGTGTGATTTTTTTTTTTTTTTTAAGTATATTTTTGTTCATAGTCCCTTCATTATATCCATGATTTTTTTCTATTTGCTTCTCAAATTTAGTCTTCTCAGAGGGGACACCGCTGAAGGTAGAACTATGTCATCAGATAACTAAGAACGTAGGGCCCAGAGAGCCAGTGACTTGGGCCCTAACGTTGATTGCATGACAAAATTCAGATCTCCTGTGTGTATGTAATTTGTGCCTGGTATTGAACTTCAGGAGAAACACCCATGATTGGAAATCTCAAATTCAGCAAAGAATTAAGCCGACTCCCAGAGCAAGCCAGGCGGTAAAAAGCACCAAGAAGAGTTACTGGGGACTTCATCCGTTTGCTGTGGACCCCTGACCCTTGATGCTAATCCACCTCTTTGTATCTGTCCTACTAACCCTGAGAAGAAGCCAAATGACTCAGGCTGTGGTATCTGGCTGTCTTTTCTCCTTCCTACTGCCTTCTCTTCCCTTTTCTCCCAAATCGCTGTGTGATTGATGCTAGTCCTTCTTACCTAGAGTCTCCTTACTTTTTCATACAGATAACCATCGCCGTTTCTGCTCTGTTCTGGATCTGCCCCCTTTCCTCGGGGAACCCAGCGCCCCACTCTCGCTCTGGATTCCATTTGGGTCGGCCTGGCTGGTCCCCCAGGCATTAGGATGTAGGGGGGGCACACAGCAACTTATGTATTCTTCCACCCACTCCCCCCCCAAATTAAAATGTTAAGCTGCTGGAAGCCTCCTGCCACCCTGCATTTGTGTCACTGACAAAGCTGCTGCTGTCCCTGAGGAGGAGCCTTGGGGGTGTGATGTGGGGAATAGCTATTGTAGGCTCTCTCTCCTCTGACTTATATAATCAAAGCCACTTTTGTGTGTGTCTATTCTTTCTTGACATTTAAGCTCAAGTGATTGGAGTCTGTCGGAGTGGTGGGCTAGCAGAGGTTCCGGGCGGGGCGTGTGTAGGCCGCGGGAGGTCTTTCACCTCCATTGCTTGGAGGCTCCCATCCTTTTCAGTTAGCTCCTCCTCCTCCTCCCATAGGGTCCCAGTGCCTCCCGATACGCTTTCTTGGCCCTTTGTTCAGTGGCTCACATGGTGCATCTTCAGAACACCTGACGGTCTCAAATGTGTTATCACCAAACTTGACTTATTAGGTCATCCCAAGTCACAGAGAAATCCATAGAATTTTCAGCCGTTCTGTTTGTTCGTTCAAACCCTTCTAACACTCGAGGTATACTGCCGTTTGCCTGCTGGCATGTGGTAGTGGGACATGAGACGCGATCAACGGTTGCGGTTGGGAAAACTAAACAACCAGTCATCCGTGTTTCAAATGGTTTATTACATACATAAGAATGGTAAATTTCTGTTAGTAAAACCGTTCCTGGTTTACGTTGTGGAATTACACGACAGCTTTTTGCAGACTCCTCTTCCAGTTTGCACAGCCGCGATGGCTCAGCCTGGGTAGTGCAGCAGGCAGCTGTACTTACCTAAGCACCTGAGTGGCGTCCACTTAGCACCTCGGTTTCTCAGCAGATTATATATTTAAAACTTGCTTTTCTTTTGGCCAGTTAGAGCCCGGGGCAGAGGTTTTCCCTAATCTAAAACTTTCGGTTGTATTGAATTCAGGTTTCTTTCTGTTCATACCATTTTTTCTTGCTACACAGCCTTTGGGATTAAGGTAGAGATTGATTGATTGATTCAGCTAACGCTTAACTGGTGTCTTTTAGGCACAAAGAATTACGGCGGGACAGAAATAATCAAAGATGGAGGCACCATCCCCATTTTTAGGTTGCCCAGAATCTAGTAGGGAGAGAACATAAATGAAGCTACAGGTGATCTGTGGCTTAGCCACAAATACCAAACTGTGGGAATTCAGAGGGGACGGGTTGGTTCCAGTGGGATGGTTAGGAGAGACTCACAGAACGAGGCACATAGTAGGTACTTAATAAACATGCTAAAACTTGCTTTTTCATTTCTACCGGGTTCTAAAAAATTGGATTCCTGACAAAGGGATAGTGGATATTGAGCATTTGGGTCGAGGACCAGCGGAGGAGTAGAGGCATAGATAGAGACGGGAAGGATGTAGCTGTAGAGGCAGATGTAGGCAGTAGGGGCAGGCGTGTGCAGGACTCAGGTGCGGAGTTTTAGTTTGCAGGCGACGGGGATGCCCCTGGGGGTTTCGAACAAACATACGTTCTGATCTGAGTAGCAAAGGAGAAGAACTGATTCTGCAGCTGAGTCAGTGTTTCACAAGGAGAGCAGATTATCAAAGTGGCCCATTAAGACGGTGATTCCCAAATTTCAGTCACTTGCATGCTACTTGGTGGCTTTTGCCATATTCCTGTGCTCCCTACGTTATTTCTTCCTTCATATTTACTCGTTTCCAAATTTGTCTTTACATAATTCTAATTTGAAGCCAAAGGTTTGATGTGTGCTAGTGATTTTTCCTGATGCACATTAAAGCAACACAGCAAATACGTTTTTTCATTTTTTTTTTTTTTAAACGTTTATTTACTTTTGAGACAGAGCATGAACGGGGGAGGGTCAGAGAGAGAGAGGGAGACACAGAATCTGAAACAGGCTCCAGGCTCTGAGCTGTCAGCACAGAGCCCGACGCGGGGCTCGAACTCACGAGCCGTGAGATCACGACCTGAGCCGAGGTCGGACGCTTAACCGACTGAGCCACCCAGGCGCCCCGCAAATAACGTTTTTAAAATTTTTTTAATGTTTATTCATTTTTGAGAGGGGGGGAGGGGCAGAGAGAGGGGGAGACACAGAATTAGAAGCAGGCTCCAGGCTCTGAGCCGTCAGCACACAGCCCGACGCAGGGCTCGAACCCACGAGAGATCGTGACCTGAGCTGAAGTCAGACGCTTAACCACCTGAGCCACCCAGGCGCCCCGCAAATGCGTTTTTTTGAAGTTCACAAGTATATGCTTCCAGAGACCTCCTGACCTAGCACCTGCAGCGAGTATGCTCCCTAGTTGGAGAACAACTAGGGTAGGTTATTTCGGTTTTCCCAGAGAGAACCCTCCATACAGAGGCGGCGCTATGAGCGGCACTCAGCGTGAGGAGGAAAAGTCAACACTGACTGCTTTCGAGCCTAGGAACGTGGTGGCATTAAACATGTAGAGAGGTCACCTGGGCCTGGTTTGAAGAAGAAAGAGAAGGTAGAAGAGAACAGAAGTCTGAGAAACTGGCAGGCATCCAGCTGAAGACAGAGTTCGGGGGTTGAGGGGACAGACGGACGTGAGAGAGACTTGGAACTCCATAAAGGGTGGCAGGCAGTTTAGAGCAGGAAAGCACGTCAGAATCCTGAAAGACCGCTGCACGTGTAAAAAGGAGAACGCAGCAGACAGGAAGCCCTGTGCAGAGGGGGAATGTAAATGGAACTGGGTGGAGGGAGGACGCAGGACAAGGTGTGGTGATCATATAAACGTTTACGGCTGGATAATTGCCGGAGCGTCTCCACTCCAACAGGTTGTGAAGGAGGAGAACTCGAGACGAGATGCTGTCATTGATACTTTATTAATCTGAGGGTGCGTTTTGAGCATTAAGGTCAAGGAGCAGAAGAGTGAACTAGTGGAAAGAAAGTAAAGGCAAGAAATTGAGCCTAGAGCAGTGATGTCCAGTACAGCAGCCGCCTAGCCACATACAGAGCCTGCTGAGCGCTCAAAACGTGGCTTATGTGATTGAGCTAAAATTCTGATGTTATGTGCTTTTGGTTCATCTAAATACAATTAGCCACATGTGGCTAGCGACTGCCTGCTGTGTTGGATAGTACGATTCTAGGTGTTTTAGTTTTGGGGCAGAAAGAGTTGACGCAGAGAAAGGCTTCTTACAAAAGAGAGAGGTGTGTGAGAATAGATAGATGTTCGGAAAAAAGTGAGGTCTTTTACTTCCGGTCGCCTGTCTCTCTCCCTGGGCATGACTGGTGTGAGGGAGGACGGAGCCAGCAGAGCAGAGCGAAATTTGAAACAGTGTGTGGTGCTCAATTCAGTCTTCCATTTAATACAGAAGCCATCCTGTTACTGGGGCCTGGACTGGCTATGGAAATGGGGTCAAGAAGCCGCGTTGGTAATCCCAGAGCAAAGCTCTTGATCTCTTTAACTTTTCCCTCTTAATTCTTTTTTCTTTTTTTAAGTTTATTTATTTATTTTAAGAGTGAGAGAGAGAGAGCGCGCGCGCGTGCACGTGCGTGAGCAGGGGAGAGGGAGAGAGAATCCCAAGCTGGCTCCATCTGTGCCGAGCCCAAGACCGGGCTCAAACTCATGAACTGTGAGATCATGACCTGAGCTGAAATCCAGTTGGATGCATAACCAGCTGAACCACCCAGGGGCTCCCCATCTTAGTTTCTAAGGTTGAATCACAGGCTCGTGGGTTAGAGTCCTTTTCTACCCTTCCTTACCCTTGTTCGGATGAAGCATGACACGCGGTTCAGGAGCGTTCGCTGTCCTGTGGTTTTGGGCAGCCTCGTCTTAGCCCTGCCCAATCTCTTTCTTTCTCTATGGTACTGCTTGACCACTCCCCAGCTTTAATATTAGGGAGAAGTTAAAAAAAAAAAAAAAAGCAAAATCTGTTCTTTCTCATCTCTTGAACTGTGAGGCTTTAAAGCAGGTATTGTTCCCTTAAGCATCCCCACTCCCCTTTCCTGTTACAGAATGAAATGGCCCTGATTCAGACCAGTGAGGCCTAGGGATGTGTAGCATCCATGGGATTGTTCCCTAATTAACTGGACGTGGCTAAAAGGAACATCAGACCAAATGGATTCTGTGGCTTGCCTTTTTTGTTTGTTTTATTTTGCTGTATCAGGGAACCAAGAACTTTAATGAGCTGGTGTCTGATCCTGAAGTTTTAATCACTAGAGATTGCAGAGTTAGAACCCTTATTACTGTTACTGAGTTCAAGCCGAGAGCATGACCACACTTATTTTCTGGCCTCATACAGTTCTTAGGGGACTATGTGCTCTAGAGCTTAATCAGGCAAGAAAATGCTTCCACTTCTCTCTCTCTTTACTTCTTCCCTACATGGAACAAAACCCTCATTGACCAGGCCGTTGTGAGGGATAAGATTCTGATAATACCCTTCTTCCCCAAGACAGGAGTGGCAGTCACACTGTCTTGGATGTGGTTGCTCCTGAGGAGTCAGGTGGTACTCCTGCCACAGAAAGCTTAAGAAATGAGAGTTCAGGGGCATCTGGGGGGCTCAGTTGGTTGTGCGTCTAACTTCAGCTCAGGTCACGATCTCACGGTTTGTGAGTTCTAGCCCCGCGTCAGGCTCTGTCCTGAGAACTCAGAGCCTGGAGCTTGCTTCAGATTCTGTGTCTCCCTCTCTCTCTGCCCCTCTCCTGCTCACGCTCTCACTCTCTCTCAAAAATAAACATTTAAAAAAAGAAAAATAAGAGTTCAATAGAAATTTGAACCCCTGAGTTTGTCAGAGAAGCCCCAGTGAATAAGACAGGTGCAGTTGTAGACCTCACGGAGTTTCTGGGCTAGTGTGGTGGTTCTCAACGGTGGATAATTCTGGGATGTACAGAACAGTCCCACTTAGTGCTGTCTCCTGCCCAACATGTGTGTGCAGCGTCCTCTAGTTACTGCCCCCATACATTTCCAAATTTCTTTCCAAGGGGAGAGAAGGGGCAATAATTGTATACGTATAAGAACCACTGCTTTAACGAGACGTGCAATTCTAAATGTTCGCTCCAGTTCTGCCTTTTAGTACAACTATTATTTTGGTTATTCCCTCCCAGCATCATTTTGTTTGTATATGTATGTTTTCTGTTTTGATGGTGTTCATAAAGTGGCAAATCTTATTGGGACCATACTGGCCATCATCTTCCAGGTAGAACTGGAGAAAACCTGCCCGGAGGGCAGCGTGCCAAAGCACTGCACCTTGACCGTGGGCACAGTCAGCCCATAGATGCAGTTGATTTTAAGACAGAAGAGGGGCGCCTGGGTGGCTCAGTCGGTTAAGCGGCCGACTTCGGCCCAGGTCACGATCTCGCGGTCCGTGAGTTCGAGCTCCGCGTCGGGCTCTGTGCTGACAGCTCAGAGCCTGGAGCCTGTTTCAGATTCTGTGTCTCCCTCTCTCTGACCCTCCCCCATTCATGCTTTGTCTCTCTCTGTCTCAAAAATAAACGTTAAAAAAAAAAAAAAAAAAGACAGAAGAGTATGTCTTGGGCTTGCTTCGGCGGCACATAACACTAACGTTGGAAAGGTGGAAGAGGGTGGGTCTTTATACTGAGGTCCTGAGACCATTTTGGAACAGACTGAAAACACTGGAAGAAACTTATTTGTGAACTTGAGAAACTGGTACTAGTAGACCAGGAAGGTCTGTCCCTAAGTTCCCATCACGCCTGTGCTCGTCTGATGGATTTGGTTTCTCCCTACCCCCTCTTTAAGGTGTGCTGCAGGGGGGAACATTCAGCTACAGTCAGTGTTTTGAGCACTTAACTATTTATATCGGGAATGCTTTCGGTTATGAGAAACAGCTTAACTGTAGCTTAAATAAATATGGGACTGACTTTTTTTCTCCTGCAACAAGTCAGATTTGAGCAGCTGTGGCCGGGGGTAACTGTGTTTCTCTGACTCTCTTGGCCCTCTTGTAAGTTTGAAATCTGCAACTCTCATCCTCACATCCGTGTTCAAGGCAAGAAAGAAAGCTAGTTTCCCCAGAAGCTTTCCAGCAGATTACCCCTATATCTCATTGGCCAGAACTGGATCCCTAACAGCAAGGGAGGCTGGAAAAGGGAACAGGATAATCTCAGTTCACCTTCCCTGGAGCTAGACACACTGCTGACCCCAACGGGATTGAGTTCTTTTAAAATTTTTTGTTTTTATTTTTGAGAGAGACAGAACGCAAGAGAGGGAGAGGCAGAGAGAGAGGGAGACAGAATCCAAAGCAGGCTCCAGGCTCTAGGCTCTGAGCTGTCAGCACAGAGCCTGACGTGGGGCTCGAACCTAGGAACCGCGAGATCGTGACCTGAGCCGAAGTCAGATGCTCAACCGACTAGGCCACCCAGTCGCCCCAAATGTCCTTTTTTTGAAGAAATTTTTAAAATATTTATTTTTGAGAGAGAGAGAGAGAATAAGGGGGGGAGGGGCAGAGAGAGAGAGAGGGAGACACAGAATCTGCAGGAGGCTCCAAGCTCTGAGCTGTCAGCACAGAACCTGATGGGGGACTCGAACCCACGAACTGTGAGATCATGACCTGAGCCGAAGTCGGACGCTCAACTGAGTGAGCCACCCAGGCGCCCCCGGATTGGGTTCTTTTAGAAAAGGGGAGGTGGGGTTTTGATTGGATAGGCTCCTATGCTGGGTTTACCACTGAGCGCCTATAACAAGAAGCATGAGGGAGTAGGATTGAATGGATGTAGGGATATTGATCCCAATTTATCATTCACAATGCTGGATCGAATGCTTTTACAGAAAAATGTACCAACTTTTTACCTGAGTTCCTTTCAAACCCTGAATGTTGTAAATATAATTCTTGTAAGCCAGCTGTGCTCCTGCCTTTGCCCTGGGTCCCTCGTCTGTTTTTCAACCCAAGGAGTAAATACCTTTGTGAAATAGATAGATTTTTCCTTCTTAAAGCGTTGTCCTTGCGACTTGTGAGCTTGGATTATTTTATTCCTCTGTTGGTCCTCGCACTGCCTGCCTGCGTCCCACTGCCCTGGGTCTGAGTCCTCCTCGCATCCACAGATGCTTGTGATGTGTACCAGCTAGTCAGAGGTTTCAGGATTTATTTCTGGTATTCCACTAACACCCTTTTTCTCTTTCTCCTCCTGTTTCCTCTTCTCTTGTTTCCTCGCCTCTCTGTTGCTGCTGCAGAGCGCCTCTACAGCCAACTTGAGCGAAACCGAGTGCTCTCTAGCGAGCTGAAGCTAACGCTGCATGATCTGTGTGGCTGATGGGCAGGGCTCCCTCTGCCCGTTAAGCTGAGCTTACGGCTCACACCACTGACCTGGACCCCAGCAAAAAGCTGATTGTTTTTTTGAAAGGCAGTTTTGCCCTAAGCAAATTGCTTTTTAATTGGGGCAGTGAGAGTGTTCCTGACTTCCCCACCGCTGTGTAGTGAGAACAGTTGATAGTGTTTCCATCCCTTTTCAAGAGATAATGGATGAAGGAGGGAGGAGCCCGCGAGAACAGAGCAAGGGAACCTGGGAGTGTTTTCTGGTTTCCACCCTTACTTGCTGCTCTTTCCCTGTGTGCCGACTGTAAGCTGTGTTCCCCTTGGCATGGATGTTTTCTAACAATAAAAGGACTGATTGGACAAGATGTCGTGATTGCTTCATCTGCAGGCCCAGAGACGGGCCCTTCTGAGCCGGTGGACAGAAGGGGAGGGAGAGGAAGGGGTGCGGGCCATCAACAGATCTGTGGTTTTGCTTGCTAGGTGTTCAGCTGCTGCTTTTTTTTCCTGACGTTTTCCTTCTTGTTTCTTTTTGCTGGTTTTATGCTTAATTGTAAGTAGCTGTCGGAAGCTAGTTGTGAGCCGTAGCTCTCCACAAACCTCCGTTGAGGTTTGCTTACGTTTGGTAGTGTTCTTGGCTTCAGGGGCTCTGTGATAGGCTCTGGGGGTCTTTCATTCATCCCACCAGTTGTTCCTCTCCTTTCCATTTTGGAGGAAGCTTATAGCGCATGAAGATCTTGTATTCTCAGGGTGAGACTCTGATGTTTTTACTGGTGGAAACATGCCCGGAACCATGTCAAATAAGTACCATCCTACGGGCAAAGCCCCGAAGAAAGAATGGCTGATGCTTAAGGCTGCCTCCTTCGGGGACTGCAAACTGAAAGCCTTGGTGGGTGTGGCTATGGGAGGAAATGACTGATAGGTCCCCAGCCCCTTCCCCCAGAGGTATAGCCACACCTGCAACTCCAGGGGGCTCGCCAGAGTCCCCGCAGAAGTGGGTGGTGCAGTGGCTCAGGCCTGGCGCCGGGAAGGCGGTGCTTTGGTAGTCTGCAGCCTTCCTGCAGCAGGAGCGATTCTCACGGTGGGCAGACCTTGACCTTTACTTCTAGTTCTAGTAACGTCTCTCCTTTACACCCATTAGATAAGCTGAAATGCACCAAAGAGGAGCACCTCTGTACACAAAGGATGCTGGACCAGACTCTGCTTGACCTGAATGAGATGTAGAGCACCCCAGTCCCGCCCTGCCGCTGCTCCTCCCCCTGACCCTGACTCCGCCTGAGGCCAGCCTGCCCGAAGCTGGCCTGGAAACTGAGGGCTGATCTTTAACTGGAAGTCCGCTTTCTCCTTTTTGCCGCCTCTCCCACCCCAACCCCTGTATCTTTTTCGCCAAACTGTCTCTGCCTCTCCCCTGAGATTCCAGTTGGGCTTGAGGCCGAGCACCTTTGGGAACAACGTTTAAGGGAATGTGAGCACAATGCAAAGTGTCTTTACAAGCATGTTGTGATGTACACATTTTGTAATTACCTTTTTTTGTTGTTGCTGTAGCGACCCATTTGTAAAACATTCCTAATAATTCCACAGTTCTGAAGCAGCAGTCTTAGTCCTTCCTCACTTGGAAGGTTTGGAAAGTTAACTTTTCAGCCTAACGCACACTGCTCTCTCTGCAGAGGAGGGAGAGCGGCAAGGCCTGCCTGCCTACTGAGGGCCAGAGCCCCGAAAGGTACCCACTCTGGGAAGCTTCGTTGCTCTGTCCAAAGTACCGGCCAAATTAGAAAGGTGATTCCAGGAGGAGTTAGCCAAAAAAGTGTGGCTCAGGGTTTCAGCTTTAAGGTATCTTTGAGCAACTTTAATTTCTTTTCATCAGAAGTGACCAAACAAATTAAGGTGTGAGACCTCTGTCTGAGACCAAATCCTTGTCCTATCCTCACCCCTCTCTCTCCTAACCGCTCACAGAATGGATCATGTCCCCTTTATGTTGAGGTGACCACTTATTTGCTCTCCTGCCTCCTTGAAAGAAGAAAAGAAAATTACGTGTTTGCCACTGATTTAGCCACATGAAACAAACTTATCTCGTCACCCTTCTCTGGGACTGAAGCTGCTGTCTCTAAAAGTGCCACGTCATTGTGCTTTGTGTTAGTGCTGGAGAAATCTTGAATAGCTTACGTACAAAACCGTTTTTAAATTTTATATTATTTTGAAACTTTGCTTCTTTAGGGTTGGGGCACCTTGGCCACTCTGTCAGGCTGAGAACTGTACAGTCTGTGGGCTGACGGTGTGCTGATCTTTTAAAAGTTTCTTTCCCTGCCCAATCCCCCCTTTTGGTGAGGTTTCTGTGAGGTCTGTTAGGTGTGCATCCGGCAGCTTCTTGGCTTACAATGCACTCACTGTCCTTTGGTGTGCTCTCTCCGGGGCCGATTGAGAGAAAGAAACCAATAGTGCAACTGTTTTGATACTGAAAATTGACAACTGTCTTTTTGAAATAAAGAACCAGTCCCTCCAATTCTCAGACCTCCTTGACTTTTATTTACTAATCCAAATGCGCTTTCTCCACAGGAACTATGAGGTTTGAGGTAAAAATCAGATCTTTGTGGGTGGTGGCAACAGGATCTATCTCATAGAGAACACACGCTTTGGAAGCAGACCACCAAAACTGGATTCGAAACTCAGCTCAGATTCTTACTTCTATGTACTGATAGAAATAAGTTGTAAAATAGAGATAATGTGTATTATCAGGGTAAATGTGAACATCAGAAATAATAGTTATATGCAAGGCCTCTTCTAGGTTACTTAAGTTAGCACTGGTGCATTCAGGGCTTTTCCTTCACAACTGTGCTGGTTCCAAACCACGGATTTATTAGGCTCGGTGCTCAACACTGTTCACACGCTGCCCTGTGACAGCCTTTGAGCCCGTAGTCCGTCGGGTATTTGGAGAGCACAGGTTAGTTTAACCAGGAGTGTTTGCTCAGAGACCGGCTGTGCACGTGGACGACCTGAGCCTTGTGGTCGCCGGGGCCTGGCATTTACTGCACTCTGGCCTTGAGGCTGGACACGAGTCCGACTCCTAGTAAAAAAGACACAGCTCCCTTGACAAAGTCAGCTGTTTATGCCAGAGACTGCAATTTTTTTTCCATTTATAGGCACCGACCAATGCTACCTGGAAATTACAGCCAAAAAAAACCCACCAAAACTTTTTTCTGCTAGGAGCCAAACACAAGGTGGGCAACGGAAGAAATTAAACTGGGAGAAGTTAGCCCTTCCTCGACATTTTGCTCCTTTCTTTGCGGCCAAAATTTAGGGAACTTGCCCCCCCCCCCCCCCCCCCCCGAGCACGTGGCAGGCTTCCCGCCTCCCGTTGCCACGTGCCCCTCCCTAGCGCTCCCACAATTCCCGGCCGGGAGGAGGCACCGCCCCCTGTGGCGTCGCGCCCGCGGATTGGCCGGCGCCGGCGGGCCGCGGCCTCAGTCGAGCTGAGGCGCGGAAGCGGCGGTCGCCATGACGGACTCCGGGGCCTCGAGGCCCCGACGGAGCCGGCCGTTTGTCGGCCGGCCCACGCCCCGCGTCGCGCTGCTGCTTCAGTGTCTGCTTGGGACCCTGGCCAACAAGCTCAACGTGCCGCAGGTGTTGCTCCCCTTCGGCCGGGAGCCGGGCCGCGTGCCCTTCCTGCTGGAGGCGCAGCGGGGCTGCTACACCTGGTGAGGGGGTGCGCGGGCTTCCTGTGGGGGCCCTGCCGCCGGGCCCGGGGACGACTTCCTGGGAGCGGGGCGCCTGCGGTGGGGGGGGCCCCGGCCACTCGCCCCGGGCGGCTCTCGCTCCGCGAGGGATCCCCGTGCGCCACTGCGTTACTGTGTTCCGCGCCGGCAGAAGGGGGAACTTGGGGGACGGGAGGAGGGCCCCGCTGGGTGGCCAGGACAGCTCCCTGTGCGACGGCGTGTTTTCAGGGGCGACTAGCCGCGCGGGGGCTGGGCGGCCGCGACGTCGCCGGGTGCGAGAGCCTCGCGGACGTGTCCGGGCGCCGCTGCGGCCTGAGCGGCGCCGGGGTCTGCGCCGTGGACGCCGCTCACCTCCCGCTCGGCGGCCCGGGGCCTTCGCGGCCTCGTCGAGGGTGAGGCAGGGAAGCTCGGCATCAGCGCCCCAAGAGGAGGTTTCTGGGTCTTGGCTTCGTTGGGTTTCGTTTCGTTTCGTTTTTTGTTGCTGTTGTTGGAGTTGGACTCCGACCTCCTCAGTTAGGCGGCCTTTCTTTTTTTTTTTTATTTTTTTATTTTTTTATTTTTATTTTTTTTCAACGTTTTTTATTTATTTTGGGACAGAGAGAGACAGACCATGAACGGGGGAGGGGCAGAGAGAGAGGGAGACACAGAATCGGAAACAGGCTCCAGGCTCCGAGCCATCAGCCCAGAGCCCGACGCGGGGCTCGAACTCACGGACCGCGAGATCGTGACCTGGCTGAAGTCGGACGCTTAACCGACTGCGCCACCCAGGCGCCCCTAGGCGGCCTTTCTACCTCAGCAGCCCGTTTACATTGGACCGAAACACGTTGCTCAGAGCAGGAGAAATCTCCGCCTCTCGTTATTGGGCACACATCAGTGTGTTTACAGGCCGGGGGGACACTATGGCAATCTTCTTTTATTTTGTTTTTAAATTTCATTTAGAGAGAGACAGCGGGGGAGGGGAGAGAGTGGGGGAGACACTGAGAGACGGAGAGAGAAGGTCTCAAGCAGGCTCCACACTGTCAGTGCAGAGTTCGTGGCAAGGCGAGAAACCCATGAACCTGGGGTCGTGACCTGTCCCCAGATCAAGAGTCGGGGGCCCAACTGACTGAGCCACCCAGGCGCCCCTGTAACAATCTTATTTGAAATATTGACGGAGGAACATAATACTTGTATAACTTTGCACAGGGGATCTTTGGGGAAGGTTCTCATCAGTCTCTCACTGAAATCTTGTGTCTCTGAACACGGTTCCTATTTTAAAGTGTCATTTACATGCACCTGATTAAACGTGACATGGGAAAACTGTAAGAATCTGTGTTCTGCTAAAAGTTCATTTTAACCCACATTCTTATCTCCAACCCTGAAGTATTTTATTCTGGCAGGCATTCTACCCATCATGACGCAGTAACCGTTGAGCCTTTATATGAAAATGGCACCTTATGTTCCCAAAAAGCTGTGCTCATTGCTGAATCTTCCCAACCGATACGCCTCAGCAGTATTATTCTTGCTCGAGAGATAGGTACGTTGAGAGAAAACACATTATGAAATTGTTCGTCTGGAGTAGAATAATCTGATATCCTTTATACACGATTAATACAGATGGCGCTTCAAATAGAAAAAAAGCATTCTGCAGTGTAAACCCTAATCGTGGCATCCTATTCTGTGACTTTTTTTTTTTTTTTTTTTTTAATCTAGCACCTGGCATGGTGCCTGATACAGAGTGGAAACCGTAGTTATTTGAATCAATAAAGGAAGGAATTACTAATTGGAACTAGCGTGATTGTGTTAAGGTCTGAGGTGGGTCTTGAATGAGGCAAAAGGTAGTATGAAAACAAGTGCTTCTCAGTGTGGTCTGCGAACCTGTGCCATTGGCATCATCAGTATCGCCTGGAATGTTGTTAGAAGGGTAAGTCCTTGGGGTGCCGGGCTGGTTCAGTCAGTGGAGCGTAGGACTCTTGATCGTGGGTTGTCCCACGATTGATGTAGAGTAGAGATTAGTTAAGAATAAAATCTTAAAAAAAAAAAAAAAAAAAAAAAAAAAATGGAGCGTCTGGGTGTCTCAGTCGGTTAAGCGTCCTGCTCTTGGTTTCAGCTCAGGTCATGCTCTCACAGTTTGTGAGTTTGAGCCCCAAGTTGGGCTCTGCGCTGACAGCGTGGAACCTGCTTGGGATTCTCTCTCTCTCTCTCTCTCTCTCTCTCTCTCTCTCTCTCCCCCCCTCTCCCCCCCCTCCCCCCCCTCTCTCTCTCCCCCTCTGTCTCTCTCTCCCCCTCTCTCTCCCCTTCTCTCCCCCTCTCTCTCCCCTTCTCTCCCCCTCTCTCTCCCTCTCTCCCCCCTCTCCTCCCCCCCTCTCCTTCTCCCCCCGTCTCCTTCTCCCCCCTCTCCTTCTCCCCCTCTCTCCCTCTCCCCCTCTCTCCCTCTCCCCCTCTCTCCCTCTCTCTCTCTCTCCTCCCCTGCACGTGCTCGCTCTCTCAAAATACATAAACTTGGAAAAAAAAAAATGAAATCGTTAAAAAAAAGGAAAAGAGGTATAAATTCTTAGACCCCAGTTTAGATCTGCTGAATTAGAATCTCAGGGGTGAACCCAGGGAATTAACAACCTCTCCAGTGATTCTCATGCACACTAAAGTTTGGGAGGCACTGCACCATTCTGTTTTAGACCAGAGCGGCTGGAGAAGTGCTATCTGTACCCCAAATCAAAGCAAGGCTTTTTGCAGCCTAGAGTTTCTGGCACTTCATTGCTATAATGATAGGCCAGAAATATCTGTATAGTTTTAAAGTATTTTGATAAGTGTATGTCTGTACTGTGTTATTAAAGAGAAGTTCACGGGGCGCCTGGGTGGCTCAGTTGGTTAAGCATCCGACTTCGGCTCAGGTCATGATCCCACGGTTCGTGAGTTCGAGCCCCACGTTGAGCTCTGTGCTGACAGCTCAGAGCCTGGAGCCTGCTTCACATTCTGTGTCTCCCTCTCTCTCTGCCCCTTCCCTGCTCATGCTGTGTCTCTCTCTGTCTCAAAAATAAATAAACATTAAAAAAAAAAAAAAAAAGAGAAGTTCACATCGTTTGGCATATCATATTTCATGTGATTGAAGATGCTGTCTATTAGAAACCTGTTTTTTTAAAAAATTTTTTTTTTTTAATTTTTTTTTTCAACGTGTTTTATTTATTTTTGGGACAGAGAGAGACAGAGCATGAACGGGGGAGGGGCAGAGAGAGAGGGAGACACAGAATCAGAAACAGGCTCCAGGCTCTGAGCCATCAGCCCAGAGCCTGACGCGGGGCTCGAACTCACGGACCGCGAGATCATGACCTGGCTGAAGTCGGACGCTTAACCGACTGCGCCACCCAGGCGCCCCCCTGTTTTTTTAAATATACCACTAAGAAAAACATTGCCAACTAAACCGTGCTTTTCTTCACCTAGAATTTCTACTTTATGCCTGTGGAAGAACTCTGACTGACTTGATTAGATTGTTATTTTTATTATGTATCACTATTATGCCTAATAAAAAGGAAAATATAAATAAAATAGACTGGTTAAAATATTTCTTTTTTTAATAGATTTTTAAAAATGTTTTATTTATTTTTGAGAGAGTGCAAGCAGGGGAGGGGCAGAGAGAGGGGGACAGAGGCTCAGATGCAGGTTCCTCACTGACAGGCTGACAGCAGTGAGCATGAACCTCGAGATATGACCTGAGCCAAAGTCAGATGCTCAACTGACCTAGCCATCCAGGGGCCCCCTGCTTAAGATGTTTCTAAAACTATTTTAACATTTCTGCCTCAGATGTAACACTTTTTGGCCGGATATCTTCAACCTCTGTGTTTGTCCCCACAATATCATCTTCTGTGCCATGAAGACTGCTGGGGATGAAGTATTTCTTAAAAGAATCAATTAAAAACAGTAACACTTAAAAGCTGGGGCACATGACTGGCTCAGTTGGAAGAGCATGCAACTCTTTTTTTTTTTTTTCCCTTAAGATTTTATTTTTAAGTTATCTCTATACCCAGCATGGGACCGGAACTCATAACACTGAGTTGCATGCTCCACCAACCGAGCCAGCCAGGTGCCCCAAGAGAGTGTGACTCTTGATCTTGTGGTTGTGAGTTCAAGACCCACATTGGGAGTAGAGATTACTTAAATAAGTAAAACTTTTAAAAAACCCACAACACCTGAAAGCTTTAATATTGGCCTCTTAAGTTAGCTTTGCACTTACATGGAACTGATCTTTTTTTTTTTTTTTTTTTTTGTCTCCAGTTATGGAAAAGTGCCTAGTACATCTGAGTTACCACCTTTCTTATCCCATCTCCTTAACCAGTTGATTCCCAGGGGATTAAAGAGTGTACTGCCATTGGCACCAGCTTTTCTTCCTACTACTAATACCCATTCTACAAGTTTTGATGAAAACTTTTAATGTTTTCACATAGGGAATCAATGACAACTGTGTCATGACTGTCTGGCTGACAGCAATTATAACATGTCATCAGTTATAAAAATCTCAATTTCAGGGGCGCCTGGGTGGCTCAGTCGGTTAAGCGTCCGACTTTGGCTCAGGTCATGATCTCGCGGTCTGTGGGTTCGAGCCCTGCATCGGGCTCTGTGCTGACAGCTCAGAGCCTGGAACCTGTTTCAGATTCTGTGTCTCCCTCTTTCTCTGACCCTCCCCTGTTCATGCTCTCTCTCTGTCTCAAAAATAAATAAATGTTAAAAAAATTTTTTTAAAAATCTCAATTTCAGAGATGTTAATATATCAAAAAAGGAGTGCCTTAGAATCAGTGAAATATGGTTATGAAGATTCTCAAAGATGAGGATCTTTGAGGAATATGTCATGCAAGGCAGCTGCAAATGGATAAAGAAGGATCCCATGGTCAGAAAAGAATTGTTTTGGTCACATAAGCAATTTTTTTAAAAATTTGTTTATTTATTTTGAGAGAGAGAAAGAGCAAGTGGGGAAGGGGCAGAAAGAGAGGGAGAGAGAGAATACCAAGCAGGCTCCGCACCACCAGTGCAGAGCCCAACATGGGGCTTGAACTCACGAACCATGAGATCATGACCTGAGCTGAAGTCAGACACTTAACCAACTGAGCCACTCAGGTGACCCTTACATAAGCAATTTTTAATGTCATTACTCTTAACTCTGTGAATTCATTCTGATATCAAAAGATTCGTTTACACAGTTGCTAGGAAAAATGTCAAATCTGGCTCTCACCTTAATTTTATCTGACTTGTATATATTCCAAAGTTAAGTATCTTTTAAATCAGTTTTCCCAAATTTGATATTAGTACAGTTGTGTACATAGATGACAAAATGCTCAATGATAAATGCTATTCTCAGTGTCCTACCAGGTACGTTCTCCTGTGAGAGGAAAAGAGCACTCTGAATGGGGGAGGCAGAAGAAGGAGAGGACATTGTGGAAGAAAAGTATATGCCTAAGAGAGATTGTTCATTCATGTTTAGGTGCTTAGAATTTTATGTTTTTGTTGACACTGTAGTAAAGCAAATTAGTGGCTAGGACAGAGATGATGGGTAGAGGTAAGAGACTTGAGGTGGGTGGGCGTGTTTTATTTGGTAAGAGTGCTAGATTTCTTTTGATTTTTGTTCTGTTTTGACTGGGTGCTACCTCCATTTGGTAAAACCTTCAAAGAATATACAAAGTTATATAGTGAAAAGTAAGCCACTGATGTCATTTGTTCAAGAGGCAGCCACTTTTCTGCATCCTTCAGAGGCCGTCTGAATATATGAATATGCCATTTTCTCGTGGGAAATCTAGATTTTTAACCTTAGGTAAAGGACAACTAGAGGAGTTTGAAGATGAAGGCATGATTTTAGCTTACTTGGAGGATAAAGAAAGGGTCAGACAACTGGATGATTTTGGTGTGGGTAGAGAATATAGGGTGAGCAGTACTTTTTGTGCTATGCTCAGCGTGTTGGTATTCTGTAAACTAATCAACTTACTAGTTGATTAGTTGCTGCAGTGGATTATAATTGTATAATCAAGAGGAATTGATTGGGGAGCTGGGATGAATATGAAAGTCAAGGCAGGAAATATTTACCGTTTCTGCTCCCTCTTTTTTTTTTTTTTTAAGTTTATTTATTTTGAGAGAGAGAGAGCACAAGCACAGGAGGAGCAGAGAGAGAGGGAGACAGAGAATCCTAAGCAGACTCCATGCTGTCAGCACAGAGCCTGATGTGAGGCTTGAACTCATGAACTGTGGGATCAGGACCTGAACTAAAAACGAGAGTCAGACGTTTAATCGACTGAGTCACCCAGGTGCCCCAACTCCTTTTTTTGTTCCTGGCTCTGCATCCCTTTGGTTCTTGAATACTGGCTTCATTCTCTTATTTTTTTCTTTCTCCTTCATCTCCCTGGGTCAATTTTTCTTTCTATCTCATTTGTGTTTCTTTCATTATTACCTTACTCCTGTGTGTACCTGAAGTAATATGGACATGTAGATAAGAATATTCATTATATTATCTAAAAAAGTTACTCATTTCTTTTTATATTTAAAAGAGGTAAGTTGAAGGTATGATATTTCTCTTAATCTCTCTAAATTTATCCATAAATCATACAGGGTAATTTCTTTTTCTTTATGGTCAGTGGCCAGGTATTGAAAAGCTTTCTCCTATAGAAGTAGTCAGATGGGTAGTCATTGTGTGCATAAGGCCTTTCATATATTTTATGTACGGTCACACTGCTTTGGACCTACCATTTCCCTACGTATTTCTCCACGGAAGAAAAGTATTTAATTACCCATTTAATTAGTGCTAGATTATGCAGTGCTTAATTATCTAATGTATATTACCTAAGGTCACCTTCTTTCCTTTGCTGTCCTTGGAACACTTCCTTAATGGTGTGTTTTTACCAGCAGATCCCATGACATTTCTGCTTTGATCATAGGTCCCATATCTTGGTCTTCAATTCTTTTAACATCAGATCTTTTCAATTAAATATTAGGTAAAAGATTAATCAATTAAGTTTTTAAAAATAATTTTAGTTTATTTATTTAGTTAAACTTTTCTTAATGTTTATTCATTTTTGAGAGAGAATGCGAGTGGGTTAGGGGCAGAGAGAGAGGGAGACACAGAATCCGAAGCAGGCTCCAGGCTCCAAGCTGTCAGCACAGAACCCGACGTGGGGCTCGAACTCAGGAGTTTTGACATCATGACCTGAGCCGAAGTCGGACGCTCAACCGACTGAGCCACCCAGGTGCACCCCAGTTTTAGTTTATTTTTAAATGTCTGCTTATTTATTTTAAGAGAGAGACAGAGAGTGTGAGTGGGAGAGGGGCAGGGAGAGAGAATCCCAAGCAGGTTCCACACTCAGGGCAGAGCCCAACTATGGGGCTCAGTGCCACAAACCATGAGATCATGAGCTGAAATCAAGAGTGGGACACTCAACTGACTGAGCCACCGAGAGCACCCGTAAAATAATTTTAGATTTATAGAATCCATGCAAAGATGTACAAAGAGTTCCTCTATACCCTTCACCCAGTTTTCTTTAATGTTCTATGTAATGTACTTTTTTTGCTCTAGGATTTAAGACACCACATTACTAAACTAAGTTGTCATGTTTCCTTTGTCTCCTGTGACCTGTGATAGTTTCTCATACTTTCTTTGTCTTTCATGACATTGGCACTTTTAAAGAGTATTAGGTATTTTGTAGAATGTCTTTCAGTTTGGATTTATTTGATGTTTTTTTCATGATTAGATTGGCTTATAGATTTTTAGGAGGAAAACAACAGAAGCAAAGAGCCCTTCCAATGCATTATGTCAGGGTGTACATGGTATCAACATGATTTATCACTAGTGATATTAAGCTTGATCACTTGATTAAAGGTAGTGCCTGTCAGATTTCTCCACTGTAAAGTTACAATAAGTAACTTTCCATATGCTATTCATTAAAAATCATCACTAAGTTTGGTCCACATTCAAAAGAAAAGAAATTAAGCTTCACCTCCTAGAGGGAGGAGTGTCAAAGAATTTGTGGAAGTTATTAAAACCACCATAGTAACTAATAAATACTTGAGAGAAGCTTTGATATATCTTGTTTGTTTTTAAAGTTTCACGCATTAATTTATTTTTTAAAAAGTTTTTTTAACATTTATTTTTGAGAGAGAGACGTGGGGCCCGAACTCACGAACTTTGAGATATGACCTGAGCCAAAGTCAGATGCTTAATCAAATGAACTTTATTTATTTATTTATTTTGAGAGAGAGCGAGCGCACAGTGGGAGAAGAGCAGAGAGAGAAAGGGAGAGAGAGAATCCCACGCAGGCCTGCGATGTCAGCTCGGAGCCTGATGTGGGACTTGAACTCACGAACTATGAGATCATGACCTGAGCCAAAGTCAGATGCTTAACCAACTGAGCCACCCAGGCACCCCTGATGGGGATTTTCTATTTCCCTCATCCTTTCCACACTTTAATAGCATTCTTCTGTAAGGAAAATAACCTACATCTTACAAACGAGTTCCCATTCGTTCATTCATTATTTATATAAGTATTGACTCATGGAAATTTATTTTTGGTTTATAATCCAATATTATCATAATTTATTTTGTTACTTCTTTTTCTGGCTTTGGCCACTGGGAACTCTGTCAGATTGACTCCAATGTCCTTTGGGCTTGCCCAATCTTAATTAAATAATTAGTTTTAGTACTTCCTTACTTTTTAGCACCATAAGATGAGCCAGGCTCATCTTGTATTTTCCCTGACCAGCCATTTCCTGAGGAAGTTCTGGTTCTTTTTGTTAGAGAATTGTATTTAGAAACCAAGATCTCGGTGCTAATGTACTGGTTGCTACTGTAGTGTCATAGTTTCTAAACCCTCTCAGGGGACAGTGCTAGGAAATATATGTATATACACTAACCCACATATATACATAGATCTGTTTACTTCTGTATCCATTTATCTGCATATAAACTCAAACGTGAGTTATTGATATCTTTGGTTCTAATCCTGTACCACAGCATAATTTCTTTGCTAGTGAGAAACCTGCCACTCACTATCTACAGTATATTTACTTATTTACTGAACTTCGGTGTAAATATAAAGTAGTTTTGGTGTGATTAAATCAAGTTTTATATTTCTCATGAAAGGAAGGCTAGCTTTGCCTGAAGTAGCATATTTTGATGCTCCTGGGGCTGTTTTGAAGGGCACTTTCCTGTGTTACCTAAGAAACATTTCCCTTTGATTTAAAAATTCCGTAAAAGCAGATCCACAACTAGGGACAGAGTTTACCCGTGATGTCTGTTGGTAATTTTGGGTATTGCAGTGGTAGTTACTTTGCTTTTTGTTTCTTGTAGATAAAGCCGAAACTAAAAATGTAGAGTTAAAGCAGCAGAATGAGGGATCTATGTAGGCAGTTCTCTAACACATGGTAAATATGAGAGGTGGGAATATTGTTAAAAGATCGTACAAAATAATTTTTGTTTCATTCTCAATTCATTCTGTACTGTTTTTATTCGTGTTTCTGAATTTCATTATGGCTATATTGACTGGAACTGTGGTTGGGTCTAATACATTGTTTCCAGGCTTTTTAACCTCATAGTCTAGAAAAAAACACTAGAAATAGAGAAATTTATTGGCAGGACATATGGTTGTCACCCTTTTACTTTCCTAAATAAATACATTAAAGAAATCTATTACCATGATTTCATTAAAAATTTTAATACTTCAGAGCTCAGATAGAATATAATAATAAAGTATATTCCTTTATTTTATTTTATATTTTATTTTTTTAAAGATTTTATTTTTAAATAATTTCTTACACCCAACATGGGGCTCAAACTCACAACCCCAAGGTCAAGAGTCACATGCTCCAATGACCGGGCCAGCCAAGTGCCACTGAACTATATTCCTTTAAAGTGAATGCATGTAATTTTATTACTATGTTAAAATTCGTACTTTTTCATTTTTCCATGACTGAATGGAAACATCATTATAGATCAGTATTTGAGAACTACTGTTGGTCTATTGTCTCTTATAAATAGTGGCTTTTGTATTTTTTCATTGTGTTCTTTTCTTCCACAGGTTGAAAGCAACTGTTATAGCCTTTCTTCTTTATAATATAGAATAAGCCTTTGTGTGTTTGAGACATTGAATGGGTTCATGACCTATTGAATTAAATTCTCAGTTTTTGGGTTCATCATAGTGACTGACCACGAACTGCGCTGCGATGTTAAGGTTGATGTGATTCACAGCATTGAAATTATATCTCGAACCCGGGAGCTCTATGTAGATGATTCACCACTGGAACTGATGGTGAGGGCATTGGATGCGGAAGGTAAAGGACTTCAGAGGAGTCAAGAAAATTACCTAAAATAATGTAATACTTCCTCGTGTTTGGCACTTGGAAAAAAGCAACTTGAGACATAAAAGGAGATTAGAAATCGTATTTATTTTTTATGTGAAGCTCATGCCCGTGAGTGTGGTTCAATGTATTTGCTACATACTTTCATAAAATGTTTCTGCTTATTTAATTATTGGTTATCTCAGAAGTTTTTTAACAGTCCAGATTCTGCCACTGAGCTTCTGCTAGTGGTGCCTAGGTCAGCCATTAAGAATATATAATTTTTCTTTTTTTTTTTGGAATTTATTACTAGCTCTGTTTTGATTAGTCTACTTTCTTTTTTTTTTTTTTTTTAATTTTTTTTTTTAACGTTTAATTATTTTTTGGGACAGAGAGAGACAGAGCATGAACGGGGGAGGGGCAGAGAGAGAGGGAGACACAGAATCGGAAGCAGGCTCCAGGCTCTGAACCATCAGCCCAGAGCCTGACGCGGGGCTCGAACTCACGGACTGCAAGATCGTGACCTGAGCTGAAGTCGGACGCTTAACCGACTGAGCCACCCAGGCGCCCCTGATTAGTCTACTTTCTATAGGCTACGGGAATTATGTGTAAACCTACGAAAAAGTCTTATAATTTTATTTTTCTTGAAACTGATTTTATATTGCTTCTAGTATACTATATTAATGTATAATATGGTATTTAAAACATTTAAATTTATTGCCACACTTTTTAAAAAATTATTCATTTTGAGACAGAGAGCATGAATGGGGTGGGGCAGAAAGAGAAGGAGAGAAAGAATTCCAAGAAGGTTCTGGGCTCTCAGCACAGAGCCTGACACAGGGCTTGATCCCAGGACTCTGAGATCATCATCTGAGCTGAAATCAAGGGTCAGACACTTAACCAACTGAGCCACCCCGGTGCCCCTATTGCCATGCATTTTTGTAAGAGTAATTTTTTAAATCTGAAAAATGAATGTATTATAAATATTTTGGAATCTAGTTTTTATAAAATGTTGGAGGGACTGGGGGTTGGGGATGCCTGTCAACCCTGACGTAGACCTTAAGGTGGCCTTTATGTAGAAAGGAACAGAAAAAGTGGCATAACTTTTGTCAGCCAGAAGTTGATCAACTTGAGTCCTTTCTACATTCAGAAAATTTGTGTAGCAACAGCACTTTTGTTCATGTAGGGATCTTCCTGGTATATGTGTTTTAATTCATTATTGATAGTGCTTCTATTTGTTAATGGAAGAGGCCTAAAAATAATTTTAAAGTTAGATTTCTCTTTCTTGTTAAAGATACCTGAATATTTTTGAATATGTGATTCTGTCTTGTCTGCTTTTGGCTTGCTCTACAGGAAATACTTTTAGTAGTTTGGCAGGGATGATGTTTGAGTGGAGCGTTGCCCAGGATAAAGAATCAGCAAGAGAAGAATTGTCTAGCAAAATTAGGTAACATTGAAACCAAACATAAACCATCTGACTTTGAAGGAGGCATTTGCCTTTGGGTGGCACAGTGAGCAGCAACCACTTGTACGGACTTTGATAATCCTGCCATCTGGGCTTTTTTGGAACAGATAAATTTGCCAGGGGGAAATGTCTTTGATAGAATGACATATGGTGTGGGCATAGGTACTTTATGATCATTTAATTTGAACCGCTGCAGAGGAACTCGTGAGCTCAGGACTATATAATTGTTTGAACCAGGTGTATCTTCTGGCGGCTTTGTTGAGCATGCTGTCTGCACATGCTGAAATACAGTGAGTGAATGGATGATAGTATGAAATTTTGTCTTTAGTGCTAAGAAATTGCTCTCAGACAGTCCCAGGTGTTAGTCCCACAACAGTGTTAGCCACAGGCAAATTAAATACTTTTGTTCTATCTAATCCTATGGAAAACACAATTTAAAACTTTTTTACACTGTATAGACTTTGAAGAGACTGTTTAAAGTCTCTTAGGGGCTTTTGGAAGATGACTCCTTATTTGATTACACTAGAAACAAACTTTGTTTTATCTCTTAAGGATTCTGAAATACTCTGAAGCAGAATACTCTCCCCCAGTGTATATAGCTGAGATGGAAAAAGAAGAGAAACAAGGAGATATGATTTTGGTGTCTGGGATCAGAACTGGTGCTGCTGTTGTAAAAGTTCGAATTTATGAACCATTCTACAAGGTAAAAAGTTTGTGCCATAAACTTAGATTAAAGAACCTTGCCCGTGGAATATAATTGTTTGGGTTTTTTTTAACGTTTATTTATTTTTGAGAGAGAGAGCATAAGCTGGAGAGGGGTATATACAGAGAGAATCCCAAACTGTCTCCACACTGTCAGTGAAGAGCCCAATCCCATGAACCCGTGAGATTATGACCGGAGCTGAAATCAAGAGTAGGACACTTAACTGATTGAGCCACCCAAGCACCCCGAAAGCAATTGTTTCTTATATTTATCTATAGCGGAAGCCCTCTAATCTGATATGATTTGGGTCAGTAATTGGTCATTTAATTGAAAAGTCATTTGAGGGGTGCCTGAGTTGCTCAGTCATTTGGGTGTCTCTTTTTCTTAAATTTTTTTTAAGTTTATTTATTTATTCTGAGAAGTGTGTGAGTGGGGTAGGGACAGAGAGAGAGAGGGAGACAGAGAATCCCAAGCAGGTTCCGCACTGTCAGTGTAGAGCCCAGTGTGGGGCTTGAACTCAAAAACCGTGAGATCATGACCTGAGCCAAAATCAAGAGTCAGGCACTTAACCAACTGAGCCACCTAGGCACCCCAGGAAAGAATTTTTAAATATCTGTAAGATATTTTATTATTTTTAAAATGTTTATTTATTTTAGAGAGAGAGAGATGGAACACAAGCAGGGGAGGGGCAGAGAGAGAGGGAGACACCAATCTGAAGCAGATGCCAGGCTCTGAGCTGTCAGTACAGAGCCCAGTGCAGGGCTCAAACCCATGGACTGTGAGATCATGACCTGAGCCAAAGTCCGATGCTCAAGCAGCTGAGCCACCTGGCGCCCCTCTATAAGATATTTTAAAAGAAACTTGTAAGAAGTAAATTTTTAACAAGGAAGATGACCTTCAGGATTTTGCCTATGGAACCTGTTTTTTTCCTTCCTCTTTTAGAACGTGGCAGCAGCATTGATACGTCTGCTGGTTTTGGAGAATATATTTCTTATACCATCCCATGATATTTATCTCTTAGTAGGAGCATATATTAAATACCGAGTTGCAAAAATGGTGCAGGGAAGAATGACAGGTAAGGTGATTTATCTTTTCCTAAGACTTAACATTTCCCAAATCCTTCCTGCTGACAGTAAGAGAAGCAGCTCCACCTTATGTATACACATACTTTGTGTTTTTAGATTTTGTGATAAAGTATTCCTAAAGTGCTATACCTGAGATAATATTGGATAGAGATGGTCCCCATATCTTGAACAGGCTAATGCTTAGCATCAGTGCCTATGGGCTTCTGAATTCTGGTACTAGTTTTTTTTTTTTTTTAAGTTTCTTTTTTTTTTTTTTTTTTTTTTTTTTTTTTAGAATAAGAGCACAAGCAGGGTAGGGCAGAGAGAGAGAGAGAGAGAGAGAGAGAGAGAGAGAGAATCCCAAGCAGGCTCCACACTGTCAGCAGAGAGCCTGACATGGGGCTCAAACTCACAAACCGTGAGATCATGACCTGAGCGAAGTCAGATGCTTAACCAACTGAGCCACCCAGGCGCCCCTGTTACTAGTTTTAATAGGGCAAGTGAGGAAACTTTACCAGAGGGACTTGAATGATTTTTGCAAAAGTTTTTTTTTTTTTTTAATTTAAAAAAATGTCTATTTATTTTTGAGAGGGAGAGAGACAGAGTGTCAATGGGGGAGGAGCAGAGAGAGAGGAAGACACAGAATCTGAAGCAGGTTCCAGGCTCTGAGCTGTCAGCACAGAGCCTGATGTAGGGCTCGAACTCACAGACCGTGAGATCCTGACCTGAGCCAAAGTCAGACGCTTAACTGACTGAGCCATCCAGGCACCCCACGAAAGTTGTTTCTTGAGAAGCTCAGCTCATTAACTGAAAACTCAACACTCTAATGATCCCAGAAGTCCCATTCAGTTTATAAAGTGTGCATTGGATCCATTAGCATTAGTCCTTTCCTTACTTAGTGGGGATCCTCCCTGCTACTTTCAGTTCACTGGTTTTTAAGAATGCAAGCAAGGTCAACAGTTAACTCATGTAGTATTCTCCCCCAAAATGGCTAAATGTTGAAATTCATCATAGTGGGAAGGAAATTAGAAGCAGATCATACTCTTATTTAGGCCTGCTTCCTGATTTTCCTCTTCTAATCCAACAATATGCTGTTGTATGTATTTTTCATGTCTTACAGAGGTGGAGTTCCCCTTAGAACACTACACGCTGGAAATGCAAGACCACAGAATTGCATTTAATGGGTCTCTTTCCGGGAAGGTGGCATTACTGGATGAGAAGACAGCCACAGTGACTGCTGTCCAACTGGGCCAAACTAACCTTGTCTTTGTCCATAAAAGTATCCTTTTCAAGTTTTAGCTGCTGATCTATGTTTCCCTGAGCATACTAGACATGTTCCTTGATAAAGTAATTTGGTAAAATTATACTTATTTTGTATAGTTTTATTTATTATTTATTTTTTTTTTTAAATTTTTTTTCCCAACGTTTTTTATTTATTTTTGGGACAGAGAGAGACAGAGCATGAACGGGGGAGGGGCAGAGAGAGAGGGAGACACAGAATCGGAAACAGGCTCCAGGCTCCGAGCCATCAGCCCAGAGCCCGACGCGGGGCTCGAACTCACGGACCGCGAGATCGTGACCTGGCTGAAGTCGGACGCTTAACCGACTGCGCCACCCAGGCGCCCCTGTATAGTTTTATTTTTAACAAAGAACTATGAATTATTATCATCATAATTTCTAACAAAGGGTAGGTAGAGAAAAGAATAGTTGGAACTTGGGATCTGTTGATTTCAGTACTTAATTTGCAACCTCAGTTAAATTATAATTAGGAGATGGGAGGAAGACAGCTTGAAGAAACTTGTGTGAATTTTACTTAATTTGTTCTTTCCTATTTCCACATGAATAATTGAGAAAAGACGGTATGGTATTTTCTGCAGTAGATGCTTAATTAATATTTGTTAAATTGAGTTGAGAGTAATTCTTTTTTAATTTTTTTTTTTAACGTTTATTTATTTTTGAGACAGAGAGAGACAGAGCATGAACGGGGGAGGGTCAGAGAGAGGGAGACACAGAATCTGAAACAGGCTCCAGGCTCTGAGCTGTCAGCACAGAGCCCGACGTGGGGCTCGAACTCACAGACCGCGAGATCATGACCCGAGCTGAAGTCGGCCGCCCAACCAACTGAGCCACCCAGGCGCCCCTTTTTTAATTTTTTAAATATTTATTTTGAGAGGGAGAGAGCAAGCACGAGTGGGGGAGGGACAGAGAGGGGGAGAGAGAGAATCCCAAGCAGGCTCTGTGCTGTCAGCACAGAGCCCAAAGTGGGGCTTAAATCCACAACAGGAGATCATGACCTGAGCTGAAATCAATAGTCAGATGCTCAACCAGCTGAGCCACCCAGGCGCCCTGGCAGCTAAATGAATATTAAAAGCATGGACCATGATTTTTTTTTTTCTATCATTCCATTTTCTTTAAATTTGAAATTCAAGAATACTTGATTCCTGTGATGACTGCGTCCCTCAGACTTTTCTCAGAAGTATACACATTTAAGTTTCTGCTTTCCAAAAGATAATAAAAGATAGGATTTTTGTTTGTTTCTGTTTGTACATTTATTTTTTTCTTTGGTAGTTCACATCTGTCTTTTCACCCAACTCTGGTTCATATGATTTTCTTAAGAAGAAATTAAGATGTCCATATGAGATCCGTGTCTGGACTCCCAAATTGCACCATATATGTTGTAGAGCCTGGATTTTTAGGTATTTTTAGATAATAATTTTAAGAAAAATGAATAGCTTAAACTATTTCACTAGAAAGAGTGCATTAGAAACTAGAGTGCTTTTATTATTATTATTTTTATTTGAGAGAGAGAGAGCACGTGCATGCGTGGGAGGAGCAGAGGGGGAGAGAAAGAATCTCAAGCAGGTTCCACACTCAGCGCGGAGCTCTATGCAGGGCTCGGTCCCATAACCCTGGGATCATGACGTGAGCCAAAATCAAGAGTCGGATGCTCAACCAACTGAGCCACCCTGGCACCCTTAGAGTACCTCTTTAACCTTCGAATTTAGACTTCTTTTGACATGTTTTCTCACACTGTTATGATGGTTACATGCTATCTGCAAGAGTGAAGCATCTTGAAACAGATGGTGAAAAAATAGGAAGATGCATGTGATACAATATTGGGTTAGGAAAAGAGACTTTATTATTTTTTTAAAAAAATTTTTTTTGACGTTTATTTATTTTTGGGACAGAGAGAGACAGAGCATGAAGGGGGGAGGGGCAGAGAGAGAAGGAGACACAGAATCTGAAACAGGAAAGAAGAATACTAATGTCCTTAGGTCATATGAATCTAATATTACGTAAAGAAGCTGAAATCTTGCCTGACACATTAGGAATGAGCAAAATTGTGGTTTGTTTGGTATACAGATATAAGTGAGAGTGTTTCTTTATACCTGAGTTGAACTAAGTGAAGCCAGGATCTTTAGAACTCCAAATTATTATACAACTTGATGGAGGGAACCAAAAGGTCAACCTTGGAAACCATGTCCATCTGTTAGCAAATTTTGGACATTGAATCATTTGTATAAGTTTGTATTTTTTAACTCATTGTAGAAAAATGTTGGCCTCTTCTGATACCTTTGTTTCTCGATTTGTGTACAGATTTCACAGTCCAACCTGGAGACCGGTGGAGTCTAGAGGTGGGACAGGTGTATGTCATTACAGTGGAAGTGTTTGATAAAAGCAGCACGAAGGTCTATATTTCAGATGTGAGTGTCTTTTTTGTATTTTTCTAGCCCCTCTTGTGGATGACTTCTTGAGTGGGCCATCTTTCTGGCTACGAAGGGTTTTTTTCTTTTGCTTCCAGATTTTACTTTTAAAGTTACTACTTTATGGTTGTCATTAAATAGTTCTGTCCTTGAGAAATCCTAAACCAGCAGTAAAATATATAGTTCAGTGATAATTCTAGAAAAGAGGTGGAGAGGGTCTCATTCACCGACTCCCTTAGAGTTGGTCACCCCCAGCGACATGGGGCGAGGATCAGTGGCGCCACAGACAGCAGTGCGGCACTCATGTTTCAGCGCCCTTTTGTTTTCCCTGAAAACTGTCAACGTATGGAATGGCAAAAATTATACCCAAATTTGCATAAAGTTTGACTCTTTCTATTTCTGATCACTTGCCATTAATGAATCTTTCAAAAATTAGTATTTTAAAATTATATCTTTCCGACTTTCTATGACGAGATACTTTCCATGATCAGAGCAAAGGTATTATTTTTATTTATCCCTAGAATGCATATCCACACCTTTTTTTAATGCTTTGGGGTTAAGATGGAGTTAGTGAAAAAACATCTCCAGTTTCGTATTGCTGTTGGGCTAATTTTCAGAATCTCAGGATTATGTTCCAGTTCCTACAGGAGTACTTTGAAGAGCAGCTCACTACGGTGAATGGATCTTATCATGTGGTAAAAGCCCTGAAAAGTGGTGTCGTGCTGATAAATGCATCCCTGACTTCCATCATTTACCAGGTAGGAATTTATTTTTATTTAATTCAAAAATTTTTTATTAGTTTATTTTTTGAGAGCGAGAGCAGGGGAGGGACAGAGAGGGAGAGAGAGAATCCTAAGTAGACTTCACACTCTCAGCCTAGAGCTGGACGTGGGGCTCGAACTCATGAACCGTGAGATCATGAGCTGAGCCAAAATCAAGAGTTAGATGCTTAACCTCCTGAGCCACCCAGCCGCCCCTACCAGGTGGGAATTTAAAGGATAATCTTTAAATCCTGAGAACCCTGATGAGGGTTGGATGACTTGTTGATTTGCAAGCAGATACGTGGCATATTCCACCTGTATCTTTCAATAAAAATGAAAAAGAAGACGATAAACCGTATACTTGGTAGTTTATACCTGTACAGATTTCCTGTTGCAGTTTTTGTTATTGCTCATATTTGCATTTCTGGTCATTGTGTATACATTCACCATTTGAGGTTCCTTTAAAAAATTATTTGGGCGTACCTGAATGGCTCATTCAGTTAAGCATCCAACTCATGATCTCAGCTGGGCTCTGTACTGGGCGTGAAGTTTGCTTAAAATAAAATAAAAAATAAAAATAAAATAAAATACATATTCATGTGCACATTTCTTTGTGTTGTCAGATCCACATAGAGTACTTTCTATTCCGAAAATCCAAAGGATTAATACGTCAGTGTATTTGACCATGCCACCAACCTTGAACTTTTTGCATTGTTTCCATTTCTTATTCTTATAAATGCCATAACTGAATTTCTTTGTACATTTTTTCTTTTGGTTAATTTTTATATGACATAATGCCAGATTTCTGATTTTTAAGTTTCTGATTTTTAACAGCCTGCCAAATTTATCTCCATCTCCCAAACCTATTTGTTCTTCACAGATCCTTTCATCTGGTTATTTAAGACAGATCCCGAGTGGCCCTTGACTCTTCCTTCCCCCTCACCTGCTACATTCAGTACACTGTTGAATGCCATGTCAATTCTTGTGAATGTCTCCCAACCCATTTTTTACTATTCCCATGGTGATTTTCACCTAGACCTTCATAGCAATTTTCTTTTTTTTTTTTTTTTTTTATAAGCATTCTTTTTTTTTTTTTTTTTTTTTAATTTTTTTTTTAACGTTTTTTATTTATTTTTGGGACAGAGAGAGACAGAGCATGAACGGGGGAGGGGCAGAGAGAGAGGGAGACACAGAATCGGAAACAGGCTCCAGGCTCTGAGCCATCAGCCCAGAGCCTGACGCGGGGCTCGAACTCACGGACTGCGAGATCGTGACCTGGCTGAAGTCGGACGCTTAACCGACTGCGCCACCCAGGCGCCCCTCATAGCAATTTTCTTCCTTCCTTCTTTCCTTCTTTCTTCCTTCCTTTTGCAATCTCTAGGGCTTGAAATCATGACCCCAAGATCAAGAGTTGAATGCTCTACCAACTGAGGTAGCCAGGAGCCCCTCACGTTTTTTTTTTTAATGTTTATTTATTTTTGAGAAAGAGAGAGACAGAGTGTGAGCCAGGGAAGGTCAGAGAGAGAGGGAGACACAGAATCGGAAGCAGGCTCCAGACTCTGAGCTGTCAGCACAGAGCCCAAAGCAGGGCTCGAACTCACAAACTGTGAGATCATGACCTGAGCCAAAGTGGGACCTCTAACTGACTGAGCCACCCAGGCGTCCCTAATTTTTATTTTTTTAAATGTTTTATTTATTTTTGAGAGATAGAATACGAGCAGGGGAGAGGCAGAGAGAGAGGGGGAGACAGAGAATCCGAAGCAGGCTCCAGGCTCTGAGCTCAACCCACTGGGCCACCCAAGTACCCCAGTTTCTTTTTTCTTTCTTAACTTTCTATTTATTTTTTTAACAATTTTTTTTAACGTTTATTTATTTTTGAGACAGAGAGAGACAGAGCATGAATGGGGGAGGGTCAGAGAGAGGGAGACACAGAATCTGAAACAGGCTCCAGGCTCTGAGCTGTCAGCACAGAGCCCGACGCGGGGCTCGAACTCATGGACCACGAGATCATGACCTGAGCTGAAGTCGGACACTCAACCAACTGAGCCACCCAGGCACCCCTTTTCTTAACTTTTTAAAAAATGTTTATTTTTGAGAGCATGCTTGAGCACGTGTGCAAGTGGAGGAGGGGCAGAGAGAGGAGGAGTAAGAGGACTTAAAGTGGGCTCTTTGCTGACAGCGGAGAGCCTGATGTGGGGCTTGAACTCACAAGCCATGAGATCATGAGCTGAGCCAAAGTCGGACGCTTAACCCACTGAGCCACCCAGGCACCCCTGTATAGCAGTTTTTTAATGGGTATTCCTACCTCTGATATCACCCCTAGCTGGAACCATATTCTAAAAACTACAGAAATTGTGTGTTTACTGTTTAAATTCCTTTGGTGGCATCCCATTGGTTTTAAGGTAAAGTTAAAACTCCTTAATATGGTTTTAATAGGGCCCTCCATGACAGAGATCACAAAGGGGGTGATCTCTAGCCTATGTCTTGGTTTGTGGTCTTTTTATTTTGGCGTGCAAACTTTCCATTTATTTATTTTTTTGACCTTTTATTTATCTACTTATTTTAGAGAGCGAGAGAGCATGAATGGGAGGGGGGAAGAGGGAGAGAGAGAGAGAATCTTAAGCAGGCTCCAGGCTTAGCACAGAGCAGATGTGGGGCTGAATCCCATGACCCTGGGATCATGACCTGAGCATCAGTTGCTCAACTGAATGAGGTGCCCCAAAAACTTCTTTTTAATTGAGAAATTTTATTTATTTTTTACTTATTCTTTTTGTTTGACGGTTTCTTTTTTTTATTACTTTAATTTTTTTAAATGTTTATTTTTGAGGGGCGCCTGGGTGGCTCAGTCGGTTAAGCGTCTCACTTCAGCTCAGGTCATGATCTCACGGCCCGTGAGTTCGAGCCCCGCGTCGGGCTCTGGGCTGATGGCTCAGAGCCTGGAGCCTGCTTCTGATTCTGTGTCTTCCTCTCTCTCTGCCCCTCCCCCGTTCATGCTCTGTCTCTCTCTGTCCCAAAAATAAATAAACGTTAAAAAAAAAATTAAAAAAAAAAAAAGAAAAAAAATGTTTATTTTTGAAAGAGAGACAGAGTGTGAGCTGGGGAGGGACAGAGAGGGAGACACAGAATCTGAGGCAGTCTCCAGGCTCTGAGCTGTCAGCACAGACCCCGACCATGGGGCTTGAACTCATGGACCAGGAGATCATGATCTGAGCCTGAGATGGATGCTTAACTGACTGAGGCACCCAGGTGCCCCTTAATTTAAATAAAACCTAGGATTTCTGCTTCTCTAGGTTATATGAAAATCTGACAGGGGCATCCGGATGGCTCAGTTGGTTGAGCATCCGACTTAGGCTCAGGTCATAATTTCACTGTTTGTGAGTTCAGGCCCCGAGTTGGGCTCTCTGCTGTTAGCCTGCTTCGCATCCTCTGTCCCCTTCCCTCTGCCCCTCTCCAACTTGCACTCTCTCCAAACAGAAAAAAAGAATCTGACAATGATTAACTGGGACAGACTACACCATTTAGACTATGCTTTTAATTCTGCTGTTTCCCTCCATTCACTATTATTTCATATTCAGCTTAATAGGCCTGTCTAGGGGTGCCTGCGTGGGCTCAGTTGGTTAAGTGTCAGACTTCCACTCACGCCATGATCTCATGGTTCATGAGTTCAAGCCCCATGTCAGGCTCTGTGCTGACAGCTGGGACCCTGGAGCCTGCTTCGGATTCTGTGTCTCCCTCTTTCTCTGCCCCTCCCTTGCTTGCGCTCTGTCTCTCTCTCAAAAATAAATAAACATTAAAAAAAAATGCTGTGGGAATTTAATTTTGTGACTCTACCTGAATGATTGGCCCAAGACAACTTTTCCAGTTGCAGGTCTTGTCACTCTCTCTCCATTATGTATCAACCACACTGAACTTCCAGTTTCTAGAAAATGCATTCTTCCTTTTTGCCTCTAAGTTTCCTTTCCATTTGTTTATTTTCATTGTTATAAACAAATATAGTTTCTTTTGTCTATAAAACTTTGTGTACTCAGTGTGAAACATCACTTCTTCAGGCCTGTTTTCCCCTTTCATATATATTCTCAGAACTCCCAAACTTCCCAGGTCATAATATTCATCATATTTTACTGTTATTATTTGCTCCTTTTATCACATTATAAACTTTGAGGGCAATGATTATGCCTACTTTGTTCACAACTGTTGCCCTAACATCTAACAGAGTGACTAACATGTTGTTGGCAGAAATAAGTATTTGTTAAGTGGTGTTTGGGTTACTTCTAACAATTTTAGGTTTACATTCATTAGTAAAATATGTCCATTTTTTTCAACAATATTTACTCAACAGTTTTTTTTTAAGTTTACTTATTTATTTTGAGAGAGAGTGCAAGTAGGGGAGGAGCAGAGAGAGAGAGGGAGAGAGAGAGAATTCCAAGCAGTCTCTGCACTGTGCAGAGCCCAATGCAGGGCTCGAACTCAGGAACCATAAGATCATGACTTGAGCTGACGTCGGACACTTAACTGACTGAGGCACCCAGGTGCCCCTCTTTTGTTTTCAATATTAAAAGAATTTTTTTTAAGTAATCTCTACACCCAACATAGAGCTTGAATTCATGACCCTGAGATATCAAGAGTGACATACCCTGGGGCACCTGGGTGGCTCAGTCAGTTAAGTGCCTGACTTCGTTCAGGTCATGATCTCACAGTTCGTGGGTGCTGACAGCTCCTGGAGCCTGCTTCAGATTCTGTGTCTCCCTCTCTCTTTGCCCCTCACCTGCTCATGCTCTCTCTCTCTCAAAAATAAATAAACATTAAAAAAATTTTTTTAATAAAAACAACGTGACATACTGTACCAACTGAGCCAGCTAGGCACCCCCTCAGTTTTTTCAATAATATTTAATACACAGTGATTTTTTTTTTTGTACACTGTATGGCATTTCTGGCAATTTGACACTATTCTAGAATCATTCTTCAATCCCAAAGATCCTGCTTTTTTAATTTTTTTTTTTTCAACGTTTTTTTATTTTTATTTTTGGGACAGAGAGAGACAGAGCATGAACGGGGGAGGGGCAGAGAGAGAGGGAGACACAGAATCGGAAACAGGCTCCAGGCTCCGAGCCATCAGCCCAGAGCCTGACGCGGGGCTCGAACTCACGGACCGCGAGATCGTGACCTGGCTGAAGTCGGACGCTTAACCGACTGCGCCACCCAGGCGCCCCCCAAAGATCCTGCTTTTTAAAAAATAATACGTTTTAAAATGAGCTCTCACCATCACCTCTTTATTTTTATTTATTTTTTAATGTTTATTTTTGAGAGAGAGAGAGAGCGAGAGAGGCAGAGTGCAAGTAGGGGAGGGGTAGAGAGAGGGAGACACAGAATCTGAAGTAGGCTCCAGGCTCTGAGCTGTCAGCACAGAGCCTGACGCGGGCTCAAATTTGTGAACCGAGAGATCATGACTTGAGCCGAAGTCAGATGCCTAACCGACTGACTCACCCAGGCGCCCCACACCCTTACTCTTTTAAAAATTGGTTTTATTTTGATATTTTTGCCTAATTATGCTGTTCATCAAGTTCAGATTTGGTGTGGAAATTGTAATTGACACCTACTGTACTTTTTTTTTTTTTTTTTAAATAAAGCTTCACTAAAAAAAATTTTTTTTAATGTTTATTTTTGAGAGAGAGAGAGCACAAGCAGGGGAGGGTCAGAGAGAGAGGGAGACACAGAATCTGAAGCAGGCTCCAGGCTCTGAGCCAGCACAGAGCCTGACGTGGGGCTCGAACTCACGAACTGTGAGATCACGACTTGAGCTGAGGCCAGATGCTTAACCAACTGAGCCACCCAGGCACCCTGACACCTACTATACTCTTAATTTGGTGAGGCTAGAGACAGTTCTTGGGTTTTCCTAGTTTCCTTAATACCTAGTCAAGAGATAGTAATTCATCTTTTTTGGGTTGGGATTAAAATGTGGATTATATATGGTCCGAAATCGGAGAGTCTTCATTGAATATATTGGAGCACTTAACCATTTTGGAGGAAAAGTTATCATTAATAACTTTCTTAAACTGTTTATTTTGGAATTATAGATTTACAGGAAGTTATAGAAATAGTACATAGGACAAGATGTACAGATGGCCAATAAACATATAAAAACATGTTCAACATAATTAGTCATTAGGAAAATTCAAATCAAAATCATAATGAGATACCACTTGACACCCACTGGCTGAAAATAAAAAGGACAGACAATGATAAGTATTGATAAGCATGTAGAGAAATTTGAACCCTTACACACTCTTGGGGGGAATGTGTGTAAGTGAGTAAACGGTGTTGCTGCTTTGGAAAACACCTGGCAGTTATCAACAGACAAAATATAGAACTACTGTGTTACCCAGCCATTCTGCTCTTATGTATATATGCAAGAAACATGAAAACATTTTGACTCAAAAGCTTGTGCATGAATGTTCATAGCATTATTTATAGTAGAAAGTGGACACAACCCAAATGTTCATCAGCTGAGGAGTAGATAATAAATTATGGTGCATCCATATTCCATACAATGGAGTATTTGGCAATAGAAAACAAGTACTGATATATGCTACAGCATGGGTAATTCTTGAAAACATTATGCTGAGTGAAAAAGCCAGACACAGGCCACATGTTGCATGATTGCATTTATGTGAAATGTCAAAAACAGGCAAATCCATAGACAGAAAGCAGTAAATACGGTCACCTAGGACTGGGGGAGGGAGTGGTCAGCTAGGGATGGGAGAGGGAGTGGTCACCCAGGACTGGGGGAAGCAGTGGTCACCTAGGACTGGGGGAGGGAGCAGTCACCTAGGGCTGGGAGAGGGGAGTGGTCACCTAAGGCTGGGGGAGGGAGTGGTCAGCTAGGGCTAGGAGAGGAAGCGGTCATCTAGGGCTGGGGGAGGGAGTGGAGGGCTTGGAGAGTGACAGCTAAGGTGTAGGGTTTGGTTTTGGTGTAATGAAAATGTTCTAAAATTGATTGTGGGGATGGATGAAAAACTGAATGTACTAAACATAATGCCCTTAATATTTATCTAAATTGTTAACATGCATCAATATATAATTTAAAAACTGCTGAGTTATATTCCATTGTATTGATACACTAGAGTTTTTTAACCATTCAGCTATTGAAGGACATTTTTTTCCCCCTAGTATTTGGCTATAATAAATAAAGTGGCTCTGAACCCTTTTTATTTTTAAGTTATTTATTTTGAGAGAGAGAGAGGGAACAGGGGAGGAGCAGACAAGGAGAGAGAGAATCCCAAGTAGGCTCTGTGCTCTCAGCACAGAGCCTGACACAGGGCTTGAACCCACAAAACTTTGAGATCATGACTTGAGCCAAAACCAAGAGTTAAGACACTTAACCAACTGAGCCACCCAGGTACCCCAATAATTCTAATAATTTATCTATAGAATCACTTATATTTTATATCATATCATCTGTAATTGACAGATTTGTTTCTTTCCTGTCCTAATCCAATACCCACTTTTTCCAATCGTAATGCCTTTTACTTTTTTTTCTTGCCTTATTCACAATCTCCAGTACAATGCCAAACAGAAATGGTAATAATGTTTCTGATCTCAAAGGAAAGCTTTTTCTCTGTTAAGTGTGATGTTTAGTTTCTTTAAACAATATGCCCTTTCAGGGGTGCCTGGGGGGCTCAGTCAGTTAAGTGTCCAACTTCAGGACATGATCTCACGGTTCATGGGTTCAAGCCCCACATGGGGCTCTGTGCTGACAGCTCAGAGCCTAGAGCCTGCTTCAGATTCTGTGTCTCCTTCTCTCTCTGCCCCTCCTCTGCTCACACTCTGTCTCTCTCTCTCTCTCAAACATAAATAAACATTAAAAAAATTTTTTTAAAGGTATGCCCTTTCAAATTACTGAAATTTCCTTTTATTCCTAAGTTCCCATATCCTAGATGAATGAATGTTATATTTCAGTGTATATTTCCTGCAAACGTTAAGATGATTCCGTAATTTTGGGGCACCTGGGTGGCTTAGTCAATTAAGCGTCCAGCTTTGCAGGTCATGATCTCTGGGTCTGTGAGTTCGAGCCCCGCATCGGGCTGTGTGCTGACAGCTCGGAGCCTGGATCCTGCTTCGGATTCTGTGTCTCCCTCTCTCTCTGCCCCTCCCCTGCTCACACTCTGTCTCTATCTCTCAAAAGTAAATGTTAAAAAAAAAGATGATTCTGTAATTTCTTTTTCTATTGTGAATTTCAGTAATTAATTTTTTAAGTTTATTTATATTTAGAGAGAGAGAGAGAAAGAGCACACAAGTAGGGGAGGGGCAGACAGAAAGGGAGACTGAGAATCCCAGGCAGACTCCATGTTGTCAATGCGGAGACCAACTTGGGGCTTGAAGTCCTGAACTGTGACGTCATGATCTGAGCCAAAATCAAGAGTCTGACGCTTAAATGAGTGAGTGATCCAGGTGCTCCTGTTACTTTCTTTTCTATTTTTTGGAATAGTTTCAGAAGAATAGGTTTTTAAAAAAATTTTTTTAATGTTTATCTAAGAGAGGGAGAGGGAGAACGAATGGGGAGGGGCAGATAGAGAAGGAGAGGGAGAGAATCCCAAGCAGGCTTTGCACTGCCAGCACAGAGCCTGGTGTGGGGCTCGAACTCACAAACTGTGAAATCATGACCTGAGCCAAAGCCAAGAGTCAGACACTTAACTAAGCCACTGAGGCACCCCCAGAAGAATAGGTATTAATTCTTCTTTAAATTTTTGGTAGAATTCACCTCTGAATCCATCTGGCCCTGGACTTTTGTTTGTTGGCAGTTTTTTGATTACTGATTCAGTTTCATTGTTGGTAATCAGTGTGTGCAATGTTCCTATTTCTTCCTGTTTTAGTTTTGGTAGGTTATATGTTTCTAGGATTTAATCCATTTCTTCTTGGTTGTCCAATTTGTTGTCATCTAGTTATTCATAATATTCTCTTATAATTGTATCTCTGTGGTTTTGGTTGTTATTTCTTCTCTTTCATTTGTGATTTTATTTATTTGGGTCCTTCCACTTTTCTTTTGGATAAGTCTGACTAGAGGTTTATCAATTTTTTCCCCCAAAGAATCAGCTCCTGGTTTCATTGGTCTGTTCTCTTGTTTTTCAGTTTCTATATCATTTATTTTTGCTCTAATCTTTATTATTTCCTTCCTTTTGCTGGTTTTAGGTTTTGTTTGTTCTTTTTCTAGTTCCTTTAAGTGTAAGATTAGATTGTTTATTTGAGATTTTTCTTGCTTCTTGAGGTACGCCTGTATTTCTATAAACTTAGAACCACTCTTACATCCTAAAGGTTTCAAACCATTGTGGTTTATTTTCATTTGTTTTTGTGTACTTTTTTATTTCTTTTATTTAATGGTTGACCCATTCATTGTCTATTTAACCTTCACATATTTGTGGTCTTTCCAGATTTTTTCTTGTGGTTGACTTCTGGTTTCATAGCATTGAAGTCAGAAAAGATGCATATGACTTCAGTCTTTTTGAACTTGTTGATGCTTGTTTTGTGGCCTAATATGTGTGATCTGTTCTGGAGAATGTTCCACATACACTGTAAAAGGATGTATATTCTGCTGTTTTGGGATAGAACGCTCTGAATATATCTGTTAAATACATTTGGCCCAGTGTGTCATTCAAAGCCATTGTTTCCTTGTTGATTTTCTGTTTTGATGACCTGTCCATTGATGTGAGTGGTGTGTTAAAGGCCCGTAATGTTATTGTATAGTAATTGTAATATCATTGTATATTGTATTGCATTTGATAATAGTCAATTAGTTCCTTTATGTTTTTTATTAATTGTTTTATGTGTTTGGGTTCTCTCATGTTGGATGCATAAATATTTACAATTGCTATATTTTCTTGTTGGATTGTCCCTTTTATTATTGCAAAGTGCTCATCTTTGCCTCTTGTTATGGTCTTTGTTTTAAAGTCTGTATTGTTACTTCAGCTTTCTTTTGACACCCATTTGCATGATAAATATTTATCTGTCCCTTCACTTTCAGTCTGCAGGTGTCTTTAGGTCTAGAACGAGTCCCTTGTTGGGATCCTGGCTGGCTCAGTCAATAGAACATGCGACTCTTGATCTTGGGGTTGTAGGTTCAAGCCCCACATTGGATGTAGAGATTACTTAAAATAAAATCTTAAATAAACAAAATGGGTCTCTTGTAGGAAGCATATAACTGGGTCTTTGTTGTTGTTGTTTTATCCATTCTGTGTCTTTTGATTGGAGCATTTAGTGCATTTACTTTCCAAGTCATTATTGGTAGTTATGTATTTATTGCCATTTGGTTACTTGTTTTCTGGTTGTTTCTGAAGATTTTCTCTGATCCTTGTCTTTCCCTCTTTCATCATATGCTGGTTTTCTTTAGTGATGTATTTGGATTTCTTTCCTTGTATTCTTTGCTTATTTATTAGTGGTTTCGATTTGTGGTTGCCATTAGGTTTGTATATAACCTCTTCTGCATAAAGCAGTCAATATTAAGCTGATGGCTGTTTAACTTTGAACCCATTCTTTCTCTTCTCCTCCCCATGTTTATGTATATGTTGTCATATTTTAGATCCTTTTATTTTGTGAGTTTCTTGAGTGAGTTTTTACAGAAATATTCATTTTTACTTCTTTTGTATGTTCTACTTTACATACTCTCACTAATGGTCTTCCCTTTCTATTCATAGAGTCCTCTTTAGGTTTCTTGTAGGGCTGGTTTAGTAGTCATGAACTTCTTTAGGTTTTACTTGTCTGGGAAACTCTCTCTCTCTGCTTCCATTCTGACTGAGAGTCTTGCTGGATAGAGTATTCTTGGCTGCAGGTTTTTCTCATGTAGCACATTGGTCATGCTACTCCCTTCTGGCTTGGGAAAAATCTATTGATAGCTTTATGGGTTTCTCTTGTATGTAATTGTCTTCTTTTGTCTTGCTGCTTTTAAGATTTTTTCTTTTTTTTAATACTTTTTTTTAATGTTTTTGTTTTTGAGAGAGAGAGAGAGAGAGAGAGAGAGGGAAAAGAGCACGAGTGGGGAGGAACAGAGAGAGAGAGGAGAACAGAGGATCCAAAGCAGGCTCTGGGCTGACAGCAGAGAGCCCAACATGGGGCTTAAACCCACAAACCATGAGATCATGACCTGAACCAAAGTCAGACACTCAACTGGCTGAGCCACCCAGGTGCCCCTTTAATAATTTTTTTAATGTTTATTTATTTTGAGACAGATAGAGTGTGTGAAAGTAGGGAAGGGGTAGAGAGAGAGAGAGAAAAAAAAAAATCTCAAGTCTGCTCTGTGCTGTCAGCACAGAGTCAGACATGGGGCCTGATCTTGTCAACCATGGGATCATGACCTGAGCCGAAATCAAGAGTCAGACCCTTAACTGCCTGAGCTACCCAGGCTCCCCTAAGATTTTTTCCTTACCACTCTATTCTGCCATTTTAATTACAATATGTCTTGGTGTGGATCTGCTTTTGTTGGAGGTTCTCTGTGCCTCCTCGATCTGGATATCTGTTTCCTTCCCCAGATGAGGGAAGTTTTCAGCTATTATTTCTTCAAAGGAATTCTCTGGCCCCTTTTCTCTTTCTTCTTCTTCTGAGATTCCTATAATACAAATGTTTTTACGTTTGATGGAGTTACTGAGTTCCCTAAGTCTCTTCTTGTTTTACGTAATTCTTTTTTTTCTCCCGTTTGTTCAGCTTCGTTGGTTTCCATGACTCTGTCTTCTAGGTCACCGATTCGTTCCTCTGCTTCCTCCAGCCTGCTGTTCATTCCATCAAGCATGCTTCTCATTTTACTTATTGAGTCCTTTATCTCTGCTATGTTATTCCTTATCTCTGTGTTAATGGTCTCACTGGTGTCCTCCACTCTTTTCTCAAGTCCAGCGAGTATCTTTATGGTCATTACTTTATTTTTATGTATGTATGTATGTATGTATGTATGTATGTATGTTTATTTTTGAGAGAGAGAGAGAGATGGAGTGCAAGCAGGGAAGGGGCAGAGAGAAAGAGGGAGACTGAATCCAAAGCAGGCTTCAGGCTCTGAGCTATCAGCACAGAGTCTGATACAGTACTTGAACTCACCAACCATGAGATCCTGACCCGAGCCGAAGTCGGACGCTTAACCAATTGAGCTACCCAGGCGCCCCTATGATCATGACTTTAAATTCTCCATCAGGCTTGTTCCTTCTATCTGTTTCACTTAGATCTCTGACTGTGGTCTTGTCCTGTTCTTTCACTGGACAGATTCCTCTGTCTTCTCATTTGGTCGAAGTCTCTGTGCCTGTTTCTGTGTACTAAGAAAGTCAGCTACATCTCCTGCTGTTGAAGGTAATGGCCTTATGAAAAAGAGGTCCTGTAGTGCCCTGCTTCATAGTGTCCCCTGTTGCCCAGGGCCTGGCGCTTCCGGGAGTATCTCCAGTGTGTGCTGCCTGCATGTACTCTGCTGTCGTGTCCTGGCTGCTTTACCTTCCAAGCCAGTCGTCTGCAGAGGCTCTCTGTGCCTGTTGTGGGCAGTGTTTGGTCCCTGGCCTGAACGTGGCAGCTTTTAAGTCGATGTGCTCTGGTCTGCTTATGAGATGAAACCTGTTGCCGCCACCGCCAGAACCCAGGCCTTGCAAAACTCCTGGGTTGAAAGATGTGGTGTGGGCAGGAGTTCGGACCGCTCTTCTGGGGTTGGGAGCTTGCTGTGCTGGGAGTGGGGCGAGCGTAAGTGGCAGCGGTGGTTCCTCTGGAGTGCGGGGGGGGGGGGGGGGGGGGGGGGCGGGGCTTGGTGTAAGCAAGTTAGGTAGCGAGTGTGGGCACTGCACTGGTTCCCACAGGTGCCCTGTACTTACCCTGAGAGGCAGGGGAGGGAAACGGTGCCTGCTAGTGCCTTTGTTTCTGGAAGGGTCTCTCTGTGAATGCCGCCTCTCTGGGATGCAGTTGGAGAAGAGCAGATAACCTCCCCACTGTGTGTCCCAGATGCTCTTCAGATCTCTTTTTCCATGCTGTGTGTCTGCAAGCTGTTTGCTCTGCTTTCTGTCCAGGAGCTGCTCGATGCCCCCTCCCCCCAGCTCCCAACACTCTCCCCTCCCATGCCCATCGACCTTTAAAACTCCAGGCCTTAAGCCCCAGGTTGCAAGTACTCGAAATTCAGCCCCTCTCACCTTCTGCTTTCCCAGCCAGTTGCTATGGGGAATCATTGTCTCCCTGTACTCCCCTGTACGCTAGTCTGTCTCTCACCCTTCTCCGTGACTTACTGCGGCTCCCTCCCCACCACAGTGGCCACAATCTGTTTCCCTCCCAAACCATGTCTTCCTATTTTCTTCAGCATGGCTTCTTTTCCACCCCTAGTTATGGAGTTTGATCTGGTAGTCTTCAGGTCGGTTTTGGGGGGTATTTAGGAGGATCTGGTAGTTATATTCATGGGAATATATTCTGGGTATATTCATGGGACGAGGTGAGCCTAGGGTCCTCCTAGGTTGGGGTCTGCCACTATCTTCCCTAGCCCCCAGAACACCCATATCTTATAGCAGAATGATGTTCTCTTAAACTGAAAGACTTATTTTCAGTTTATGATCCAGCTACTTTAAAGACTGAGGAGAAAATTCAGGGCCATTATCACAGAAGTGAGAATGTTAATAAATATTTCAGGGGTGACTGGGTGGCTCGGTTAAGCATCCGACTTTGGCTCAGGTCATGATTTCACAGCTCATGGGTTTGAGCCCCATGTCGGTCTCTGTGCTGACAGCTCAGAACCTGGAACCTGCTTCAGATTCTGTGTCTCTCTCTGTCTGTGCCCCTCCCCTGCATCACACACTGTCTCCCTCTGTCCTAAAAATAAGTAAACATTGCAAAAAACAAAATAATAAATATTTCATATTTCTGGGCTTCTTTAAAAACCAGATAGATAAAAAAAATTGATTGATTTTTACCTTTGTAGGGAAAATGCCAAGATAGTTGAGTGGGGGCAGTTGTTTTATCTCTATACATTCCCCCCCAATCTTGCTGTTTCTTTAATGATGAAAGGACTGTCTTTTTTTTTTTTAATTTTTTTTTTAACGTTTATTTATTTTTGAGACAAAGAGAGACAGAGCATGAACAGGGGAGGAGCAGAGAGAGAGGGAGACACAGAATCTGAAACAGGCTCCAGGCTCTGAGCTGTCAGCACAGAGCCCGACGTGGGACTCGAACTCACGGACCGTGAGATCATGACCTGAGCCAAAGTCGGACGCTTAACCCACCAAGCCACCCAGGCGCCCCAATGAAAGGACTGTCTTACCCCTAGCACCTTTAATGTTCCTTTTATTCTGAGTAGCTTGGCATATCCCTTTGTCTTCATAGTTTACATATTTAACTGATGGTTGTTCAAGGGTCTTTCTTTCTGAAACTATGGTATCTCTTCTTATGTTGATAAAACTTTGTTATGTCAGGAAATTTTAACAATTTTCCCAGATGGTGATACTTATTTTAACTCTGATAAAAGCCCTTTCGTTATTATTGGAGTATAGAAGCTGTGGTTCTTCAGTGAATAGGAATATTTATTTACTTCTTTTATAGAAAGAAACTGGTTGCATAATTCATTAGCACACCATTTTGCTGATGTTTTGCAAATAAATGAATGTGGATTGTAAAAAAGTCCTTATAAAATCTGTTTTGCACCCTTTTCCCTATAGAATAAAAATATTCAGCTTATAAAATTTCCAGTTGTACATCAGCAAGAAGTGAAGATTTATTTCCCTATCAAGCTTACACCCAACTTTCTGGCATTTCCTCATCATCCTATGGGAATATTATATCGTTATAAAGTACAGGTATGGTGTTCTATAATACGAAAAAATTTACAAAGAGATAATTCAGTTTCTCTGATAGCTTAATTTATTGAAATTTGGTTAATGTTTAAAAATTTTCCCCCTAATCCTAGTAACATAACCCAGTTTCTGGTGACAACCAAGTTGTTGTTGAATACTATCATCTTGATAAGACATGCTGTACTTTCGGTCTCTCTTCCACATATTCATTACTTGTGACTTTTGTAAAGTTTTGTCAAGCTCCCTTGTGCCCTTTTTGACATTTTGTGATAGTGCCATTACATAAGCTCCCTTTGGTATTTCCCTACCCAAGTGCCTACTTTCCTATAGCATCATATCTTCTTAGCATGTCCAGAAATAATTCTTTTTTTTTCTTTTGATGTTTATTTATTTTTGAGAGAGAGAGAAAATGAGCAGGGGAGGGGCAGAGAGAGAGGGAGACACAGAATCTGCAGCAGGCTGCAGTCTCTGAGCTGTGAGCACAGACCCTGATGCGGGGCTCAAATTCACGAACCACAAGATCATGACCTGAGCTGAAGTCAGATGCTTAACCGACTGAGCCACATAGGCGCCCCCAGAAATGATTTGTTATATAGTTTTATTATTTCTTAAACTTTATTTCACTGGGTTTTACTTCTTTGCTTAAATTTCATTTTCCTCCATTGGCAGTTAAATATAAATAGGGTTGTTATTTTTTCACAGGTAGAGGGTGGCAGTGGCAACTTCACTTGGACCTCTTCTAATGAAACAGTGGCTGTGGTGACCACCAAAGGAGTAGTGACTGCAGGCCAGGTCAGGGGGAACAGTACTGTTTTGGCCCGAGATGTACAAAATCCCTTTCGATATGGAGAAATTAAGGTAAATAACTCTCCAAAGATCCTTATTATCACCCCTGAGACACTGCTGGCTAAATTTAAGTACAGAACAAATAAAAATAATAAATTTAAGTACAGAACATGGTTGTTTTTTTTTTTTTTTAATGTTTAGTTATTTTTGAGAGAGAGAGAGAGAGCGAGCACAAGCAGAGGAGGGGCAGAGAGAGAGAGGGAGACGCAGAATCCGAAGCAAGGTCCAGGCTCGAACCCACGAACCATGGGATCATGACATGAACTGAAGTCAGATGCTTAACCGACTAAGCCACCCAGGCGCCCCAAGTACAGAACATGTTTAAAAATCTTTCTACTCCAAATTGGGTATTTGAAAATGAGGCTCAAATTCAATCTGAAAGTACATATTCCTTAAATATTTCTGGACCTTGGTTGAATCCTGCTTCACTTCACAGCCAGTTACTGAATGGGTATTCTTGTTTCCTTATCTCTCAAGTGGAGATAATGATAGTATCTACTTCAGTGGGTTATTGTCAGAATTAAATGAGGTAAGGTTTTTTCAATGCTTGGAATATATTCAATAATTAGTTATCTATTTTTGTTACTGTACTTTGTTATTATCACATGACCTTCGTAATAACTTTATTTTTAGTCTCATATTGCTTGTCTTGATTAAAAACTTCTTTTTACTATATAATCGCATTCTTGTTTTTCCTCCACTTTTGATATATGTTAACGTGTGTTGTCCCCTGAAAGACTTAGCATTTTCTTATCATTCAGTGAACATTTACTAAGTATTCTTAAGGCACTTAACTCCATACTAGATATCATAGGACATTCAAAGCAACATAACATATCATCCCTGCTTTAAAGAATCTAAATTCTATTTGGGAGATCTATTCACATGAATTTAAATAACATTTTAAGGGAATTATGTGAGTTATTTTAAAGCAGTATATGATTGAGAGCTACTTGAATTGTGTAGTAAAAGTATTATTAATATATAAAAGAAAAATCCTTGTAGATTTGACTACTTAGAGACTGTCATGAAGAGATGAGAATTTGAACAAGACTTTGAAAGATAGAGCCAAACTAAGGCCTAAGGATCAAACTCAACCTGCTGCTTTTTTGATAAAGTTTTATCAGAACACAGCCACCCTCATTCATTTATGTATTGCTACTTTTAATCCACAACTAGAGAGTTGGGGGTTGTCTCAGAAACTGTGTGCCCCCCCTTCCCCCCCCCCCCCACAAGCCTAAAATGTTTGCTGTCTAGCTTATTCCAGAAAACTTTTGCTGATTCCCACAGTAGATAGTGGAGAGCCATCCCAGGTTTTTAAGGTCAATAATATGGTAGAGCTTGTGTTTAGAAAGTACCTGATTAATTTTTTTGTCGGTCACAAGTATAATATTAAACAACAACAAAAAAAGGAATGGAAGATATTTGCTAGTGCTATGTACTAGTAGATTAGAATTGATCGAAGGGAGAAAGGAAGGAAAAGTGTCCAGTTAAGCCTGACTTAGTAATATGGTATTGAGAATAGAGAAAAGGGGGAAAATGAAGTGTTATTTTGCAGGTAGACTTAGTCAGATTTGATGCCCAGTGGAGTGGGGAAGACTGAAACATTTAAAGACAGGGGTTTCTGCAGCTTTGGCAGCTGGATGAATATAAAATGCAAGAAAAGGAAAAAGGAAAAGAGGAAGATGATGAATTCAGTTTTGAATACATTTAGTGTGATTCACCTGCGGAGCATCTGGGTGAATATTTGTTATTGATAATAGGGTTCTGAAGTACAACTGAAAGATTAGGACTAGAAATAAACATTTGGAATTATCAGGATATGGTTGGTCATTGAAGTTTTGGAACTGGGTAAGGTTTCCGAGGAAGAGCGTATAGGCAGAAGAGAAGGTGAACTCTGAGTAATATGTGTCATTTTAAGGGATGTAGGCAGAACAAGATGAACTAGCAGAAGGACCAAGGAAAGTGACAGAAAAAATAGTCCCTTTGGGCTACCATAACAAAATACCACAGACTGGGTGGTGTGTAAACAACAGAAATTTATTTCTCACAGTTTGGAGCCTGAGAAGTCCAAAATCACGGCACCAGCAGATTTGGTGTCTGGTGAGGGAAAATTCCAGATTCATAGGAGGCTGTCTTTTTTGCTGTAACCTCACATGGTAGAAGGGCTAGGGAGTTCTGTGGGGTCTCTTTTATAAAGGCACTAATTTAATTTCATTCATGACCTGATCAGCTCCCAAAGTCCTCACCTCCTAATACCATCACTTTGGGGAATTAGGATTTCAACATAGGAATTTGGGGGGGGGGGGGGGGGGACACAAACATTTAATCTATAGCAAAGACAAAAGATATTTTTTAAAAGATACTGAGAAGAGGAAGTGCTTTATATCTGAGGTTAGCAAAGTTTTTCTGTAAAGGGCCAGACAGTAAATATGTTAGCATTTGTAAACCATGTATATATACTCTCATATTCTTCTTTGTTGTTGTTTGTTTTAAAACCTTTTAAGGATGTGAAAACCATTCTTAGCTTACAAAAACTAAGAAAATTGGGCACTGGCCATCATTTGCCAGATTCTTGCTGTATGGTGTTAGATGCTTTAGACAAATCAGTTGACGAAGGAATGAAATGAGTGACATGATTAAGCACTCCCTCCCCAACACACAGTATATGATACATATTTTTGTACACAAAACATACATATGTGTTTACGTATGTGTGTATTTAAATACTTAAGGAACGCTTTCTTTTCTTCTTAGACTTTCCTGACATAACTTTCTTGAAAGATTAATTTTTTCCCTCTAGATATATGTCCTGAAACTGAGCAAAATGGAACTGTTACCATTTCATGCTGATGTGGAGATTGGCCAGATTATAGAAATCCCCATTGCAATGTATCATGTAAATAAGGAGACCAAAGAAGTCATCGTGTTCACAGACTGCTCTCATTTATTGTTGCATCTGAACATGGATAAGCAAGGGGTCTTTACTCTTCTCAAGGAAGGTAAGAGTAAGCCTTTTATTTTCTCCTTTCTTTGTCTTCGAATGAAAGGACCAACCACCAATTCAGAAACTACAAACTATAGTATAAATTCACATATTACCTTTCTTTGTAGTACTTTTATTTATTCCATCAACTGCCTTGTTATGATGTAATTTAAAAACAAAGGCACAGAAATTGAATAGCATTTTCAGAGTCCTTGTAGCTATTCCTTCAATTCCTATGAAGATCTTTCTAATCTCAAGCTTCCTCTTTAATATATATATCATACATCTTTCTAAGATAGATGTAGTGACATTATTAAATTTATTCAAAAAAAGAAAGTATCTTTTTCTTTCTTTTTTTTTTAAATGTTTGTTTATTTTTGAGAGTGGAGGAAAGGCCAGAGATGGGGGGACAGAAGATCCAAAGTGGGCTCCGTGTTGTCAGCGGGTTTTGAATCATGAATGGTGACATCATGGCCTGAGCTGAAGTTGGACGCTTAACTGATGGAGGCCCTCAAGGCACCCCAAGAAAATATCTTTTTTTTTCTTTTTTTCATTTTTGAGAGACAGCATGACGGAGGGAGAGGCAGAGAGAGAGGGAGATACAGAATCCGAGGCAGGCTCCAGGCCCCAAGCTGTCAGCACAGAGCCCGATCTGGGGCTTGAACTCACGAACCATGAGATCATGACCCGAGCAGAAGTTGAACACTTAACTGACTGAGCCACCCAGGTGCCCTGAAAATATCTTTTTCTAATGAAAAGAGAATATGAAAAGAGAATATGAAGAAGCTATCCATAAAGACCAACATCATTTTCTCTTACCAAACATTATGTGTGATCCTGATTACTATTGTCTTTTAATCAGTAATAACAGTGGGTAGCATCCAACATTTACTTAGCTATTTGCTATTTGCTAGGCTCTGTTCTGAATACTTTTCATATATTAGCTGATTTAATTCTCACAGTACATCTGCAATTTGGACTTCTCCCTTGCCAAGTGTACTATATAATATCTCTTTTGGAATACCTGGGTAGCTCAGTAGGTTAAGCATCTGACTCTTCATTTCAGCTCAGGTCATGAGCTCACGGTTCGTGGGTTCGAGCCCCGCCTCGGGCTCTGGGCTGACAGCGTAGAGCCTGCTTGGGATTCTCATCTCCCTCTCTCTCTGCCCCTCCCTCACTTGTGAGTACTCTCTCTCTCTCCTGTGTCTCTCAAATAAACAAACATTAAAAAAATAACGTCTCTTTCCTCTTCTCTGTTCTCAAGGTGTGTCTCCTAATTTTTAGGCCCTCACTATCTCTCACCTAGAATATAACAACATCCTCCTAATGCTGCTTGCCTTTGATAATCCATGGCCACCACATGGAGTTTCATGAAACTTACTTTCATTACTTTTCCTGCTCAAAAATTGAGAGGCTTCTCACTGCTGGTGGAATAGAGCTGAAATCCTTAAAGTTTATGTTCAAGGCCTCTACAAGAAAACCCAGTGTGCCTTTTATAACTTCATATTTTGGCTTCATATATGTCTCTAGCCACACAAACTGCTTAAGTGAAAATTTCCCGTATAGCCACCCTTCACGTACTCCTGCGTATCTCATTTGTATTTCTGTCTTTGCTCATTCATCACTTGAGATACATCTTATACATGTCTAAATCTTCCTTTACCTCTCCAACTAGAAGTAATCTTTCTGTTTTCTAGACTTCCATGTTTATCATTTTCTTTTTTTAACTTTTATTTTAGAGAGAGAGCATGAGCAGGGGAGAGGGGCAGAAGGAGAGAGAGAGTGAATCTCAGGCTCCAGGCCCAGTGCAGTGCAGAACCCAACCCGGGACAAGATCTTATGAACCATGAAATCATGACCCGAGCCAAAATCAGGAGTTGGACGCTTAACTGACTGAGCCACTTAGGCGCCCATGCTTATAATTTTCTATTAATACTTTAATTTATGTAAATGTTCACTTTCCCGTTCTAAACTATAAATGCCTTTGCTGATATATATGTTATGTTCCTCACTGAACATAAAATTGTGTCTTACCTGATACATGTTAATAGAAGGAACAGATTTTTATATAGATTTGATATAAACATTTGGGGCCTAGTAGTGTATGAGATCAAGATGTTTTTTAATGTATTAAAATTCTTATATTTCTATAGACTGATCCCCATTGAGAACTGACTGCTTATTACCCTAATGAAGTCATGTTTTTTTGATTTGCAGGTATTCAAAGACCTGGACCAACGCACTGTTCTAGTACACATATAGCAGCCAAATCTCTAGGCCATACTCTGGTAACAGTGAGTGTGACTGAGTATGAAGAGTATTTGGAGAGCAGTGCCACGTTTGCTGCTTATGAACCCCTAAAGGTGAGGCATTTCATGGTAAGGAACTGGCATATCTTTTCATGGAACCCACTGTGTCCACTTAGAGTCTTGCCAGCTGTCTGTGATTTCTGTGAAAGATCGGTTATATTTGTGTTCTCTTTATTTACCACTCCTTCACTCCTAGCTCTACAGTTCTGTCATCAAGCCTGAGTATCAGGGAGTGTACTCCCTCATGTGTCTGCCACAGGAATATCTTCAAGCTCTATCAGCAAGTTGTAGGTCTTTTCATTTCTTTCTTCTTTTTTATTGAGGTATAAAATATGTATAGTAAATTACATTAAGTACGCTGATCTTAAGGTACTATTTGAATGTTTACATGTGCATATATACCTGTAAACATGACTCTGAACAAGATATTGAATATTAGTATGGTCTCTTTTAAAGAACTCTGAAAGAAAACTTGATTCTAGAGAGGGAGGTCGTCATCTTTTACCCTTTATACTTCAAGATTTTCAACAAAACAGTCATTATGGAGGGCCCTAAGGACTGGCCCGTTATAACTGGGACACTACAGCAGGTGGCAGTTCAAAACAAATGTAGAGCCTGGGATGCTTTCATAGTGGATCCCTTCAAGAACTACAACTGATGTCTAAAAGTTCTTGCTAATAGATACACATCCCGACTCAGTGACTCTTGGGACAAGGAGACACTCAATGGGGGGGAATTAACACTAACGAAAGAGGCAAGGTAAGTTGTTAATTGTAATTTTGCATTTTAAGTTGGGCTTGTTGCACGTTATGCAGCATAAGTATTAAACATATGGTTCAAACATATTTATTTGTTCTCAGTGGATGAATCTTCCTACTTGCTTAATTAAATGAAAGTACTTGGCTGTGGTTCATTGTCATTTCATTAGGTTTTCTATTTTATGATTATTCCTAGCCTTATTTTATATTTATTGAGTCTCCACAAATCAGATCTGCATGGATGAAAACCATCGTTAAAGGAGAGGAAATAAAATGATGGTTTTCCTTTTCTTTCTTTTCTTTTTTAATTTTTTTAGTGTTTATTTTTTTTAATTAATTTATTTTGAGAGGGGTAGCACAAGCAGGATAGGGGCAGAGAGAGAGGGGAGGGAGGGAATCCCAAGCAGGCTCTGCACTGTCAGCACAGATCCAGGTGTGGGGCTTGAACTAACGAACTGTGAGGTCATGACCTGAGCTGAAGGCAGATGTTTAACCAAATGAGCCACCCAGGCACCCCTTAAAGTTTATTTTTGAGAGAGAGAGAGAGAGAGAGAGACGAACATGAGTGGGGGAGGGGCAGAGAGAGAGGGAGACAGAGAATCTGAAGCAGGATCCATGCTGTCAATGCAAAGCCTGATGTGGGGCTTGAACCCATGAACCATGAGATCGTGATCTGAGCCGAAGTCAGATGCTCAGCCGACTGAACCACCCAGGCACCCCTGATGGTTCCCTTTTCTGTGTAGTGCTTTGGTCATAAATTTTCCCCTTTACCTTCTTAAAAGAGTACATGTGTTCTACCTTTGTTATCAATATTACGTTTCAGTACATGGTATAGTTCTCAATTTGTCCTTGTACGTGGAATTTACATTCAATTCAGTTGATCTGGTTAATTTTGAACTATATATTTAGGAGAAAGGAATAGTTTGTCTTGCTTTCTCAAGGAGGCCTTCTGTGAAACCTTTGACTAATTCTGTTTCTCCTATTAGAGGCTTGTGTGCACACTGTAGTGTGCCTTTTTGTAATGCTCATTATTCTCTTTACCAACTTCAAATCTGTCTTTCTCAGACCGTGAGCTCCACTGTGAGGCAGGACCTCATTTGACTTTTTATTACTATATCCCCCAATGAGCCATCAATGAATACTTGTTGAATTGACTTACAAATACATTATTTAAGAGAGTACTAGACACAGGAATGTTTAATTTTAGTAATTTCAATTATCAGTATGATTGACTAATTCAGGAAAGAAATACTAAGACATGATTTGTTTACATTTTTAGAATGATTGCTCAACTCTGTACTTCATTTTGCAACTTAGTCAATATTGTAGACACTGTGTGGCACAGGAAAATAACCTACACTTTGATAATACTTTATTCTCCTAAAACAAGTTTGTTCATCTATAAATAGGATACCAATCTTGACTGTACCCCTTAAGTGAGAGTTCTTTGAAAAATAGGATGAAGTGTATAGATGTATTACTTTATATATTTAGGACAAAAGTTATTTGCTAATTTAATAGAATATCCATTTAATGGATAAATTCTTAGAAACATATAATCTTCCAGAGCTGAATCAGGAAGAAATAGAAAATCTGAACAGCATGATTGCTAGTAATGAAATTGAATCAGTAATCAAAAAACTGACAAACAAAAGTCTAGGACCAGATGAGTTCACATGTGAATTCTACCAAACATTTAAGGAGGAGTTTATAGTTATTCTTCTCAAACAATTCCAAAGAATAGAAAAGGGAGGAAAGCTTCCAAATATATCCTACAAGGCCAACATTACCATACTACTAAAACTAGACAGAGACACCACAAAGAAATAAAACTACAGGTCAATAGCACTGATGAACATAACTGCTAAAGTCCTCAACAAAATATTAGCAAAGGGCATATAACAACAGATTAAAAGGATCACTCACAAGTGGGATTTATTCCAAGAAAGCAAGGATGGTTTCGTATTCATAAATCAATGTGATACACCGCATCAACAAAACACATGATAAAAATCATGATTATCTTGAGGGTGCCTCAGTGACTCAGTTGGTTAAGTGTTCCATTCTTGATTCTGGCTCAGGTCATGATGTTACAGTTTTGTGAGTTCAGGCTCTGCGCTGATTATGTGGAGCCTACTTGGGATTAGCCCTCTCTCTGCCCTTCCCCCTGCTTATGCTCTCTCTCTCAAAATAAAGAAATAGACTTAAAAAAAAAAATCATGATTATCTGAACAGATGCAGGAAAAGGGTTTGACAAAACTCAATATGCATTCATGATGAAAAGTCTCAACAAAGTGGGTTTAGAGATAACATATGCCAACATAATACAGACGATGTATGAAAAAAACACAGCTAACACCATACTCAATGGTGAAAAACTGAGAGCTTTTCCTTTAAGATGAGGAACAGGACAAGGATGCCCACTGTCACCACTTTTATTCAACATAGTACTGGAAGTCCTAGCCATACAATCAGACAAGAAATAAGTGGCATCTATATTGGCAAAGAAGTTAAACTATCACTGTTCACAGATGACATGATACTAAACATAGGAAATCCTAAAGACTCTACCAAAAAAATACTAGAAGTATTAAGTAATAAATGAATTCAGTAAAGTTGCAGGATCCAAAATTGATGCCCAGAAATCAGTGGTGTTTCTATACACTAATAAATAGCAGAAAGGGAAATTAAGAAAATAATACCATTTACAGTTACACCAAAAAGAATAAAATACCTAGAAATAAACTTAACCAAGGAGGTAAAAGACCTGTACTGTGAAAACTATAGAACACTGACGAAAGGAATTGCAGATGACACAAACAGATGGAAAGATGTTCCATGCTTGTGGATTGGAAGATTTGATATAATTTAAAATGTTTTTAAATGTTTGTTTATTTTTGAGAGGGAGAGAGCATGTGCAGGGGAGGGGCAGTGAGAGAGGGAGACAGAGGATCTGAAGCGGGCACTGCACTGACAGCAGAGAGCCCAATGTGGAGCTTGAATTCACGAACCGTGAGATCATGACCTGAGCTGAAGTTGGATCCTCAACTGACTGAGTCACCCAGGGGCCCCTTATTATTATTATTTTTAATGTTTATTTATTTTTGAGAGATACAGAGAGGCAGAGGATACAAGGCAGGCTCTGCACTGTCTGCACAGAATCCAATGTGGGGCTCAAACTCATAAGCCGTGAGATCATGAGCTGAAGTTGAACACTTAACTGACCGAACCACCCAGGTGCCTCAGAATTAATGTAATTTTTTAAAGTTTATTTATTTTGAAGAGAGAATCCCAACCAGGCTCCGCACTATCAGCATGGAGCCCGACGCGGGGCTCAAACTCATGAACTGTGAGATCATGACCTGAGCTAAAGCCAAGAGTCAGACACTCAACCAACTGAGCCACCCAGGCACCCTGCCCCAGAATTAATGTTATTAAAATGTTTGTATTAGCCATGTAATCTACACAGATTCAGTACAATTCCTATCAAAATACCAACAGCATTTTTCACAAAACCAGAACAAATAATACTAAATTTATATGGGACCATACAAATGACCCTGAATAGACAAAGAAATCCTGAGAAAGAAGAACAAAGCATGGAAGTATCACAATCCCAGATTTCAAGATATGCTACAAAGCTGTAGTAATCCAAACAGTGTTGTACTGACACAAAAATAGGTATGTAGTATGTAGATCAATGTAACAGACTAGAGAGCCCAAAAGTAAACCCAGGATTGTGTGGTCAATCTTTGACAAAGGAGGCAAGAATATACAATGAAGAAAGGAGGGTCTCTTCAACAGATGGTGTTGGGAAACTGGACAGCCACATGAAAAAGAATGAGACTGGACTACTTCTTTCACCATGCATAGAAATAAACTCAAGATGGATTAAAGACCTAAATATGAGACCTGAAACCATAAAAAACCTAGAAGAGAACTGGGGCTCCTGGGTGGCTCAGTCGGTTAAGCGCTGACTTCAGCTCACGTCATGATCTCACGGGTTCATGAGTTCAAGCCCTGCATCAGGCTCGCTGCTGTCAGCCCAGAGCCTGCTTCAGGTCCTGTCTCCCTCTCTCTCTGCCCCTCCCCCACTCATGCTTGCTCGCTCTCTCTCTGTCTCTCCCTCTCTGTCTCTCTCTCTCTCTCTGTCTCTCTCTCTCTCTCTCTCTCTCTCACTCACTCACTCTCAAAAATAACCAAACATTAAAAATAAAAAGGGGCGCCTGGGTGGCTCAGTCGGTTGAGCGTCTGACTTTGGCTCAGGTCATGATCTCGCGGTTTGTGAGTTCCAGCCCTGCTTTGGGCTCTGTGCTGACAGCTCAGAGCCTGGAGCCTGCTTCGGATTCTGTGTCTCCTTCTCTCTCTGCCCATCCCCCACTTGTGCTCAGTCTCTCTCTCTCTCAAGAATAAATAAATGTAAAAAAAAATTTTTTTAAAAACAACTAAAAATAGAAATACCATGGGGTGCCTGGGTGGCTCAGTTAAGCATCCGACGTCGGCTTAGGTCATGATTTAGTAGTTCATGAGCTCGAGCCCTGCATCGGGCACTCTGCTGTCAGCACAGAGCCTGCTTCGGATCCTGTCTCCCTCTCTCTCTGCCCCTCCCCTGTTTGCTTGTGCACATGTGCTCTCTCAAAAATAAATGTTTTTTAAAAAAATACCATATGATCCAGTAATTCCACTACTAGGTATTTAACCAAAGAAAATGAAAACACTAATTTGAGAGGATACATGCACCCCTATGTTTATTGAAGCATTATTTACAACAGCCAGGGTAGGGAAGCAGCCCAAGTGTCCCATCGGTAGGTGCATGGGTAAGGAAGATGTGGTAAGTATACACATGCACAAACTGGAATATTACATAGCCATAAAGGATGAGATCAGACCATTTGTGACAACATGGATGGACTTAGAGGGTATTATGCTAAGTAAAATAAAGAAGTCAGACTGAGAAAGGTAAATGATTCCATATAATGTCACTAGTGTGGAATCTAAAAAGCGAAGAGATAAACAAAAAGCACAGTCAGTCTTAGGAATACGGTGAACAGACTGATGGTGATTGCTAGCTGGGAGGGGTCAGGGTTGGGCAAAATGGGTGAAGGGGAGGGGAGATACAGGCTTCTAGTTACTGAACGAATGAGTCCTGGGAATAAAAGTCACAGTGTTAAGGGAATGTAGTCGGTGCTACTGTAATGATGTTATATGGTGACAGCTGGTAGCTGCACTTGTGAGCACAGCACAACATACAGAGATGTCGAATCACTATGTTGTATTCTTGACACATTTAACATTGTGTGTCAACTATACTCAAAATATATATGCATTTTAAATGCCTATACAGGGGTGCCTGGGTGGCTCAGTTGGTGGAGTGTCTGTTTGACTCTTGATTTTGGCTCAGGTCATGATCTCACAGTTTCTGGGTTTGAACCCTACGTCGGGCTCTGCGCTGACAGCATGGAGCCTGCTTGGGACTTTTTTTTTCTCTCTCTCTCTTCCCCTCCTCTACTTGTGCTATTTTTCTCTCTCTCAAAATAAATAAATAAACATTAAAAAAATAGTAATTCCTAAAAAATTTTTTTAAATGCTTATACAGCTATTGTTCAATACCTTTTATGTGCACAATATTATATCAAATCCAGCTGAGGGAGATAAATTCTCTTTCATTATTTTATTTTTTTTAATGTTTATTTGAGAGAGAGAGAGAGAGCACACGTGCACACACACAAGTGGGGAAGAGGCAAAGAAAGAGGGGGACAGGATTGGAAGTAGGCTCAGAGCTGTCAGCACAGAGCCTAACAAAGAGCTTGAACTCATGCACCATGAGATCATGACCTGAGCTGAAATCAACAGTCAGATGCTTAACCTACTGAGCCACCTGGGTGCCCTGCATAAGACTTATTAGACTCACATATGAAGCATTTGACACATTTAAACAGCATTAGGAGGGGTGCCTGGGTGGCTCAGTCGGTTGAGCGTCCAACTTCGGCTCAGGTCATGATCTCGTGGTCCGTGAGTTCGAGCCCCGCGTTGGGCTCTGTCCTGACAGCTTGGAGCCTGCTTGGGATTCTGTGTCTCCCTCTCTGCCCCTCCCCCACTCATGCTATGTCTCTCTCTCTGTCAAAAATAAGTAAACATTAAAAAAATTTTTTTTTAAAATAAACAGCTTGAGGAGATGACTTAATGTACAAATGAATAGTACAGATGAATGCTGCAAGAACTTAGAGGATGTGGAAGTGGTTGTGGTCTGGAATGATTAGACATTAATGGGTGAAGTGACCCACAGGCCTGAATATATCGGTAGGATCTAAATTAGTACAGGGGTTGAGAAGCTTCCAAGTGAGAGGCATCATGTACATGTCTCCTGGTTTGGGAGTTAACAATCTACGAGTTTTTCACTTGAGAAAACTGTTGAGTTGACCAATCGAGGATAATTTCTTTGAATGTCATCAGGCTGTAAACCCTGTGGAAGTGGCATTGGTGACATGGCGGTCTGCAAAGGAAATGGTATTTGAAGGGGGCCCGTGTCCATGGATCTTGGAGCCCTCCCGATTCTTTTTGGAGTTGAGCATGGAGAAGACAGAGAAAATTGAATTAACACAAGTCCGGCTGCCAGCTAAGCGAAAACAGAACCAGTACATCTACCGGGTGCTGTGCCTGGATTTAGGGGAACAAGTAAGTAGAAAATATGTTTTCCCTAACATTTCTTTTAGCAATTAATACTCCAACAAATCTTTTGTGTTTCTAGCCATTCCTTTTCAGATTCTTTTTTTTTTAATGCTAATTTATTTATTTTTCAGAGACAGAGTGAATGGGGGAGGGGCAGAGATAGAAAGAGGGAGAGCATCTCGAGCAGGCTTCACACCATCAGTGCAGAGCCTGACATGGGGCTCAGACTCTCAAACCATGAGGTCGTGAGCCAGCCGAAATCAAGAGTCAGATGCTTAACCAACAGAGCCACCCAGGGGCTCCCTTTCCTTTTCAGATTCTAATAGATTTCATTTATACTAGATAGGAAAATTCTAATTACCAGTTACAGGCCTTTTAAAAAAACTTCTGCAATCCTTTAAATGTACTCAAAGATTTTACTCATTCGATAATTCTGACAGTTCACTAAATGGTTCAAGATTCTTTTGTAATCATGAGCTTATTTCAGTCACTTTATCACTATAATTCAAATCTTGGTTGTCTAGACTAGATGTTATATGGTTCCTCACCTCCAAAGAATGCAAGGAAGGGAAAGTTAAAGTCATCTATTAGCAATTTTGATTGATTAGCAATTGTGAGTGGTGAGCAGTTTTGAAGAACCAGTTAGATCTATGCAGATAAGATAGTATATTGCCTTTTATCAGTTCAATTAGTTTTATTATTTTAGAGGTAGTGATGGATCCGCCCAGCTATGCCCTGCTTCTATCAACACCAGAAACAAAGGTTTGCAGTTTGACTGGGGTTGAGAATTCAGTGTATGACTCTGTGTAACCAGCCCACAAGAAATCGATATGTGATTTTAATTAATAAGAACTGTGCTTCTTTCTAAAGTCTCTCGTGAACTTTGTTGTGTATGTGGCTGGCTGTCAGCGTCAGAGTCATCACCCCTGTTGGAGCCCTCTAACCTTTTGTCTCCACGGTCTGTTACTCATTTGGTGTTCCACCAGAGAAAGGTTGAAACACAGAATAGTTTTTCCACTTTTTACCAACTGATAACAAAAGATTTGGTGGAGGAAAAGACTGAAGTGATTGATCAGAATTAGATTTTTTAATGTTCCCTTTGCTTACAAATTTCCGTGATACCCTTGTTTCTCTTAGCACAAGAACTATGTGCATAGATTAAGAACTATGATGGTTATGATGTCCGGAGACACCCTATACTGGAGATTGAATGATTCTAAAGTGTATAGATTGGCCCAGCTGACATCGAGTGTCCACTCATGGTTGCCTCTTGCTCCGCTGTTTCCTTAAAGGCTCTGACATTCCGAATTGGAAATCACCCAGGTATCCTGAACCCTAGTCCAGCTGTGGAGGCTGTGCAGGTACGCTTCATGTGTGCCCACCCTGCCAGCATGTCAGTAACCCCAGTGTACAGAGTGCCAGCTGGTGCCCAGCCATGCCCTCTGCCACAGCACAACAAGCAACTGGTGAGTACAGTGGTGCCAACTAATTTGGCACTTTTGTATTCTGTGCCTTAGAGATAAATGCTCTGAAGTATGGCTTTTGTCTTATCAAAGTTACACTTGATCTTAGCCAAAAGGCCGAGAAGCAATTGTTGTCTTACTAAAGTTAAGGAGACTGGGGGCGCCTGGGTGGCTCAGTCGGTTGAGCGGCTGACTTCGGCTCAGGTCATGACCTCGCACTCCGTGAGTTCGAGCCCCACGTCAGGCTCTGTGCAGGCAGCTCGGAGCCTGGAGCCTGCTTTCGATTCTGTGTCTCCCTCTCTCTCTCCCCCTCCCCTGCTCATCTCTCTCACTCTTAAAAATCAATAAATGTTAAAAAAAATTTTTTTTAAGTTAAGGAGACTGTTTTATTTGTTATTCATTTCATTTCCTGATAGTGTCTGAAAAGAGATGGTTAAACTAGGTTAGAATTGGCTACACCTAGTGACATTTGATGACTTAATGACTTTGCTTACTGTACATAGATACATAGTCAGCTTATAATTATGGCAACAAGCAATGGAGATGTCTCCAAACTTCCAGTTAGTTTGGTTAATATCTTTCCCTCACAGATGTTTTATTGGCATTATTGGTAAGTAATAGAATTTATCTCTACTCCAAACCCATGGAGAATAATGATAAGCAATAGCGTGGCTAGTAGGGAATGAGGAATAAATGAGTTTTCTAACCTTGAAACTAGAACATCAGACTATAAACTAAGTGAGGTGGACTTTAATTCCAAGCATAGGAGAATAGAAGTCATTTCTTAGAGAACAGAACAACCAATTATTCCTGTTTAGAGATGGAGAAACCGAGGCTCCTGGGAGTTGAGTAGCTTCTCCAAAGTCATAAAGCTACAAAGCAGCACATTCTGTCTGACTCCAAAGCTCTTGTTTTTTACTTTTATACTATTCTGTCTTTTTATTATAAAATAACAAGAATATGAGATGTTAGGGTTAGGAACTCATTTTTTTCAGAACTAAATTCCATGTGAAATATTATTCGAAGTTTATAAATGATTTACTTTTTTAAAATCCACTTAGATGGAGAAGAATAAAAGTTATCTGTATAGTTGTCATTCAGTGTCACATTTTTCATTTGAAATAATTTAAATTTATAAAAAATTTGCGGGGTGCCTGGGTGGCTCAGTCGGTTAGGTGTTCAACTCTTGATCTGGGCTCAGGTCATGATCTCGAGTTTGAGTCCTACATCGGGCTCTGGGCTGAAGAATCAGAGCCTGCTTGGGATTCTGTCTCTCCTTCTCTCTGCCCCTCTGCTGCTTATGCTCTCTCTCTCAAAATAAACTTTAAAAAAATTTTACAGAAAATTTGCAGGAAAAGTACAACTTCTTATCTTGCAACCATTTAGGAGCAATTTACAAACATATTTCTCCATACTTTAGAATTTATTTTTTTGGAATTAAATATAATATACATACCATAAAACTGACCCTTTTAAAAGTGTACAAGTGGTGCCTGGGTGGCTCAGTAGGCTGAGCATCTGACTTTGGCTCAGGTCGTAATCTGTCAGTTTGTGGGTTTGAGCCCTGCATCGGGCTCTGTGCTGACAGCTCAGATCCTGGAGTCTGCTTTGGATTCTGTGTCTCCCTCCCTCTCCCCTGCTCGCGCTCTGTCTCTCTCAAAAATAAAAAAAAACAAAAAAAAATAAAATAAAATAAAACACTAAAAATAAATAAATAAGTGTACAATAAGCGTACTTTGTTATTTCCTCTTCGACCCAGTCCTTAATTTAGGAGTGTGTGTTAATTTCCACACATTTGTGAATGTCCCAAATTTCCTTCAGTTGGATTCTAATTCCATTGTGGTTGGAAAACATACTTTATGATTTAAATCCTTTTGAATTTATATATAAATATTATATTGACTTTTTATAAATGTATTTATTTATAAAATGTATTCAGACATGTTTTGTGGCTGAATACCAGGTCTATCTTGGAGGATACTTCATGTGCACTTGAGAAGAATATATTCTGGTGTTGGGTGAGGTGTTCTACAGATATGTTAGGTCTAGTTAGCTTATGGTGTTATTCAAGTCTTCTGTTTCCTTGTTGATCTTCTCTCTAGTTGTTCTACCATTATTGAAAGTGGGCTGTTGAAGTCTCCAACTATTATTGTTCAATTGTCTATTTCTCCCTTAAATTCTGTCAGTTTTGCTTCATGTATTTTTGGGGCTCTGTTATTAGGTGCGTATGTATTTATAATGGTTATATCTTTTGGGTAGATTGACCTTTTGCAACACAACAATGCAATTCTGACACTAACTGCCTAGAGTTGGCTCACACTCCATAGTTTTAAGTGTACAGTTCCCAACAAAACTGTCCTCACTTCAGACACCAGCCACAGGTTCAGGTATCCACAGGCCACCCACATTTCTGACCAACTGACTACAAATTTTGGGATTACTACAACCACTACAGGTTTATTAATTTGTTAGAGTGATTCACAGGTACAGCTTTATTATAAAAGATAGAAATCAGGACCAGTGAGATGAAGAGACACATAGGGAGAGGTCTGAGAAGGTCCCAGATCTAGAGATTCTGTGCCCTCTATTCATGGAGTCAGGTTTGTGTGTGATACAGAGATGGAACACATTGATGTGTTTGTTCACCAGTGAGGAAGCTCCACTGAGCTTTGGTGTCTAGAATTTGTGTAGGGGCTTCATTATGTAAATATGATTGATTAAATCATTGACCATGTGGTTGAACTCACTCCAGCTCCCCTTCCCTCCCTGAAAGTTGGGTTGATGTCAGCCAGCTCAAAGCCCCATCCCTCTAGTCATATGGTTGGTTTTTCTGGCCTGACCAATGCCCATCCTGAATCATCTCAGTATAAAGTCAGGTGTGATCCATAAGCCCCACCATGAATAATGGATATACTCCTGTTACTCAGGAAATTCCAGGGGTTTAGGGGTTACTTCTCAGGAACTCAGGACAAAAGCCAAACCATTTCTTTATTATAAAACATCCTTTTATCCCTACAAAAGGTCCTTCTTTGTCCCTGGTGACAACTTTTGTCTTAAAGTCTATTTTTTCTTTTTTCTTTTTTCTTTGTTTAATTTTCAATTACATTTTTGAGAGAGAGACAGAGACAGAGTGCGAGCAGGAGAGAGGCAGAGAAAGGGAGAGACAGAATCCAGAGCAGGCTCCAGGCTCTGAGCTGTCAGCACAGAACCTGACGCAGGGCTCAAACTCACAGGATAGCAAGATCATGACCCAAGCTGTAGTCGGACACTTAACCAACTGAGCCACCCAGGCACCCCGAGTCTTTTTTTTCTGATACTAGTAGAACCATTCTAGCTCTCTTTTGGTTACTGTTTGTATAGCATATCTTTTTTTTTTTTTTCATTTTATATTTTGTTTCTTTGTGTCTTTGAATCTAAAGTGTATGTCTTATCACAGTATACAGTTGGATCATGGTTTTGTTTTTGTTTTTTTTTTATCCATTCTGCTAATCTCTGCCTTTTGATTGGAGTGTGTCATCTATTTACATTTAATGTAATTATTGATTAGGTCGGATTTACATCGACCATTTTGCTATTTAGCATACGCCTTTTTTGTTCTTCTTTCACTTCCTTCTTTTGTGTTAAATATTTCTAGTGTAACATTTTAATTCTCTTGTCCTTCCTTTAATATATTACTTGGGGTTATTTTATTAGTTGTTGCCCTAGGGTATACACTTAACATCTTAAACTTTAACAGTCTAGTTTGGAATAATACCAGTTTAATTTCAATAGTGTACAAAACCATTGTTCCTATTAAACTCCATTTCTTCTCCTTCGTTTGTGCTATTATTGTCATAGTCTTTATACATGCATGACCATCAAATAGATTTATAATTATTGCTTTATCCATTTATCTTTTAAATGGGACAGGAAAAAAAGAACTACAAACAAAAGTATGTTTATATTGTCTTGCATATTTACCTATGTAGTTATCTTTACCAGGCTCTTTATTCATTCCTTCATGGGGATTCAGGTTCCTGTCTAGTTGCCTTTCATTTCAGCCTGAAGGACCCCCTTTTCTTTCTTGTAGGGCAGGTCTACTGTAAGCAACAAAAACTTTCTGTTTTTGTTACATCCAGGAATGTCTTAATTTCTCTTTCATTTTTCAAGGATTATTGTGCTCAGTATAGAATTCTAAGCTGGCAGTCTTCTTCTTTCATCATTGGCTTCTGTGGTTTCTTATAAGAAATTAGGTGTTAATCCTCTCTCTTTCTGCTTTTATGATTCTGTCTTTCTCTTTGACTTTGGAAAGTTTGATTATTATGTGTCTAGATGTATGTATCATTGAATTTATCCTACCTGGAGTTCTTTGCACTTCTTGGATGTTTAATGTTTTTCATCAACTTGGGAAGTTTCTAGCCGTTGTTTCTTCAAATATCCTTTCTTCCTCTTTTTTCTCTCTCTTTTCCTTTTAGGACTCTCATTTTACATATGTTAACACACTCAGTGGTGTCCTATGAGTCTCTGATGCTGTTCATTTTTCTTCATTCTTTTTTCCTTCTGTTCATCAGACTAGATCATCTCATTTGATTTATTTTGAAGCTTTCTGATTCTTTCTTCTGGCTGTTCAGATCTGCTGTTGAGTTCCTGTAGAGAAATTTTCATTTCAGTTATTACACTTTTCAACTTCATAATTTAATTTTGGTCTTTTATTTATTCTCTATATATGAGACATTATTTTCATACTTTTCTTTAGTTATTTAGACATGAATTTCTTTAGTTCTTTGAGCAAAATAGTTGACTAAAAGTCTTTTTCTCGGGGCACCTGGGTGGCTCAAAGGGTTGAGCACCTCACTGTTGGTATCAGCTCAGGTCATGATCCCAGAGTCATGGAATCAAGCCAGGCGTTGAGCTCTGCACTGAACACAGAGCAGTTTCTCTCTCCCTTTGCCCCTCTCCCCCCTGCACACTCTCTCTCTCCTTCTCTCTCTTAAATTAAAAAAAAAAAATTTTAATTAAAAAAAAACTCTTTGTCTAGTAAGTCCAGTGTCTGAGCATCTGCAGGGACAGTTTCTGTCAGCTGCTTTTTTTCCTATATATGGGCTGTACTTTTATTGTTTCCTTGCATCTCTAATAATTTTTTGTTGAAAACTTGACATTTTGTATATTTTTTAAATGTTTATTTATATTTGAGAGAGAGAGTGTGAGCAGGAGAGGGGCAGAGAGAGGGAGACACAGAAACCAAAGCAGGCTCCAGGTTCTGAGCTGTCAACACAGAGCCCAAAGCAGGGCTCAAACCCACGAACCATGAGATCATGACCTGAGCCAAAGTCGGACGCTTAACTGACTGAGCCACCCAGGTGCCCCAAAAAGTTGACATTTTAAATAACATAATCTAGCAATTCTGAAATCATATTGTTCCCCTTAATAGGTTTTGTGGTAGTTACTGTTTTTTGTTGTGGTAGTGGTTTAGTAACCTTTTCTGAACTAGTTCGGTAATGTCTGTATTCTTTGTCCTCTGTGGCCACCAAAGTTTCTGCTAGGTTAGCTTTGTGGTCAGCTAATTGTTGGATATAGATTTCCTCAATTCCAGGTATATTTGTGGGTATTATGTTAAATTTATAGATAAATTCAGAATAACTGAAATTTTTATGATGTTGAGTCATCCTTTCACATGATGTATGTTATATATGTTTCATAAGAATATATATCTATCAAGATCAAATCTAGATCAAAAATAAAACACAGGTATAGAAGATACTTTGAGGGACATTGGGGAAAAATAAATATTGACTGTATATTAGATGAAACTGAATTAATATTCTTGTGTGTGCTAATACGGTTTTTCTTAGAATATTCGCATTCTTAGAAAATGCATGCTAAATTACTTAGGGGTAAAGCGTCATGATATTTACATCATTTAGCAAAAAATAACCCAAGGGCACCTGAGTGGGCTCAGTTGGTTAAGCATCCAACTTCGGCTCAGGTCATAATCTCGTGCTTTGTGGGTTTGGGCCCCGCGTTGAGCTTTGTGCTGACAGCTCGGAGCCAGGAGCCTGCTTCAGGTTCTGTGTCTCCCTCTCTCTCTGCGCCTCCCCTGTTCACACTCTGTTTCTCTCTCTCTCTCGAAAATAAACAAACATTAAAAAAAAAAAAAAACCAGACACACACACTTGGTTGGAGGGTAGGAAATTAGAGGGAGAGACAGATAACACAAATGGTGAATCCAGGTGAGATGTGTCTCGGTACTCATTATACTATTCCTTCATCATATCTGTTGGTTTGAAAATTGTCAAAGAAAATAGATTGGGAGAAACATGAGCCCTAGCTTCAGGGATATCTTACTGCCTCCTGTGTTGTTTTTTTCCTTTTTTTATTTCTTTTTTTTTAAATTTTGAGAGAGAGCATGAGTGTGAGTGGGGGAGGCACAGAGAAAGAGGGAGAGAAAGAATCCCAAGCAGGCTCCATGCTGTCAGCACAGAGACCAATGTGGGGCTTGAACCCACGAACCATGAGATCATGACCTGAGCAGAAACCAAGAGTCAGACACTTAATTGACCAAGCCACTCAAGCGCCTTGCTTTGCTTTTCTTCTTCTTTTTTATTTTTTTAATGCAGATTCCTGTATCAAGCCTGAGGGACACAGTCTTGGAACTGGCAGTGTTTGATCAGCACAGGAGAAAGTTTGATAATTTCAGTTCACTAATGCTAGAATGGAAATCCTCAAATGAAACACTAGCTCATTTTGAAGATTATAATTCAGTGGAGATGGTAGCAAAGGATGATGGCAGTGGACAGACCCGGCTGCATGGTATTATGGTGACTTACACACCCTTTCACATAACCTGCTAAATGTTTCTGCACTAAGTATTTCCCTTGAGTGATGGTTTATTTTATTTATATATATATTTTTTCATGTTTGTTTATTTTTGAGAGACAGAGCACGAGCGGGGGAGGGGCAGAGAGAGAGGGAGGCACAGAATCGGAAGCAGGCTCCAGGCTCTGAGCTGTCAGCACAGAGCCCGACACGGGGCTCGAACTCACGGACCGCGAGATCGTGACCTGAGCCGAAGTTGGACACTTGACTGACTGAGCCACCCAGGCACCTTGGTGACAGTTTATTTTAGATTTTATCATACCTCTCCTTTCATCTTTGATTATTGTATGTTTTAGCAAACATAAATGTAGATTTCCTTGGTTGCAAAGCTAGGGTCTAGGATGCAGTATTTCTCACAAGAATGTAAAATTACTTTTTAAAATATATTTATTGCCTATTATTTACCTAATAATGAAAATTTTATTCATTTATTAGAAAATATTTACTGGGGTGCTATTAAATGTAAGGGCCTGTGCTAGGCACCTGAAGGTGGAGTGGTACGTGAGATAGTCGCGGCCTCTGCCTTAATAGACTTCAAACATTACAACTGTGTTAGGTGTTTTGATGGGCAGCTATGAGGTGCTTTAAGATTTACAACAGGAGAACCTAACCTAGTTCAGAACAGAGAAGGCCACCTGAGAAAGTAACATTGACACTGAGACCTTAACATTGCAGGGGCAATAGAAAGAGGAGACAGAAAAATGAGCCAAATAAAGTGAGTGAATCCTACAGAAGGGCCAGAGGAACAAGCAGAGGTCCTGAGAGGCCAGCGAGCCCTCATATGTAATTGCTTCTCAAGCCTCTGCTTGTATCACATTTGCCATTTCACCAAAGCAAGTCAGCTGCCAAAACCAGAGTCAAGGTGGATGAGAACTACTCAAAGGCATGGATACCAGCAGGCACAATTATATGGCAGTCTACCACAGATCAGTCCCAAAGGTGAAGAAAAAAGGGGTACAAAGGCCAACCTTTAAATTTCTGGCATGAGCATTTAGACGGATGGTATATCCATTCATGGAATAAGAAACACTAGAGAAGGGGAAGTAAAGATTCAGCCTTCTCCCCACCCACAGGAAACTTACCCATAGGACAAGTCTAAGAGCTTGGGAACGTGGAAACATAGTACTCAAGTGTATGTAATACTGTAATGCTGTAATACCATAATACTGTAATACTGTAACAGTATGGTATAGTTAGTGTAAAAAATGGTAGCAAGGAGGGGCGCCTGGCTGACTCCGTGGTTAACTGTCCAACTCTGGGTTTCGGCTCAGGTCATGATCTCAGTTTTGTGAGTTTGGGCCCTGCACCAGGCTCTATGCTGATAGCTCAGAACCTGCTTGGGATTCTCTCTCTCCCTCTCTCTCGTCCCTTGCCCACTTGCTCTCTCAATCTCTCTCTCTCTCTCTCTCTCTCTCTCTCTCTCTCTCTCTCAAAATAAAGAAGCTTAAAAGAATAAAAACTGTTTCTGTAAAAAAAATTTTTTTAAATAATAAAGAAGCTGAGAAATAAAGTGGTTGCTCAGGGTCCCTTAGGAATATAGCGGCAGAGTCAACACAAAAACTCAGTTTTCAGTTTCTTGTGTATTTCCCCACAAAGTAATTTTTCCTCTATGCAATAAAACATCATTTGGGAAAAACTAGGGCAAAATTTGGTTTTCTGGAGACATTTTTGTGTTCTACATGTTATTGTTTCTCCTATATCTCCAGGTCATCAGGTCCTTAAGGTACATCAGTTAAAAGGGACTGTACTCATTGGAGTCAGTTTTGTGGGCTATTCAGAGAATAAAAGTCCAAAGGTAAGTGGAGACTATTATATTAGAAATAGAAATCAGGGGCACCTGGGTGGGTCAGTCGGTTGGGTGTCCGACTTTTGGTTTCAGCTCAGGTTGTGATCCCAGGATCATGGGATCAAGCCCCATGTTGGGCTCTGCACTGAGATTCTCTTTTTCCCTCTGCCCCTCTCCCCTGCTCGTGTGCACTCTCTCTCTCTCAAATAAAAAAATTTAAAAAAAAAAGGAAAGAAATGGAAATCACTGAAATTTAAGGCTTTTCTTTAAACGTCATTTATTTATAACTTAAAAATCCATTTATAACTAACTCTGAGAACTATGCACCTCTCTGATTCTGTTATCTTTGGCATGTGAAAGAACATTGGGATCTTCTGTCAGCTGAGGAATTAAAAGTTTATACTCACCTTTGTGGTGCCTGTGTGTTTCTAGGAACTTTCCAACTCGCCCAGATCTGCGGCCGTGGAACTGCTCCTAGTAGATGATGTAACTATACTGCCTGAAAACGCCACCATCTATAACCACCCTGATGTGAAGGTAGAAGTTGGAGGGATCTAGTGAAATTAGATCTGGTTGGAGGGGAAGAGTATTAGGTTGTTAAGGTTAATGTATGGCAATAAAAAAAAAAAAGCTCCCTTACACATTGAAAATCAGTGATAAGCATATGTAACACACGTGTAATACCTTGGGTAGTAATACTTTAATAATCATAGTTTGTCTTTGGTCCATTGACCTTAATCTTTTAATCTCATACTCTTCCTTCAGTAGCTAGGAATTACTTTCTTTGACTTATTTATAAACCGAATAAAATGGAATATTGTTTGTCTGATCTTTCCATAGGAAATATTTAGCCTTGTGGAAGGATCTGGTTATTTTTTGGTCAACAGCAGTGAGCAGGACATTGTCACCATCACTTACATGGAAGCAGAAAGCTCTGTCCAGGTAAGTTCTAGAGATAGGTCCCAGGTTGATAGTCTCAGGTCGAAGCTCATTCTTACGAAAATGATTGGGAAAAAATGCCATTGTGTGTCTCGAACTTGTTATAAAAGTAACATTTGCCTCTTTTTTTTAACCTACATATATTCGCCAACCAAAAACAAGGTTTTTTTTGTTTTTTTTGTTTTTTTTCCTTCAACTAGCTGGGCAATTTTTGCTTCTGGTTAAAATGAGACCGTATAGGAGACATCTAATTGTAAGATTTTCATTAAAAGAGGGTTCGTTTCTATAAATTTCAAAGGGTGGTTAATTAGATGTGCTGTCGACTTTATAACCTGAGGATACAATGTTTTTAGCCAGGATATGACAACTCAATATATTAAGCTATCTTTGTAGTCAGTATGCCAAGGCATTTGCTTTTAGTTGACTTTTAGTAATAAAAATAATAGCTTACATTAGCATAAGTGTATATTTCCTTTCCTTCTAAAAGCTCAAAGGAATGTAACTTACCTTGGTCATAATGTTTGTTTTTAAGAGGGTGGATTCAGCACTGCTTGCAGGTGCCGTGCTGGGCAGGACCCACAACACAGGACAGAAAACCAGGTCTTCCCACTGCTTCCCTCCCGCCCCATGGCCCCCGTTGCACTGGTGATTTCAGCATAAATGGACTGGATTTTCTTCATGAAATCCTTTCCCCATTCGTAGTTAAGAAGCTGGATATGTATGTTGTATTTTGCCTCAATTCAGTCAACTTAAACTTTGCTCTTTATCAGTTAGTATTTGTTAAGGGTGCATATTGTGCTGTGCCTAAAACATGTAATGTGACCTCTCAGTTCCCATCACAAAGGAAGTAAGTTGTTGTATTTCGTGCTTTTAGTGAAAATAGTTGTTTTGATTATGCTCAGGGCACGTGTGCTTCTTTACCCAGCTCCCATCTTCTTCCTTCTAGTTAGTTCCAGTACATCCTGGATTTCTCACCTTGGAGGTCTATGATCTGTGCTTAGCTTTCTTGGGTCCAGCAGTGGCCTACCTCAGGGTGTCAGACATACAGGAGCTGGAGCTTGACCTGATCGATAAGGTGAGAGACATTTGCTGTGTTGCATCAGAGAAGCAGGCCTCGTTTTCACCCTGTAGCCTCACTTCACGTAGTCTATGTGGCTCCTGTGTGTGCACCAGGACCTTCAGTGATGTTCATGGAAATACCTGTCCTTAAAGAACAATGCTCCGACATATAAGATAAACAGTACTCGCAGCTAAACCGGCACGTATGGGTTAGGGCCATTTGATCAAAACCTGACCGGGAGCATTCAGCGCAACAAAACACTTTGTCACCCTCAAAGAGTTATTAGACTGTCCTTGGTGAATGACATACTCCTACTAAAATTACCTTTCTTTTTTAACAACTAGGTTGAAATAGGTAAAACTGTGTTAGTAACTGTGAGGGCTCTCAGCCCTTCCAAACGCCCATTCCGAAATAAGTACTTCAGAAACATGGAGCTTAAACTGCAGTTGGCTTCTGCCATCGTCACCCTGACGTGAGTGCCACCTCAATGCCTCCTCCCCAGGCTGAGCACCAAGCGCCTGCTCTCCCTGTGTTCTTCTCTCCTTTTCTGTCCCAGGGCCTTTCAGCCCGTACTCTCCCCATATCCAGCTCTGTACAAAGTGCCCCTTCCATGTTCTCAGATATGTTTTGTGGGACAGATCGACACATCTCATGAATACTCCCATCTCATGAAACTTCTTGGATGATATCCCTTGGGGTGCTTCAAGACAGAGGACCTTCAGAAATCTCCCTAGAAGCAGAGGTGCTGGTACTCCCCTCTGTGAAAGGGGAGTACAGAGAATCCAGGGCGGCTTAGGATTTGCAGTTTCGCCAGCGTTTGCAACGTTGCCCTTATTCCTTTGGAGCCTTGGAATAAATATTTGGCCTTCAGGAGCTTTCTGCCTTTGCCATGAACTTTGTCTTGACTCTGGAAATTAATTTTCTGGCTGTTCCCTCTAACTACAGTTAAAATGAACAGAAAATGTTAATTAAAGCATCTTAGAAAGAAGCATAACTGGCTGCTCTTAAAATCAAATCTTTCTCGGGTGGCTCGGTTAAGTGTCCGACTTCAGCTCAGGTCATAATCTCACAGTTTGTGAGTTCAGGCCCCGCATGGGGCTCTCTGTGGTCAGCACGGACCCAACTTTGGATCCTCTGTCTGTGTCTCTCTCTCTCTCTCTCTGCCCTGCCCCCACTCACGCACACCCTCTCTCTCTCAAAAATAAATAAAAACATTTTTAAAAAAATCAAATCTTTCTTACCTAAAAACACATGTGTCTTTGTAGGCTCATGGAGGAGCAGGATAAATACTCTGAAAATTATATCCTTCGAGCTGTTGCTATTGGGCAAACCACACTTGTGGCTGTTGCCAGGGACAAGATGGGGAGGAAATTCACATCACCCCCTCGCCAGATTGAGGTAAGGAAACCATCTCATCCAAAATCCATACCTCAGCTCATTTACCTTTATTCATCTTTTTCTGTTTAGTTTGCACAAGTTAAAAATCACTTGATGGAAGAAAATGATAGTTGTCTGACTCTTAAAGCAATATGTAATTTACTTTAGGTTTTTGTTTTTCTGTGTAAAAGTAATATGCTTCTTGTAGAAAATTTGGAAGGCAAAAAATACACAGCATGAAAATCACCTATAATTCCACTACTTAGAGGCAACCATTATTAATATTTTGGTGTATTTCCTTCACTTTTTCCCCATGCTTATTTTAACATGGATGAATCATACTGGTTCTTTTTTCATTCTAATCTTATATCAAAAGTATTTTTTTATGTCATTAAAAGCTCATTGTTGGCCATTGGTAGTTGTCGAAGCTGGGTGATAGGTACCTGAAAGAGCATTTTACGATTCTCTCTTATGACCACTTTTATTCTGATAAGTGGATATATAATTTTTAAGCATTCTCATTTATAATTTTTTGCTACTGTAAATAAAATTTATATTTATAAATGAAGTAAAATACATCTGTGTATAGGATTTTTTTCCCTAGAATAAGCTGCATGATCATTTGTTACAAAATTGACTCTAGTCCATCCCTGTTATCTTTGTGTTTTTCTTCTTCAAGGTGTTTCCTCCATTCAGACTTGTTCCAGAGAAAATGACACTGATTCCAACCAACATGATGCAGGTGATCTCAGAGACAGGAAATACAATTCACCCTTTCTTCTCACCCCACTCTGCCTCACTCCAACACAAAACACACCCTTCCTCCTATTGGCCTGCTCTTGTCTACTCCCAGCCAAGTACAGCAGGATCTGATAAAGAACAAAATTAGTTCTTTCCTGTCCCCTAAAGAACAGGGTGTAACCTACCTCTTGGAACCCCATAGATGTTGTGTGGCACTTGGATTTCTTCTGCATTTGAGTTGATGTGGGATATGTCTCTTGGGAAGTGGGGGAAGATAAGAGGTCAAGTTGCTTGGACAAAACATTGGGAAAAGAGATATGATTTCTCCCCATGTTCCAGGCATTCACTGGCATGTTTAAATTCCAGGTAATGTCTGAAGGTGGCCCCCAGCCCCAGTCTATCATTCACTTCTCCATCAGCAACCAGACTGTGGCTGTTGTGAATAGGAGGGGGCAGGTTACGGGGAAGGTAGTTGGCACAGCTGTGGTCCATGGCACCATCCAGACAGTAAATGAAGATACTGGCAAAGTCATTGTGTTTTCCCAGGTATTTGTTCTTTGTTCTGCTCTGCTTCTACTTTTCCAGCTGAGAACCATATTGGGGGATGTGGGGTGGTGATGAGGAGGGTGTCAGCAACCCAGGAAAACCCTTTGAGTCCTTTACCTGACATCCTCTGAACCAAGCGTAGGAAATATGTAATCTTTAGTATAAAACACACACACACACACACACACAAACACAGAGTATTTGGCATTGTTATAAGACATAGTCCCTATCCTTAAGAAATTGTTTAGGGGGGCGCCTGGGTGGCTCAGTCGGTTGAGCGTCCGACTTCGGCTCAGGTCATGATCTCGCGGTCCATGAGTTCGAGCCCCACGTCGGACTCTGTGCTGACAGCTCAGAGCCTGGAGCCTGCTTCTGATTCTGTGCTCCCCCTCTCTCTCCGCCCCATCCCTGCTGTACTCTGTCTCTCTCTGTCTTTCAAAAATGAATAAACATTAAAAAAAAAAAGAAATTGTTTAGGGAACAAAAACAATCTATAGCATATTTTGTTGTTGTTGTTGAATGCCCCAAATAAGCACAGAGTAGTTATCATAAGCATCTCTGCCTACTGCACAGACAGCCCCTTGTAATCCAAGCTTGCTTCCCTGTTGAACAGGATGAAGTACACATTGAGGTGGTTCAGCTACGGGCTGTTAGGATCCTTGCACCTGCCACTCGACTCATCACAGCGACTGAGGTCAGTCAGGTGGCTCCATTCTCAGTGCCTTCCGGAATGCAGTGCCAGCTGGGCAGGGCTTACAGCAGTACAGCACAGCCCCACTTCTTTTCAGATGCCAGTTTATGTTCTGGGAGTGACCAGTACCCAGACTCCTTTCTCCTTCAGCAATGCCAACCCCGGACTCACATTCCATTGGTCCATGAGCAAAAGAGATGTATTGGATCTGGTACCCAGGCATTCGGAGGTATGAATTTTTTAATAAAGTATTTTAATTAAGATATATATATTGTTTTAGACATAATGCTATTTATTGCACACCTAATAGACTATAGTATAGTGCAAACATAATTTTTATGTGCACTGGAAAACCAGAAAATTCATTTTCTTAATTTATTGCAATATTTACTTTATTGTGGTGGTCTGGGACTGAACCTGCAGTGTGTCTGAGGTGAGCCTCTACTTGGTGATAAATAGCTTTGATGGGGCGCCCAGGTGGCTCAGTCAGTGATGTGTCCAACTCTTGATTTCAGCTCAGGTCATGATCTCACGGCTTGTGGGTTCGAGCCCCACATCAGGCTCTGTGCTGAGCATGAAGGCTGCTTGGGATTCTCTCTCTCTCCCTCCCCCTCCCCCCCCCCCCCGTGTGTGTCTCAAAATAAATAAACTTAAAAAAAGAAAATACGTTTGATGTGTTAATGCACATAGCATTAAGCCTTAATCAGAAACCTGAGAAAGAAAAAAAAGAAAAAGGTGGATGCTACTTTACCCACTGTCACCTGAGCATCAGTTCGAGAGAGCTTGCCCAAGGTGGTCTGGGCACAGAAGCAGCCACCCAGGTCCTTGGAAGGAAGAGCCTGTGGCCAGGTTACCCAGTAGGTCCTGACTCAGTACCCACAAGAATGAAGAATCAGAGGTGGACTTGGGAGAGAACAGAGGGGTTACAGGAGCTATGATTAATAAGGTATTTCTGGAGCCAGCTAAAAAGAAAAGAGAAGTCTAAAAAACAGCTACAAAATCTATTTGCAGCTCTTCTGAAAATATTCCTAGATCTGTAGTCTAGGGAAACTCCTGTCTGTCATGGAGTCCCCTGAGCCTAGTTATACTTGGAATGAGGAGAGAGGAAACTGTATGCAGTTGGGCAGAGTCCTGAACAGGGATTCAACTCTTCTTCTTGACTAGCAAATAGGGGTTGTGTGAGAACAGGGTGGCCTGGGCCTCTGCATCTGTCCTACCTCTCCCTTTCTCCAACTTTATCTAGAGGACCATTCAGGGACGCCTGGTGGCTCAGTCGGTTAAGTGTCTGACTTGACCTCAGCTCATGTCATGATCTCACGGTTCATGGGTTCGAGCCCCACATTGGGCTCTTTACTGATGGCATAGAGCCTGCTTGGGAGTCTCTCTCCCTCTCCACCCCTCCCCTGCTCTCTCTCCCTCAAAATAAATAAATAAAAACTTTAAAAAGAAATTTTAAAAAATTTTTTAAAAAAATGAAGCACCACTCTCCTCCAAGAGAAGAAATGATTGAGAGCCGCACAGTCTCCCCTCCTTCCTTAGACCCTGCACAGGCGAACCAAGGGGTGAAATGGGAAGAGAAAGGTCTCCAGCGCCCCTCATGTGGGAGGCGGCCTGCACTGTGGTGTCACCATGTAGATCAAACAATTATAAACCGCTTTGCTTTAGCATAAGACTTCCTTCCAGACAACTGATTGAGATCTGCAGATAAGAAAAGGGAATTTTTATATAGGGGAGGAGGGAAAGGTGATTTTGGAACTTGGGACTCTGTGTGAGTAAGGAGAGCTAGAAGAAAGGTCTTGAGGGCTCTGGACAACAAAAAGGCAGGAGAGAGAGGATTGGAAGCAAGTGCCCGAAAGGTAGGCAGGTGTCCACTTCAACACCTGCCTTAGTGTCGGCCCTGCCTTCCCGACGGCCTTGTCCAGTCTGGGCCAGAATGGTGAGTGAAGCCGTGGGAGACAGTCAGCTAGTGTGAGCACTGCCCTAAAGCCCGAACTTTCCTTCTCATCCTCTTGCTTCCTTGCCACCACTCTGAGCTCCGGAGGGTATATTGCCTCATTTCTCCCAATTCAGGCCCTACTGTCTGAACCTATTTAGGAACTCTTCCTTCATTCCATTCTTCTGTCCATGGATGAACTTCAAGATAACATGAGATTCTCACAGAGGCTTGCCAGAATTAGGTGAGTGCTATACACAGAGTTCACTTTAGGAGTTCCTGTGTTGTTGGGAATTTGAAAAGAAATAACACTGAGAATAATCGTTGGTACCCTAGTTCTTTTCTATAGACGTATCTAGCATCTATTTTCCTTATTGTTACAACACAGAGGGAAGTGTGCAGTGATAATTAATGAATTTCTTTTCTTTTTAATTTTTAAATATTTATATTAGAGAGACAGACAGAACACACAAGCGGAGGAGGGGCAGAGAGAGAGGGAGACACAGAATCCAAAGCAGGCTCCAGACTCTGAGCTGTCGGCACAGGCCCTGATGCAGCGCCGGAACCCACGAACCAGCGAGATCATGACCTGAGCTGAACTCAGATGCTTAACCAACTGAACCACCCAGGTGCCCTAATTAATGACTATTTCTTAATCCATCTCTGTTTTCTAGGTTTTCCTACAGCTCCCAGTAGAGAATAACTTTGCAATGGTTGTCCACACAAAAGCAGCTGGTCGGACCAGTATCAAAGTCACTGTCCGCTGTATGAACAGTTCCTCTGGGCAGCTTGAGGGGGATTTGTTGGAACTGTCTGATGAAGTTCAGATACTGGTAAGCTCCCAAACCTAAATCTTATTTTTACATGTCAAGGAGAAGAAGGTTCTACTCTCTTATCATCCATGAGGAGCTTGGTCTGGATAGAGGTAGAGAAATTGCTAGAGGGAGCCCTAGAACAGGCTTATAGTTTCTAGATCTCTGTCATTCTTGCTAATTGTGTCTATATAAGTATTGCTATTAGAAAGTGTAGAACATTCAGGGAGGGGGACAATACATAAGAGACTCTTAAATACAGAGAACAAACTGAGGGTTGCTGGAGGAGCTGTGGGGTGGGGGGAGAATGGGCTAAATGGCTAAAGGGCATTAAGGAAGACACTTGTTGGGATGAGCACTGAGTGTTAAACATAGGGGATGAATCCTTCCTCTCTGCCCCCATTTCTCTCTCTCTCCCTCTCTCTCTCAAAAATAAATAATAGGACATTTAAAAAATTAAAAAAAAAAAACCCATAGGGGATGAATCACTGGAATCTGCTCCTGAAATCATTATTGCACTTTATGCTAACTAACTTGGATGTAAATTAAAAATAAATAAAGAAATAGAAAGTGTAGAACATGCACTCTCCTCAACTCCCCACACAATGAACATAGGATATGAAACCATAATAACTAAAGAGGGATTCATTTCTGAACTGCTCTGCCTAACACGGATATTATGATACCATCCACTTAGCTATATTCACAGATTTAGAAGGAGATTTAAGCCTAACTTCCGGGAAGGTGTGGAAACACAGACAGTTGGTTTCTACAGGTGTTCTCAGGCTGAAAGCTAACTGGCCTGGTTGTTGTTAGAGTTCAAAAGAAAAATTGTCATTTATGGAGGGCGAATAAGTTTGTTTACCTCTCAATTTGGGCCTGATTTTTTTTTTTCCTTTTTCTATTTTTTTCCTTTATTTTGGCTTTGTTTCTCTGGTTCGGTGAGGGGCAGAGGAAAGAGCACTTTCCTAGGAGGTAGAAAACCTGAATAGTGTCCTTTGCTAATTTGTTATTATAGGTTTTATGTTCTCAAATCTGTATTCGGGTTACCAGAGCTAAAATTAGAAAATTCAGAATTATTTTATACTTAATATCTAAGTGATACAGGGAATGTGGTCCATGTGAATATTGTCGGAAGCAGGACTAATACTAGATTTGTGCTGTAGAATACCGAGGTATATTTGAAGTGTGGCTCATTTGGAAAGGAGCGTCGTGGATGGACCCTTAGACTGTGCTGAAGTGAGGTGGATGTGGGTTTGTAGTTGTCAGTTTGTGAGCAGAGGTCACCATTTGTCTTCTCCGGAAATGAGGAAGAACTCATTTTCTCATTATAGGTGTTTGAAAAACTCCAACTGTTCTTTCCAGAGTGCCAGCCTGAGCGAATTCTGATGCCCATGAATTCCCAGTTCAGACTGCACACCAACAGGTGAGGAGAATGGAGAAGGGCAGGCCAGGTTGTTAACCTTACCCTCGGGAAAACATTGAACATGGAAAGAACTGTTGCCTTCTAGGTGATTTTTCTAACACAAATAATAATTTTTTTTTAGTTGAAGGGAAATTCATGTAACATCAAATTAACCATTTTAGAGCGGACAGTTTGGTGGCATTTAGTGTATCACAGTATTGTGTAGCCGACACCTCTCTCTAGTTCCAGAATATTTTCATCATCACCACAGGATCACCCATCAGCAGTCACTCCCTGTCTTCCCCCACCCTCTCAGCTTCTGGAAACCACTGTATGAATGTGGATTTCACTTACGTGGAATCATGCAGCATGTGTGTGACCTTTTGCATTGGCTTCTTTCAGTTAGCATGTTTTCGAGGCTCATTTCCATTATAGTATGTATCAGTATTTCATTCTTTTTTATGACTAAGTAATACTCCATGGTATGGATATAACATCTTTAGTTTATCCTTTAATCTGTTGTCAAACATTTGGGTTGTTTTCACCTTGTGGCTGTTGCAAATAGTGCTGTTATGAGCATTCACATACAACTATTTGTTTGAATACCCGTTTTCAGTCCTTTTAGCTGAATAATTTTTTAATGATAAATATGTGATGAGATTTGATTTTTATTTTTTATTTATTTATTTTTTTTAAAGGTTCTAACTTTATTATTTTTTTTAACGTTTATTTATTTTTGAGACAGAGAGAGACAGAGCAAGAACGGGGGAGGGTCAGAGAGAGGGAGACACAGAATCCGAAACAGGCTCCAGGCTCTGAGCTGTCAGCACAGAGCCCGACGCGGGACTCGAACCCACGGACTGCGAGATCATGACCTGAGCTGAAGTCGGCCGCTCAACCGACTGAGCCACCCAGGCACCCCGGGATTTGATTTTTAAAGACATGGGCAGACCTAAAGTGTAAGACAGGAAGCCATCAAAATTCTAGAGGAGAAAGCAGGCAAAAACCTCTTTGACCTCAGCTGCAGCAGCTTCTTACTCAACACGTCTCTAGAGGCAAGGGAAACAAAAGCAAAAAGTGAACTGTTGGGACCTCATCAAAATAAAAAGCTTCTGCACGGCGAAGGAAATAGTCAGCAAAACTAAAAGGCAACTGACGGAATGGGAGAAGATACTTGCAAATGACATATCAGATAAAGGGTTAGTATCCAAAATCTATAAAGAACTTACCAAACTCAACACCCAAAAAACAAATAATCCAGTGAAGAAATGGGCAAAAGACATGAATGGACACTTTTCCAAAGAAGACATCCAGATGACTAACAGAAACATGAAAAAATGCTCAACATCACTCATCATCAAATACAAATCAAAACCACAATGAGATACCACCTCACACCTGTCAGAATGGCTAACATTAACAACTCAGGCAACAACAGATGTTGGCGAGGATGGGGAGAAAGAGGATCGCTTTTGCACTGTTAATGGGTATGCAAACTGGTACAGCCACTCTAGAAGACAGTATGGAGGTTCCTCAAAAAATTAAAAATAGAATTACCTTACGACCCAGCAATTGCACTACTAGGAATTTATCCAAGGGATATAGTATACTCTTTCAAAGGGGCACATGCACCCCAATGTTTATGGCATCACTATTGACAATAGCCAAAGTATGGAAAGAGCCAAAATGTCCATCGACAGATGAATGGATAAAGAAGATGTGGTACATATATACAATGGAGTAATACTTGGCAGTCAAAAAGAATGAAATCTTGCCATTTGCAATAACATGGATAGAACTAGATTGTATAATGCTAAGCAAAGTTAGAGAAAGACTTCACTTATACGTGGAATTTAAGATACAAAACAGATGAACATAAGGGAAGGGAAGCAAAAATAATATAAAAATAGGGAGGGGGCAAAATATAAGAGACTCTTAAATACAGAGAACAGAGGGTTGATGGGGGGGGTCTGGGTGGGGGCATGGGCTAAATGAGTGATGGGCATTAAGGAGAGCACTCGTTGAGATGAGCATTGGGTGTTGTATGTGGGGGATAAATCACTGGATTCTACTCCTGAAATCATTATTGTACTATATGCTAACTAACTTGGATGTGAATTAAAATAAAAATTTTTTTATAAATAATAAAACCTAAAAATAATAAAAAAATAAAATTAAAATAAAATAAAAGACACAGGCATAATCCAAAGGCAGACTTTTGCTTAAGGAACAAATAAGCACATAACATGGAGAATGGCAGGCATTTTCTTCAGAGTACAGCCTCTAACGGGGATCCTGGCAATCCCTACTCCTTTCTTTCTGGTCAGAGCCCCCAAGAGATGCTACTTGTTCCATTTGTTCCCTAGAGAAGGGGCCGCCTTTGTGAGTTCCCGTGTTCTCAGGTGCTTCCCTAATTCATCTGTCATCGAGGAGGATGGTGAAGGGCTTCTGAAAGCCGGTTCCATTGCAGGCACTGCCGTGTTGGAAGTCACTTCTGTAGAACCTTTTGGAGTCAACCAAACAACCATAACTGGAGTTCAGGTGAGTTCAAGGACTTACTCACAAAAATAAAGTAATACCATGGCCTGAGAGGCAGATTTCCCGGTTTGAGAACTAGAAACTTCTCTGGAAGTCAGAACAAACTGGAAGATAAGACACTGTTGATGTGGGTACAAGCCATCAAATTAAAGTGGTCTTTAGAGGCCTTGCCACAAAAGGGATTAGCCTCAAACTGGCACACTTCTGAGCAGCTTTGGCAAAAGGATGTCGGAGAAGGGTAGAGCTATTGCTATCAAAATTAGGCTTTGATGTTAGAATTTAAAAATTTAGTCTAGGAGAGTGTGATGCTAAGTGAAATAAGCCATACAGAGAAAGACAGATACCATGTTTTCACTCTTATGTGGATCCTGAGAAACTTAAAAGAAACCCATGGAGGAGGGGAAGGAAAAAAAAAAAAAAAGAGGTTAGAGTGGGAGAGAGCCAAAGCATAAGAGATTCTTAAAACTGAGAACAAACTGAGGGTTGATGAGGGGTGGGAGGGAGGGGAGGGTGGGTGATGAGTATTGAGGAGGGCACCTTTTGGGATGAGCACTGGGTGTTGTATGGAAACCAATTTGACAATAAATTTCATATATTGAAAAAAAATTTAGTCTAACACACAAAAAAGTATTTTGTAAGCATCAAATACCTCCCGTATTCCAGCCACTGTGTTCTCTCGTGTGTTAATCTCTTCTGACTAGCACAGAAACCCTGTGAGATCAGCATCGCTATCTGCACTGAGCTGATAGTAAATCTGAGACCTAGCACGGTTAAATGAGGCTCTGAAGGGTGGGGCGAGGGGGTGCAAAGCTGGGCTGCTTCGCTGCTTCACACCTTATCTCGCACAGTGTGAAAACCCAAGCTACAGTATTCTTGATAAATGATCAGTTCTGTAGCAATCAGTATGGAGGAGCCCTCTGCACAAAACAGGTGAAGTGTCTGCAGTCTTTTCCTCAGGAAGCTCCAGCTTCTCTCCACACTCCTGCAGCTTTGATAACTAAGGAACCGTTTCCCGTACTGTCCCATTTCTTACTACTCTGATTTAAGTCCTCTCACATCAGGAGCTGCTTCCCGTGAAAGCAGCACACCGTTTATTGCGGACTGTTAACTTCATCCGTCACTGCTCCTCTCCAATGGTCCTTCCCCCGCAGGTGGCACCAGTGACATACCTTCGGATGAGCAGCCGACCTGTGCTGTACACAGCCCGCGGGAGGACTCTGGCAGCCTTTCCTGTGGGTGTGTCGCTCGCCTTCACTGTCCAGTTTTATAACAGCATCGGAGAGAAATTCCACACACACAACACCCAGCTTCATCTGGCTCTGAACAGGTGTGGGGCCGAAGGAGTGGTGTGCATGCTGTGGTAGAAGTTGTGCGGATGGGCTAGGGTTATACAGTGTAACTCCAGTAAATTCCTCTCGTGCTCTCTACTCAGAATCTGATCTTTATTTTTTTTCATTAGAATGGAAAACACCAGAATGGTGTTGGCTGGTTAATGAAGAATTTCAGGGTGTCTTGAATCTGTCAAGCCCTAATTCACACAAAGCTCCCATAGGGAGCTGGTTGGAGTATTATTACCAAAAGCTGTACTGGAGGGGCGCCTGGGTGACTCATTCAGTTGGGCGTCTGACTCTTGATTTTGGCTCAGGTCATGATCTCACCATTTGGGGGATTGCGCCCCACGTCAGTCTCTGTGCTAAGGAGCCTGCTTGGGATCCTCTCTCCTCCCTCCTTAACCCCTCCCCCACTTGCATGCACTCTCTTTCAAAATAAATAAGTAAACTTAAAAAAGGAAAAAAGCTGTACTGGAAAACAAATTCTTAATTTAAAAAAAGGGGCTTACTGGCTCCTCTGTGTATGAAGGTAATAGACCTGACCCCTGGCCACCCCTTGCTTGCCCTCCACCATAGAACTCTTTCTCAGGATCCCTGCCTGGCTCAGTAAAGCACGTGACTCTTGATCTTAGGGTTGTGAGTTCGAGCCCCATGTGGGGTATAGAGGTCACTTAGATAAATAAAAAACTTAAAAAAGAATTCCTTCTGAACCTTTGAGCTGTTGAACAGAAAATGCTGTGAGCAGAGCTCTGCCACCAGAACTGTGTCCTAACTGTGATTTTCAGAGACGTCTGCCTTTCTCGTTTCCTTTCAGAGATGATCTGCTCCTGATTGGGCCAGGGAGTGGGAACTACACTTACATGGCTCAGGCCGTGAGCACGGGGGTGACGCTTTTGGGAATCTGGGACCGGAGGCACCCAGGTGTGGCAGATTATGTCCCTGTTGCTGTGGAGCACGCCATCGAACCAGACACCCAGCACACCTTGGTTGGAGACGTCATCTGCTTCAGGACTCACCTCCTCAACCATGACGGTCCGGACACCTTCCCTTTCTTAACTGTACAGTCGACAGGATGAGAAAGCACTCATTCCTTAGACAAACTTTTCAAAATGATTTAAAATTTTTTCTTAACGTTTACTTATTTTTGAGACAGAGAGAGAGAGCATGAACGGGGGAGGGTCAGCGAGAGAGGGAGATGCAGAATCTGAAACAAGCTCCAGGCTCTGAGCTGTCAGCACAGAGCCCGACGCAGGGCTCGAACTCACGGACCGCGAGATCATGACCTGAGCCAAGGTCGGATGCTTAACCGACTAAGCCACCCAGGCACCCCTCAAAATGATTTTAAATCTGAGGACCTAAGGGCGCCTGGCTGGCTCAGTTGGTAGAGCATATAGCTCTTGACCTTGGGGTTATAAACTCGAGCCCCACGTTGGGTGTAGAGATTACTTAAAAAAATAAAATCTTTAAAAATCTGAGGGCCTCTCTGAGAAATAAGAAATTGTGTACATGTTAACTGATCTGTTTACTGCCCATTTCTCAGAGGCCAGCCAATTAGAAATCAGCCAGGAATATTGATCATGCACCTCCTGAACACATAACTTGCTATATTACCATGTAGACGTTACAATTACCTTGCCTTCTCCCCCATTCCCAGCTTCTGAAGGAGGATAATTGATAAATTGAAGAGCAGTAAAGGATGAAATAAAAGGAAGGAAAGGGCAATAAGGCTTTAGGTCCAAGAACTGACTGAGCACACAGCTTTGTGAGGGACATTTGAAGGCCTAACTCTTAAATATATCATCACTCTAGTAAGGTTTGGCCTTGTACTGGGCTGAACTATACTGGTCATCAGCAAAGCGTTTCTGTCCTCAGAAGTACTATTGAGTTCAGGAAGATCAGTCTTTGGTTAGGAAGTGAGTATTGATTCTCTGGGTTTACAGAAAGCACACTGCAAAGTGGTGGACCCTGCCTGTGTACATTGAAATCATCCATCCGAGTTGGACCGGCAGGGATGGTATGGGTTTGGCTTTGTAAACTCTTCCGGGAACTGTGGATACATGTGTTTGAGTACTGTGATGTGATGTGGGGCCAGACTCTGTATATTTAGGGCTTGATGCAGGGGGCGGCCATTCAGCCCAGGTCAGGCCCCCCAGTCCCATGATGACTGATTTGCAAGGAATCACTACTAACACCTAATCCAGGGCCAGTGAGCTAACCCTGCTTTAGGATTGAAAGAGTTACAAATCATCAAGAGATGATTGTTCATCTCTTGTCAGTGAAACAACACTTTCACTTTACCCCTTTGCTGGGTTTTGTCAGGATTGTCCCTCTGTCTTCCATTCTGGAATTATTTGGGCATCCTGAATCTATACTGCCTATGGATGACCAAATGCCAGGATCTGTGATCTAACACAAACTCAAGGTTGTGTTCCTCTGCCACCTTGAGACTTAAGCCAAAGCAACAAAACTTCTCTCCTGCAGTCTTGCGGTCTTCTGCTGGTGTCTGTCCGTCAGTAACTGAAAGAGAATTACCCCTGTGTGTATAAAGAGTTTTCTTTTTCCTAAGGAGAACAGTTAAGGTCTCCAACTAAGTAGCTCCTTCTGTGATTCTGAAGGTCAGTAGTTCTTGTTTTATTTTGTGGGTTTGATGGTACATGAAGGGGAGCTGACATTCAGAAAATAAAGTTCTCTTCAAAGCTGGATGTTCCTCTGAGGAAGAGATATCTGTGTGCTTGAATGGTCTACTGACTGGGAATCTGAATACTCTTAGAGTGACCACCAAGTTACATCTGAGTTTGCGGCCATGTGCTTTCTCTTGTTTTTTCCTAGGTGAACCTGGGATATGGATGATTTCTGCTGACAACATTCTGCAGACAGACACCGGCACTGGAGTGGGAGTGGCCAGGAGGCCAGGAGTAGCAACAGTCTTTCATGACATCCCAGGAGTGGTGAAAACATATCGCGAGGTAACCCTAACAAGGCCAGGATGACTATTTCCATATTTAGGGATATGCATATAGAAAACACATCTAGTGGTGGGGGGATGCGTGGCAGGCTCAGTCAATAGAGCATGTGATTCTTGATCTTGAGGTTGTGAGTTTGAGCCCCATGTTGGGTGTAGAGATTACTTAAAAAAATAAAATAAGGGGCGCCTGGATGGCTCAGTCGGTTGAACGTCCGACTTCGGCTCAGGTCATGATCTCACAGCTTGTGAGTTCAAGCCCTGCATCGGGCTCTGTGCTGACAGTTCAGAGCATGGAGCCTGCTTCGGATTCTGTGTCTCCCTCTCTCTCTGCCCCTAACCTACTCACATTCTGTCTCTGTCTCTCTCAAAAATAAATAAATATTTTAAAAAAAATTTTTTTAATAAAATAAAATCTTTTAAATAAAAAAGCATCCTGGGAAAAGAAATACACTCACATGTCAAATATAAAGCCAGCTAGAAAATTTTATTGGAACACAAAGCTATTTGTGATTAGGATTCTTAACCAGGAAAAAATAAATAAAAGGATTCTTAACCAGAAAAATGACTAGTGTGATCTTATACTCTAAAATATCACTGTAGGGTGCCTGGGGGCTCAGTCAGTTAAGCTTCCGAGTCTTGATTTTGGCTCAGGTCATGATCTCACCGTTTGTGAGTTTCAGCTCCGCATGAGGCTCAGCACTGTCAGTGCAGATTCCCTCTCTTCGCCCCTCCCCTGCTCACACTCTCTTTCTCAAAATAGATAAACCTAAAAATAAAATATCACTTTGCTATTGGTTGGTACTTGAACATAGGGGCAAGGGTTGAAGCTGAGAAGCTATTCTTGCAGTGGTCCAGGTGAGATATGATGGTGGACCAGGGACCAGGCTGTTAACAGGAAGGGTGAGAAGTTGATCAGATTCTAAGTGTACTTTATAGGTAGAGCCAGTAGGATTTCCTGACAGATTATATGTAATGAGTGCGAGAGAATCAAGAATGACTTCAGGTTTAAGGAAAAAAAAAAAATGATGGGGGGGGGGGGTGGACTAAATGGGGGAGGGGCATTAAGGAATCTCCTCCTGAAATCATTGTCACACTATATGCTAACTAACTTGGATGTAAATTAAAAAAATAAATTTTAAAAAATGACTTCAGGTTTTTGATTGAATAACTAAAAGGACATAATTGCCATTACTTGAAATGCAGGTGAAACAGTTTTGGTGAGAAGAGTCTGTCTGAGGCATGTAAAGTGGAGGGTCTACTAGATGTCAAACGGATGTGTGACACAGGTGGACGTAAAGGCTGGGAGTCACTGATGCAGAGAGGACAGAGCCCTGTGATCGCTGAGAGAAGTGAATGTAAATAAAGGAAGGGTACAAGTGCTCTGGGAGCACTGCAATGAATTGAGAACTCTGAGAAAGGAAGAGTAACCAACAAGAGGGACTTAGTAAAAAAACAACTAGGGAAGTAGGAGAAAAACTCCGATATCGGTGTCCTGGAAGCCAAGTGAAGAAAGTACAGGTTTCCCCCAGTATCTGAAAGTACAGTGTTCTGTGAAACATTTTGTGGGGATTTTTGATAGTTTATTTATTTATTTTGAGAGACTGTGAGCGGGGGAAGGGGCAGAGAGAAGGAGGGAGATTGAATCCCAAGCAGGCCGTCCATCTTGTGAATTATGAGATCATGACCTGTGTGGAAACTAAGAGTTGGAGGCTCAATGGACTGACCCACCCAGGCACCCCCATGTGAAACACTTTGTAAGCCAGAAATGGCATAAAGCAAAGAAGCAATTACCATTTATTTATATAGAAAAAAATTTTTGAGCATTCCCAGACCAAAAAGCAAAAACAAAAAAAAAAAAAACAATTCTCTTAGGCTTTTCTTTTTCTTTCCTTTTTAATGTTTATTTATTTTCAGAATTTTTAATTTATTTTTTAATTTACATCCAAATTAGCATAGAGTGCAACAATGATTTCAGGAGTAGATTCCTGAAAGCCCCTTACCCATTTAACCCATCCCCCCTCCCACACCCCCTCCAGTAACCCTCTGTTCTCCATATTTAAGAGTCTCTTATGTTTTGTCCCCCCTCCCTGTTTTTATATTTTTTTTGTTTCCCTTCCCTTATGTTCATCTGTTTTGTCTCTTAAAGTCCTCATATGAGTGAAGTCATATGATATTTGTCTTTCTCTGACTAATTTCACTTAGCATAATACCCTCCAGTTCCATCAACGTAGGTGCAAATGGCAAGATTTCATTCTTTTTGGAATGTTTGTTTATTTTTGAGAGAGACGGACACTGCACAAGCATAGGAGGGGCAGAGAGAGAGGGAGACACAGAATCCAAAGCAGGTTCCAGGCTCTGAGCTGTCAGCACAGAGCCCGATTAGAGTTCCAACTCGCGGACCACGAGATCATGACCTGAGCCAAAGTCCGATGCTTAGCCAGCTGAGCCGCCCAGACGCCCCTCTCTTAGGCTTTCCTGATTGCTTAGCACACATCTTGGTGACGGATGCACAAAACACATTGAGATAAAGCAGAGACGCTCAGTTCAAAGCTACAGAGCTGAATGCTGAGCTGCTAAGTGTGGCTCCCGGGGAGGGCTTGTCTGCGGTAGCTCCCAGGGAGGGGCTTGTCTGTGCTGCAGCCTCTGCACGGCTTGCTGCAAAACAAATGCTGAAGGCTGTTTTTGCCTTTTTTTGTAAAAGCAGAAAATCCTCTTCAGATTTCTTTCCTTAGGGGAACCAGGTGCTAACGTCTTTCATAAAAGCAATAGGGCTTAAAGCAAATTTTCTAAAAGTGGAGGGGTTCTCATATTTCCAGGAGGGAGGGAGTGTGTAACTTCTGGTGTACAGCTTTAAAAAAAAAAAAAATGAAGTGACATTTAAACTGAATCTTGAGATCTGAATCATGGCACACACAAAAATAAATAAAAACAAACTGAGTCTTGACAATTAGGAATCTGTCTGGCAGATAAAAGAGAAGGCATTTTATTTATATTTTAATTTTAAAAAATTGTAATTTTTTTATTTTTTGAAGAGAATGCATTTTATTCTTTTAAAAAAATTTTTTTTTTTATTTTAGAGAGAGGGAACACGAGCGGGGGAGAGAGGCAGAGGGAGAGAGAGAGAGAGAGAATCTCAAGCCTCCTCCCCACCCAGCCCAGTGTGGAGCCTGAGTTAGGGCTCTATCCCACAAGTCTGGGATCATGACCAGAGCCAAAATCAAAAGTCAGACAGTCAACCAACTGAACCACCCAGGCGTTCAAGAAAAGGCATTTTAGACTACAGGCATAGATGTGCAAAGACAAAGATAGATGATGTTTGAAGACCAGTGAATAAATCAGGATGACTTTGGCAAAAGTTTATAAAGGTAGAGAGGGAAAATCAGATAACATCTAAAGAGAACTTGTATCATGGGCAGATAAGAGAGCTGGGACAGAGGCAGCATGAGAAGATAATTTGAGAAGGAGATTGAGAAGCATCTCTGTATTAGGAAAGCAGAGAGAAAGGGGTCACAAAAGGCAAGGGAGGGACTGGTCTGTGCTGTCAGAGGCTACAAAGAAGTCAAAAGATCTCGATATCCTCGTTTGTGTACTTTGAATAATCCTCATGTAATTATTCGCTAACAGACACTCATTGAGGCCTCTTCTGTTTCAGCCCTGTGTTAGGCTCTGGAACACAAAGATGAAAAAGACAAGACTTCCCTTACTGAGCATTTAATGTAACTAAGTTGGTTTCAAGGTCCTTGAACATTTGAAAAAACAAGAAACTATGGTGGTACTGAGGATACTGTGTTAAAATATACATTTAAGATGATATAATGTCGTAAATAATGACATATAATGACAAGATTATAAATCTTTTCTTTTTTTTTCCAACGTTTTTTTTTTTTTTTTTTTTTTTTTAATTTATTTTTGGGACAGAGAGAGACAGAGCATGAACGGGGGAGGGGCAGAGAGAGAGGGAGACACAGAATCGGAAACAGGCTCCAGGCTCCGAGCCATCAGCCCAGAGCCCGACGCGGGGCTCGAACCCACGGACCACGAGATCGTGACCTGGCTGAAGTCGGACGCTTAACCGACTGCGCCACCCAGGCGCCCCAAGATTATAAATCTTTAAGTTGAAGATTTTTGGGGGGAAAGGGTCATCTTTATCTTCTCTCATTGTAATCATTAAACACTTGCCTTAAATACAAAGCACAGTACAAGGATATACAAAGTTAAACTAGAATCTCAGCTGAAGAACTTAGATTCTAATAGGGGTGATTTTTAACAAAAATAAAGATACCTGCAGGATAAGACAGAACATTACACATATATTGAAAGAAGTAAAGGACTTTGAAGTTTCAGAAAAGGTTGAGATTATATGCAAGAGAGAACACTCTGAAGAAAGTTGCACTTGTCTTCAAAGGCATTTTATTATGTGTTTATTTTTAAGATTTTATTTTTAAGCATTCTGTATAGCCAATGTGGGGCTCAAACTCACAACCCCCCAATCAAGAGTCATGCACTTCATGGACTGAGCCAGCCAGGTGCCCCAATTTTTAAAATATTTTATTTTATTTTATTTTATTTTATTTTATTTTATTATTTATTTATTTATTTATTTATTTATTTATTTATTTATTGAGAGAGACAGAATGTGAGTGGGGGAGGGGCAGAAAGAGAGGAAGACACAGAATAGGAAGCAGGCTCTGGGCTCCTAGCTGTCAGCCTAGAGCCCAACGTGGGGCTCGAACTCCCGAACTGTGAGATCATGACCTGAGCCAAAGTCAGACACTTAACTGACTGAGCCACCCAGGTGCCCCTAAAAATTTTATTTTTAAGCACAAAGGAATTTTAATAGGAAGTCCTACGGAGGGAAGATGTCAAACGGAATAATGAATAAAGATCTTTTAGAAAAAAAAAATGTTTTTTTCTTCTCAAAAGTGAGCAGATGTTGTGGTTCTCAGATATGTAATGAAGTGGAAGGGCAGTTTGCACTTGTGTGAACCAGATGCTTTTTGGTTGAATGAGTTATGAAAAGTGGAGGGGGAGGAAACAAGATTTTCTAAGAACTTAGGTACAGATTTTCCTTTGGTTTGCCGACAGGTGGTGGTCAATGCATCATCAAGATTGACGCTCAGTTATGACCTCAAGACCTACCTCACCAATAGCCCCAGTTCAGCGGTGTTTAGGCTTTTCATCACCACTGGCAGAAATGGTGCTAATCTCAAAGGTCAGGAGTCTCTTTATAGGTCTGGGTGATTGTTTCCATCTTTCCCATCCTCCTTCAATTCATTTACCCCTTTGACGAGTAATCCAGATTTCCTTCTATTTGAAAATTGACTCCACCTCAACAAATAAATCATTGATACCTATGACTGGATATCAAAAAATGACTGGATATCAGGTTTTGAAATAGGCGCAGCCTAGTCTCTGTTTTCTTTGTAGTTATAATCGTGCCTGAGAATAGGAGGTGGCCTAAACCAGGGATTTCCAAACATGGCCGATTTTCAAGGTTACTCAAGGACATTTTTCAAAAATACAGTCTTAGGCTCCATCCCGAAATTTAATAAGTTTGGGATAAGACCTAGGACACAATTTTTTTTCAATTTGTTACAGTTTGCTGTCAAAAAGAGGTGGGGTGGGGGGAGGGGGCACCTGGCTGGCTCAGTCAGTAGAGCATGCAGCTCTTGATCTCGGGGTCCTGAGTCCGTGCCCCACCTTGGACGTAGAGATTACTTAAAAAAAAAATAGGTGTGCCTGGTTGGCTCACTTGCTTTAGCATCTGATTCTTGATTGTCATTTGTGAGTTCGAGCCCTGCATTGAGCTCCGCACTGACTGCAGAGCCTGCTTGGGATTCTCTCTCTCTCCTTATCTCTGTGCACCTCCTGCACTCTCTCTCTCAAAATAAATAAATAAAGTAATAATAACAAAAATTAAAAAATTTTTAAACAGGGTGGGGAGGAAAGAAAACTAAAATACAAGAAACTCCTAGTAGATTCTAGGTGCTGTGTTAGCAACTTTTATATATTTTTATCTCATTTAACAATCTTATGTAGTATTCATCATTTTTTAAAAGTTTATTCGTTTTGAGAGAGAGAGAATGCGCATACATGAGCGGGGGCGGGGGGGGGGGGGGGCGGGAGTGGCAGAGAGAAGGGGGAGAGAGAGAAAATCCCAAGCAGGCTCCACATTGTCAGCACTGAGCCAGATGTAGAGCTCAGTCTCACAAACAAGTCATGAGATCATGACTTGAGCCAAAATCAAGAGTCAGACACTTAACCGACTGAGCCACCCAGGCGTCCCAATTATCATCATTTAAAAAAAATTTTAACATAATTCATTTTTGACAGTGAGAGAGAGCATAAGCAGGGGAGGGGCAGAGAGAGAGGGAGACACAGAATCCAAGGCAGGCTCCAGGTTCCGAGCTGTCAGCACAGGGCCTAACGCGGGGCTTGAACTCACGGGCTGCGAGATCATGACCTGAGCTGAAGTTGGATGCCCAACCGACTGAGCCACCCAGGTGCCCCTATCATCATTTTAAAGATGAGACATACTGGGGTGCCTGGGTGTCTCAGTCAGTTGAGCGTCTGACTTCGGCTCAGGTCATGATCTCGCAGTCCTGGAGTTCAAGCCCCTCATCGGTCTCTGTGCTGCCAGCTCAGAGCCTGGAGCCTGCTTCGGATTCTGTGTCTCCCTTTCTCTGCCCCTCCCCTGCTCACACTCTGTCTCTCTCAAAAAACAAACATTAAAAAATAAAAAAAGAGAAATACTGAGTCTTAAGAGCAAGTTACGTATATAAGGTAACAAGTCAAGTCGGTGGCAGAAGTGGTAGATCTGCTCCACTCAAAGTCCACGTAAATCCTTTCACTCTTTTTTTTGAGGGGGGGGGTGGTGGCGGCAAGGAACACTCAAAACCAAGGAGAGATGTCCCAAACATACTTACTGTCTATAAAACTTTATTAAAAATTTTTTTTAATATTTATTTTTGAGAGAGCACAAGTGAGGAAGGGACAGAGAGAGAGGGAGACCTAGAATTGGAAGCAGGCTCTAGGCTCTGAGTTGTCAGCACAGAGCCCAGTACGGGGCACAAATCATGCGATTATGACCTGAGCCGAAGTCCAAAGCCAGTTGCGTATTGCTTAACCTACAGAGCCACCCACCAGCCGCCCCTTGCTAAGTTTTGTTTTGTTTTGCTTTTATTTATTTAATCTCTACACCCAAAATGGGGCTGTGACAACCCTGAGATTAAGAGTCACACACTCCTCTGAGCCAGCCAGATGCTCACCCCTTAAAAAAATTTTTTTTAATGTTTATTTTTGAGAGAGAGAAAGAGAGCATGAGCAGGGGAGTGGCAGAGAGAGACGCACACACACAGAATCTGAAGCAGGCTCCAGGCTCCGAGCAGTCAGCACAGAGCCCGATGCAGGACTCGAAGTTGTGAACTGTGAGATCATGACCTGAGCCAAAGTCAGACGCTCAATTGACTGAGCGACCCAGGCGTCCACTTTTTTCAATTTTTTTTTAATGTTTATTTTTGAGAGAACACGTGAGAGCAAGGGAGGGACAGAGAGAGGGGGACAGAGGATATGAAGTGGGCTCTGTGCTGACAACAGAGAGCCCCATGTGGGCTTCGAACTTTCAAACTGTGAGATTATGACCTGAGCCGAAGTCAGATGCTTAACCAATTGAGCCACCCAGGCACACCGCCCTCCCCCCACCCCCCCAATCCCTTTTTAAAATCAAGCTAGTGCTGGGGCGCCTGGGTGGCTCAGTCAGTTGAGCGTCCGACTTCAGCTCAGGTCATGATCTCACAGTCCGTGAGTTTGAGCCCCGTGTTGGGCTCTGTGCTGACAGCTCAGAGCCTGGAGACTGCTTCGGATTCTGTGTCTCCCTCTCTCTCTGACCCTCCCCCGTTCATGCTCTGTCTCTCTCTGTCTCAAAAATAAATAAAACCTTTAAAAAATTTTTTTTAAAAATTAAAAAAAAATAAATAAAATCAAGCTACTGCTTCTATTGTATGTCTCCTCTTTTATAAATTCTTATGACACCTCTTTACCTCTTCTCTGCTTCTTAGGGTCCTGTACCTCCAGTCAGGCCTTGGCCATTACAACAATACTTCTTCCTGAGACCCTTGTGGTGTGCCATGTGCAGTTCAGTAATACTTTGCTAGACATTCCAGCAAGCAAAGTCTTCCATGTCCATGCAGGTTTCAGCATGGAAAGAGGTAGGTCCCATCCCTTGAGTCTGGTGCCCTTGTTCCCATCTTTGTATAGTCATCACTTCTTATTGGATTGCATTTATACTTTACAGTTTCATCTGCTGTAGAACTGTGGAACCTTTCTCAAGCGACATTTTTGTTCTCTCCATCCAATAATGTTCACCATGTCCCTAGAACACCCACCCTGTGCTTTTCTTTTGTCATTTACTGTTTTCTTCTTTGCTGGTCCCTGTTACTGCTGGGCTTTTTATCCCCAGCAAGTAGCAGTGTTTGAATGTTTATTGTTGAACTGAAGGATATTCCAAGCAGAGTAAATGAACTAGCATGAAGTAGAAATAGGCATGACATTGGAATGGTTTCATATAAATCAACTGATGTAAAATGAGGATTTGTGTCAAACACAGGCACAAGTAGGATAGTGCTGCAGCCCAGGCGCCTGTCCTGCAAGGCCAGCAGTGCCGTGCGAGTAACAAGCAGCTACTGAAGGCAGGCTCCCTCAGCACACCGGTGGGCACTGAGAACACCCGGTGCCAGGACAGGTGCTGGATGTACAACAGGGAGCAAGACAGGGCTTTGTACCGTCACTAGTGCTGCACAGGGTGATCCATCACAGAATAGAGGCCACACGGGATGCTGCAGAGTCCGAAGGAGGAGGGGCATCTGACTCCTTAGATGGGGGAGGGAGGGTTAGAGTTTGGTTTTACAGAGAAAGGGCCTGTGGAAAGGTGACGAGGAGTGAGCTAGGTATGAAGAGGCCAGGATATCCCAGGCAACAGAGAGCCTGGAGCTTGGCAGGACACAGAATGGAGACGGAGCAGTGGGAGGCAAGGAGGGGAGGCCGGTGAAAGGGCCACTGCGGTAACCCAGGCATGAACTGATGACGTGGCAGCCCAGAGTCCCAGGGGGGTACTAACAGAGGGGTAGGCGTCAGAGACATTTCGGAGGATGAGTTATAGGAAGATTTGGAGAACGACTGGATATAGGAATGAAGGAAAGGGTATCTGTCAAAAGACAACGGAGTTTGAGCACGGGTAACCAAACAATACTATTGCCAGAAGTAAGGCCATCGAGATATGGTTTGACAGAGACGTGCCTAAACGACGCGCAAAGCGTCTTTCACAGACCCTCTCCTGATCTCAGCTGCTCTTGGTTATTACTTCATTCTATATCCCCTTAATGTCCCTGTTTGCACTGTGGTATTTACTACTCCCTGATATGTTGACTTACACGACGAGTTCAGCTGTGGGTGCCGGGGACTGTGTTTTCCTCTGGCATCCTCCTCACCAGTGGCCAGTAGTCTGCTAATAGCGGACAAAGTGGAGTTCACGTTTTCTTCTGAATTTGCTTCCTATTCTAAGTCAGCTCAGCAGAGCCTCTGAACCTTCCTGCCCAGTGTTTCATCTTTTTTTCAGGTGCTTATGTCTGCCTGATCAAGGTCCGACCCCAGTCAGAAGGGCTGCTCCAGGCCCTGAGCGTGGCTGACACCTCAGTCTACGGGTGGGCCACACTGGTCAGTGAACGCAGCAAGAACGGAATGCAAAGAACCCTCATTCCTTTCATCCCAGCCTTTTACGTCAACCAGTCAGAATTGGTTCTTAGCCACAGACAGGATGTCGGGGAGATAAGAGTGCTGGGGGTGGACAGAGTTCTGGAGAAGCTAGAGGTATGTGAAGTACTGATCCAAAACATAACCGAAATCAGGGTTTTGAAAAAGGAGTCTTTATTCCTAGTCCAAGAGCGAAGGAACAGTCATTGAATGACCTGATAAAACTCAACACGGGGAGTTCTTAAAACAGAAGGAAGAAAACCTGTCCCCTTCACAATGCCAGGGGACTCTGAGTGCAAAATTTAGGTCATGAGCTGCCAGTCTGGAAGAGAATGCCAGTGCCATCTGAAAACAATCTTTAGGATTCTAGGTTGAAACTTGTTTGAAGGCTATTTCCTCACAGTTTATTTTCTTCCCTCATCTACTATAACACACCTGAGTGAAAAAGCAGACGACTGGGGCACCTGGGTGGCTCAGCCAGTTGGGCGTCCGACTTCGGCTCAGGTCATCATCTCACCGTTTGTGAGTTCGAGCCCCACGTCAAGCTCTGTGCTGACAGCCCAGAGCCTGGAGCCTGCTTCACATTCTGTGTCTTCCTCGCTCTCTGCCCCTCCCCCGTTCACCCTCTGTCTCTCTCGCTCTCAAAATAAAACATTCAACAAAAAAATTAAAAAAAAAAAAAAAAGCAGACGACTTACTGCCAGGTTGCTAACTAGGAATACAGGGCTCTTACTGTATGTGTAAGACTGGAATGCAATACTGACACAAAACTGATTTTCTTCTGTCAAGTGCCATTTTATCTTTCCTCCAAGGTCTTCCCCAGCTCCCCAGTTCTAGTGGTCTCTGGCCACAGGCACTCTTCCCTCACACCTGGCCTGGTGGTCTACCCCGTGAGAGTGGTCAACTTCACCTCCCTCCAGCAGACGTCACCCGTTTTCATCAACATTTGCTGTGTGCTCACCAGTCAAAGTGAGGCTGTGGTAGTGAGAGCTCTGAAGGAGAAGTCTGGTGCAGGTGAGCACTGGGGGGCCCTGCTTACAATCCAGAGGAGTTGGGACCATCTAAGTGTTTCTCAGTTTAGTTCATGAGAAACATTCAGCCACCTGAGCAAGATTACTCAAACTACCTGGGGCACGGATCTTTAATCTCCAAATCTACACAAAATAGAACCTTCGCGCAGCTTACTGATCACCGAGAAATGTTCTACGTAACTTACGTAGTGAAGAGTAGTTATGTCAGTTTAACATGAGCTTCTCCGCACTGTTAAATGTACTACTTTTAAACCTCTTGATAAATGTTTCTTCAAAAGTTGCTGGCAGATCTTTTTGCATCAGGCAAGAGACAAAGGATGATAAACCTAGAAGTCTTAGCTTTCCAAAATGCTGATTCTAGCCGTTACCCAGTTTGGAAACTGTGCCAGGTATGGCTGGGATGGGAACACATGTAGTCATTGAAAAGTGTTAGGAGAGCCAAAGAATCATCCTCCTTGTATCGTCACCTCTACTTGCATATCCCTCCAGAGAAACTGGTCTTTGAATTTACTGGGTGTGAATTGGACTGGACCCTACCTAGTTCAACTCCAGTGGGAGGAAGGTCTGTTTCGGCAAGCACCTGAGATGTACTGGTCATGTCCTAAGTGCATTTTATATGCATTTTATTCTCTCATAACTGAGGTGAATGTTTCTCCCTTTAAGAGTTGAGGAAATGGAGACGTTCAGGTTCCCAGCACTAGAAACAATTCTCAACTCTAACCTGTGTTCTTTCTTGTTGTTTCTAAATCTAGAGTTAATGGGTTTCTGCAAAAGCCCATGGATGGAATTCAAGGTGCCGATGACCTTCAATGGGGGGAAATATTGCACCTTTATTTTCAATTAACTTCTAAATGAAAGTTAGTATTTCCACTGACTTTATGAATATAGGCAACAGACCACAGTAACAGCAGTACGTGTGACTTTGTCACCAACAGAATTCAGATATTGTCATGTTCCAATTATTAAAGTTCTCTTCAAAATTACATAAAAATTATAGTTGTTATTAGGTCTGAGGTTAGATCTTTCTTGTTGCTGGAGCATATTACAAAAAGGCGTTTTAACGTTTTTGTTAAGTGTTTAACATAGCTATGTTACAAAAGTTTTTTCCACCTTGGTTAACTTTGATATAATTGGTTTCTTTTTTAATGTTTATTTTTGAGAGAGTGTGAGGGAGAGAGAATTGGGGGGGGGGGGGGTGGCGGGCAGAGAGGGAGACACAGAATCTGAAGCAGGCTAAGGTTTGAGCTGTCAGCACAGAGCCTGAAGTGGGGCTCGACATGGCCTGAGCCGCAGGAGATGCTCCACCCAGGTGTCCCATAATTGGTTTCCTTTATTCCTACATATTTTGTTTTGCATTTGAAAACATTCCGATAGGATCCACAGGCCAAGTCGTGCACAGCTCAATGGTTAAGAACCCCTGCATTTCTCAGAGACCAGAGGGACCAGTGGGACTAACACAACCTCGGAAACGGGTGGGTAGGAGTGGTCAAAGATCCAACCCAGCCTTCAGCTCATTCACACAAGTATTTGAGTGCCCATGGGCATATGCCAGGCATGGTACCTACTGCAGAAATCAGAGTTAAGACAGAACCTGATTGGGGAGACAGTTAGTTTGGTGTAGCCAGAGCAAAGGGGCACTAGAAAGGCTGTTAAATGTCACCCAGGTTTTATCTTGACTCTTACCCTGTAAACATTGCAAGCCAAAAGCTTTCAACAGTGGGACCTGATCAAGGGTTAGCGTAGAGAATTTTGTTTTTAGTGCATCTATATTTAAGGCAATGTAACTGTTCTTCGGAGAGAAGCGGTTTGCAAACAGTTCTGAAACAAAGTCCCAGGAGAGGGAAGACCAGTTACAAGTCCAGAGGTTAGAGGGCCTATACCAGGGATGCAAAATAAGAACCAGGTAGAGAAGACCTAAAGTTCAAGGAGTTTGGTGGGGTAGGAGTTCATTTGTGGACACTGAAGAATTTGAAATAACCAAAGTCAGATGCCAAGTGTGCTTCAAAAACAGGTTTTATTGGGGACAAATCAGAATGTTCCCTAGAAAGGAGATCCTGAGTAAAAAAGGACAAGGGGACCCATGGGATTTAAGAGGCGGTTGGTGATGCAAAGAGAGGTTTCAGGTTAGAGGGATTAGAACTACAAGTTCAGGGGCGCCTGGGTGGCTCAGTCGGTTAAGTGTCCAACTTCAGCTCAGGTCATGATCTCACGTTCAAGCCCCAGGGTCTGTTCTGACAGCTGAGAGCCTGGAGCCTGCTTCGGATTCTTTGTCTCCCTCTCTCTCTGCCCCTCCCTGCTCATGCCTCTGTCTCTTTCCCTCAAAAGTAAATAAACATTAAAAAAAAAACCTACAGGTTCAGTCGCCACAACCACAAACCTGGTGAAGAGAAGCAAGTCGCTTGGAGTTAAATAAAGTACACAGAAAAGGTTAACGGGCATTTTAAGGTAGCAGAGTGTTTAAATGCCCGTTTGTAAGTGGAGAAATTACAAGGCTCATGGATTGCCATGTATTACCTAGGAGACAGGAGCAAGCCAAAAACAGGTAGAGGAGCCAAGTACACAACCTACCTCTTTTTTGAGAGCTTCTGCTGGATACCCATGACCAGGCGTTAAGTACAGCAACCTGCCCTGAATGCTTTTAACTGTGACCTTGTTTTGTTCTGACCAACGCACAGATCAATGTGAAGATTCCAGTGTCCTCCAGAAGTTCCTGGGTTCTCACCAGACCATGCTCTTTACCCTCTTTGCAGTGCTAGCTTCAACAGCTTTTGTTTTTCTAGGTAAGGAGCCCTTACATTCAGCAGCGTGGACTTTTGACTTAAAAAACTGCCTTCGGGGGCGCCTGGGTGGCTCGGTCGGTTAAGTGTCCGACTTCGGCTCAGGTCATGATCTCACTGCCCGTGAGTTCGAGCCCCGCGTCGGGCTCTGTGCTGACCGCTCAGAGCCTGGAGCCTGTTTCAGATTCTGTGTCTCCCTCTCTCTCTGCCCCTCCCCTGTTCATGCTCTGTCTCTCTCTGTCTCAAAAATAAATAAATGTTGAAAAAAAAATTTAAAAAAAAACTGCCTTCATTTAATTTCACCATCGAGAATAAAAATCAGCTGCTTATCACGTCACTCATGACAAGCAGTTGCAACTCATTCAGCCTTCTCAGCGCTAGTCACCTAGCGGATGGAAGGTCCTGCTCAACTTCCCACCAAGAAGCAGTAAACTGCATGTGACACACCCCACCCAGAAGTGGAAACCACTGCTGAACCTGGAGAAAATGGCTCGTTTTGCTCAAATTCAGAGCTATTCTAGATGAAACAGAAACTTAACACGCTATGGTCTGTACCTGCATTTTTCTCTCACCTTTTTAAAGTTGAAACTTCTGAGAAAGAGTGCGTGCACGCGCGTGCACGCGTGGGGGAGGGGCAGAGAGAGAAGACAGAGGCGGAGAATCCCAAGCAGGCTCTGCACTGTCAGCGTGGAGCCCACCTTGGGGCTCAAATCCACGAAACCAGATGACCTGAGCCAAAATCAAGAGGTGGACACTTGAGTGACTGAGCCACCCGGGCACCCCTGAATTGAAATACTTCTAAAATCACTGGAATGAAAAGTTCCTATACTCTTCTTCTTAACTCAAAGCATTATTCACTTTTCATAGAAGTACTTAAATATTTTGAGTTAAACTTGCTTAGTAGGGTCTTTTTCCAACAAAAACAGATCTGCCTCTGGTGACCTCTCTCTCCCTTGTTCTTTTTCTAGCATACAATGCCTTCTTAAACAAGATACAGACAGTTCCAGTGGTTTACGTACCAACCCTAGGAGCACCACAACCAGGTAAACAATCAGCACCCTCACCTTTGAAAAGCTCAAACATCCAGGTTTATTCATCTCTCTTCCCGCTTGATTTCTAGGTTTTGTCCCCACACGTTCTCCCCCCCCTCTCATGAGTCCACAGTCCCCACCGGTCCAGAATCGGCTGCAACACTGGCTGTGGAGTGTACGGCACTAACGTTCACTTGGACACGTCCCCTGAACTGTAGACGACTGGAGATTTCTGGCCCTAGACCAGGAGCCATAAGCCCCCAAACAAGGCTTCTGAGAATTATAAAAGGTTTTAAGCTATTCTACACTAACGTGTGCCAGACTGGGTTTTTTTAGTAGTTTATTTTGAGAGAGCATGCATGCCTGCAAAAGTGAATGGTGGGAGGAGCAGAGAGAGGAGAGAATCCCAAGCAGGCTCCATGCTGACAGCAGGGGGCCTGATGCCAGCCTTGGATCCATGAGATCAGGACGAGTCAAGATCAAGACTCAGATGCTTAACTGACTGAGCCACCCAGCCGCCCCTGGCTGTCTTTTAGAGATCAACTGCTGGTTCCGAATTCTAAGAAAATATACAAGTGAAAGAAATACCTCATATATAGTATCTCAGATTTTTATCAGGCTCTTAAGACGGACTCAATGAGCCCAGCTGGATAGAAAGGTCCCAAAGGGACCTTTTAAGTGCTTGGTCACTTACTTGCCCCAGTTAACTCTTAGCAGTCCACTCTTCTGGTTGTCCCTCAATACTTGAGACAGGAACTTCCTAGCAGTAAAACCAAGACAATAAACAGAACGTATCCAAAATCTGTTTATTGGGATAGTTCCCCACTCATGTCGACTCAGGGTGCGTTTAGTGCTGCTTCCGTCTGAAGGAGCATCCTGCAAGGAAAAGGTTCAGAGGTCACCGGACGGCAGCGGCGTTGCCGCTGCGCCCCACTGGCTCTCCTCGGACGTCCCGCGGGGAGCTCGCAGTCGCCAGCTCCCGTGTTGCGCCTCCTCCCCCGTCGTCCCCGCTTTAGACTGGAGCGTCCGAGACTAAGAAGGAACATGAGGTTCCCGAAACTTTTCCGGGGCGAGGCGGGTAGATGGAGTCGACTTTCAAGCAAGGAAAGCACGACCCTCCCTCTAAAGCTCGCGACAAAGTGAGGACACCGCGCAGCGGCTCACCTTCTGTGAGCCTTGCTTTTCCTCCTGTCGGCTGGCACAGGACGGTGGAGCAGCCCACACACAGCACCACCGTCTGCGCGTGGCTGAACACGGTGGTGATTTTGTAGCACCCTGCGAACCAACAAGCGGGGAGTCGAGGCCAGCCCGGCCCCCGGCCCCCGGCCCCCACCCCGCGCCGGCCGCCCCGGGACCCTGAGCGGCCCCCGCCCCCGGCCCTCACCCGGGCACTTCACGTCCATGAAGTAGGAGTTGGGGCTCTGCACCAGGCGCTTCTTCTTGTGCTTCCTCTTCTCCTCTTCCGGGGACGGGTGCAGGAGGTCCTTCGCGAGCTGCGGGAGGCAGACGGGCGCGGTCAGGGCGGCGGCGGGCCCCGGGCGGCAGCGGTTCCACCAGCAGCAGCAGCAGCAGCAGCCCGCGCCGCCCGGCGTCCGCAGCGGGGCCGCCATCTTACCGCCGCCCCGGGCCGCGCGGCCCCCGCCCCCGGCGCCCCGGGCCCGAGCCCCGGAGCCCGCGGCCGGCCCCCGCTGCCCGTCCGCGGCGCAGGGGCGCGAGCGCGCGCGGGCGGCGAGGGCTCCGCCGGGACGCGGGCCGAGGAACTCACGGGCATGTTCTCGTGGGCAGGTCGTCACCGCCGGAAAGGAGCGAAAGCGGAAATCCTGCCGCTTATATCCGCCGCCCGCCGGAAGTGACGCGCGCGCGCCCGGCCGCCATGCCGGGCTCCGCGCGCCGCCCGTGGCTGGAGCGGACGCCTCCCGCCCGGCCTGCCGAGGGGGCTGCGGCGCGACCCCAGCCAGGCCCTGCCCTTCTCGACTTCCTCCGTGTTCCCCAGCTGGTTTCCTTTGCCATGTTAACACCGCGGGAATGTAGGCCCGGCGGAAGCCCTCGTCCTGGTTCCCACCTCCTCGCCTACCCTCTTAACCGCTGTGAGGTTTTTTGTTGTGTCCTCCCAGCCTTTCTCCTCTGACGGCGGTCCCGTCAAGTACTCGGGTGCTCCCCGCGGCGAGTCCATCCACGACCGCCGTCAGGCCGCCCCCTCCCCGTCCCCTCGCGGCCCGCGCGGTACCGCCCACCCTCTGCGGTGCGCGCGCGGGGACGGCCGCGTTGGGACCCGTGCGACACACAGACGTGCCTGGGACAGTGTTTGCTCCTGTGGCGCGGGTGCCGCCCGCGGGGCGTCGTGCAGCCTGGCGCCGGTGAGGGACGGGCGCACTTTGTTCTCAGCGCCCCGCTCGCGGCCCAGAAAGTCCCGTGAGGAAGTGACATTTAGGCCGAAATCTGAAGGACGTGGAGTCCACCGTGCGACTGTCTGGGAGAAGCCAAAACCCGGGGCCGAAGGAGCGTGGCGTAGCTGAGCAGGGGGGAGGCGAGGCGGCCAGAGCGAGCTAAGGGCTGAGCGCACGGGCCTAGTCCAGGGAGACCTGAACCCCCGGGGCTGAGGAGGCCACATCCCGGCCAACGAAAAAGTGAAAGAACGGGCAGATTTGTGTCCGAACAGTCCGGGGGCATATGGCAGCGTGATTTCAAGGACGGGTGCGAGACGGCCCGGCCGGGGGGAAGAAATAGGGAAACCGTGGAGTTTGTGGCACGGCTGGAAGGCCGACCGGGAGGCGAGAGGACGCGCAGAAGGGGACTGGCAGGGGGCCAGCAGAGGCACAGCCCGGACACTGTGCGCGGACGGCTCGACTGGCCCCTGTCGGAGACGCAGACGCTTTGCATACTGTGTTTCCACCGGCACCGACAGCCTGTGCCCGGATCGCCGTGTTCCCACGCTCCAGCGCCCCGGTGGCCTCGTCACAGCCTTTCCGCGAGGGATGAGGGCACGGCCTCCGCTGTGTTCTCAACATGCGCGCCTCGTCGAAAGAACGAGGCCAGACATTTTCAGTCCCAAGCTCTGTCTTGCCGCACTGGCTTGTCGGAGAAACCGCACACGGTCCCAGTTGGAGGGCTGTTGCTAATGAAACCCCGAACGTGTCTCGGTCGAGACGGAGGGAGGGTTGCGGCGGGGCGGGCGCTGCGTGTTCACTCTGCTCCACCAGGGGGCAGACCCGCCCAACAAGTAGCCTTGTCTTCCAGAGCATCCCGCTCTTTTCAAACGGAGCTGGTCTCCCAACTGAGGGCTGGGAACACCAACACCGGAATTCGCGCGCCGCCCCTGCAAGGTTTCCGTCCCTTGAATCAGCCCCGATTTTTGTCAGCTCCCAGGGCCATCCCCACCTCCACCCTTCTTCCCGCAAAACTTTCCCTTTTCCCCTAATTCCTCTAAAGCTCGTCCTCCTCTGCTCATTTGGGTGAAACCTCTGGTTCCATTCACCCCAGCCTCCCTGGCCTAAGACTGCCAGAGTGAGATCAAAAGAGGGGAGTGATGGCAAGCCAGACGCTGTGTGGGTGGGAAATGGCCTGGGAGACGGGCCAGCCCGGGCCCGGGGAGCAGAAGGCCGGCCAGGCCGGGCTGCCGCGGCCGCGGGAGGAAAGGGGTGGGCGGGCAGGGGGTGGGGCCCAGAGGAGTGCCGCCTCCCCTCTATCCCGGAGCTTGGGCGGAGAGGGAGGAAAACTTCCTGGCCTGGGCTCCGGGCAGCTCCGTCCGCCAGCCCTCCGATCCCGCCTACCAGTGCCCGGAGCTTCCCCACCCCTCCCCCGGCTCCCCAGTGTCCGCCATGGCCAAAGCCTACGACCACCTCTTCAAGTTGCTGCTGATCGGGGACTCGGGGGTGGGCAAGACTTGTCTGATCATTCGCTTTGCAGAAGACAACTTCAACAACACTTACATCTCCACTATCGGTGAGCCCACTGGCCATATCCCAGAGCCCCTAATCCCGCATGACCTCATCCTCAGGCTCCCAGATTACTCGTGGCCCCACTCTTTACCACCCCCCACCCTCCACCCCCCACCCCTCCTTAGAGTGAGGCTTCTGAACTCTAGCCTCCCAACCCCTGACTCAGACCCATCCGTGGAGCATATCTCTGGATGGTACCCAACCTCTAAACTGTCTGAGGCCTCCAGGTAACTTCTCAGCTGTGCCAGTTCCTGGGGTTCCCGGGACCACCCTTCTCCCTCACCTCCCCAAATGCACATGAACCCTTCTCGATTTCCTGCTCCACTCCTCTCCCCCACCCCCACCCACCTCCCTGTATTTCCTGTAACCCCTCTCCCTGAAGGCGGCTTCCAGTTCCGCCAGCCTCTTTCTGCCCCGCTGAGTTTCAGACTCCCCCATTGCATCCCCACTGTACCAAATTACTTCCCAGTCTCCCTGCCCCTCAACTTAACTGGGGGTTTGGGGTGGGGGGGTGGAACAAAGTGGCTGGGTGTGCTGGAGGATGGCCCAAGGACTGGAACCGTGAATATGCAGTCAGCCAGGCAAGGACGGTGGGAGTGGGGGGACTTTTGGGGGCTCTGAGTCAGCCTGGTGACTCAGGCTCCTCCCTAGGCTCCCAACCGGCTCTGGGGAGGTGCCCAAGTTTCCACCAAGAACACTGCCTCCCCTCCTCCCCTCTTGTCTTTCTTCATCTTCTCTGGCCTGGGAAATAAAACGAGGGGAATCTCAAGACAATTCTGGTTAGAAAAGGGAAGGAAAATGCCTCTCTATCCTAGTTCAGTCTCAGGAGAAATCTTATTTATCCTCAGATTTCTTGCTTGCAAGCCCAGCCTACTAGTTAACTCACACAGACTGGCATCAGCTACCTTTTTCCTGGCTCTTCATCCTATATGGCTGGAGCGTAGACGGTGGTTCTAGGAAAACAGAAAGGAAAAGGAATCTAAAAGTAATATTCTGGGGGAGACACTGAATTCTGAGAGTTGTCACCTGGTTGGCTGAGTGGATCCAAGAGGTGCCTTAAGCCTCCCTGCAGAATTTCCATCACCTACCCCCTCCCACATCCATAAGATCCATGTAAAAACAAGATGCTTGCTACCCAAATACAGGTTTGAGAAAAGTCTCTTAGTTTTATACGTGCAACAAAGTTGCTTCCCAAGTGCACCCCTGCACAGTTTCTAGCCCTGCTGCTGCTCCATGCCGGGTCTCCCCTGCACGCCCTCCTCGTCCCTGCAGAGTCTCAGCCTGAGTGATATATATATGCTCCACTCGTAGGAATCGACTTCAAGATCCGCACTGTGGATATAGAGGGGAAGAAGATCAAATTGCAGGTCTGGTGAGTGAACCCCCAGGACCGCTGGCCACAAACCCTCGTTTACCTCCTGTCACCCTTTCCCTTCCATTTGCCTCCTGTCTCTCCCTTTCCCCACAGCTCCTTCCGGTACTTCTCCATTTCCTGTCGCCTTGCTCAGACGTCCTTCCATCCCTCTTCCTGCTCACTCAACTATTTATTTTCAGCTTTCTTGTAACTCTCTTGCCTCTCCTGGCTCCAGAGCATTCTCTGAACTTGACAAATGTCTGCAGGGCTGTCACGTGGAAATGACATTAAAGCAGGTGAGCAGCAAATGGCAGAACTAAGACCTGACTCTGTCTGTGCGCTCCCTGAATTACCTCAAGCCCAGAAAGCCGAAGATAGAGGGCTGGGCTGTCACAGGAAGCCCGGGACTCCAAAGGTGTGCAAGTGGCTGGTGGCCTGAGAGAGGTGTTAAGATGCAACAGATAAGAGCGGGTTGTGGTTCAAGTTCTGGCTCTGCTGTGGAAGAACTTTCATTAGTTGTTTAGCCTCTCCAAATCTGCGTCCTCGTTTGTAAAATAAGGACAGTAGAACGTGTCTCACAAGTGTAGGGTGAAGATTAGCAGTGCTCGCACAGAGTAATCCTGCAACAAATAAACCCGAGACCTTGTTCCCAGCTGTCTTACCTTCTTTTCCTCCTTTACTGTTTTCTGATTCTGTTCCTTTCAGCCCCCACTCTGTTGCAGAAGCTAAATTCTTAGCAGGGGGGATTCTCTCTTCGGAGAGCTGTTCCCTCTGTGCCGCCCCACAAACGTTCCGCCTCTTCAGGGACACGGCTGGCCAGGAGCGATTCAAGACGATCACCACCGCCTACTACCGTGGGGCCATGGTACGGGGTGTGGGTCTGGACAAGGGGTGAGGCGGTAGACTGCAGGGTTCTGAGAACCACGGGCCGCAGGGTCGGGTAGGGACGGTGTCAGGGTTATAGTGTGGGATGTGGAGGGCCCCACCTGGACTAGTGATTAGATTCGTGGGTAGGACTTGCAGGGTCACTTGGAGGGGCAGGAAGCAGAAACGGGGGAACGTGGCCCAAGGCTCCATGGTGGATTCTTGCCATCTCCCAGGGCATTATCCTAGTGTATGACATCACAGATGAGAAATCCTTCGAGAACATTCAGAACTGGATGAAAAGCATCAAAGAGGTGAAAACCATCCTGGAGAGACGGGGGACTGGGTAGAACCCGGAGGGTGAGGGGGCCGTGAAGGTGAGCAGGACCCAACTTTACTCCTCCTGCCCTTTTGCTCCCAGAATGCCTCTGCAGGGGTGCAGCGTCTGCTGCTGGGGAACAAGTGTGACATGGAGGCCAAGAGGAGAGTGCGGAAGGAGCAGGCCGATCAGGTGAGGCCCGGCTGGGCGGCCAAGGCGAGTTCGGACTCCAAGGGCTGCCTCCACCTTTATCCACCCGTCTCATCTCTCCACCCCACAGCTGGCTCGGGAGCACGGAATTCGATTCTTCGAGACAAGTGCCAAATCCAGCACAAATGTGGATGAGGTGAGACACACCCCATGCCTGCCCCCCACTCCCAGAGACGGCTGTTAGGCCGCCACCGTCCCCTCCAACCTGCTCTGACCAGTCACTGCTTTCCCCCACAGGCTTTCAGCTCCCTGGCCCGGGACATCTTGCTCAAGTCAGGAGGCCGGAGATCGGTGAGTTGGTCGTGCTGGACTGAGCACAGCTGTGGGTGTGTGTCGTGTAAGGAGTGAATGCTGAGGAGGGGAGCGGTGCTAACACTGCCCGTGAGGGTGGGGCCCCTTCAAACAACGTACAATCTCAGACCCCGGCCAGCTGTTCCCACCCTGACCCCCGTGCGCTTCCACCTCTAGGGAAACAGCCACAGGCCCCCTGGCGCGGACCTGAGAGCTTGTGACAAGAAGAGCAGCAGCAGGTGCTCCCTCGGCTGAGGACCCGGGCCTGGATGCTGGGCCGAGGGCGGGCAGGTGGGGCTCAGGGGGTAGAGGTGGGTAGATGGCAGATGGCCGAGCGGGGAGCAAATGCAGAAGAAAAGGAGGAACGCGAGAGGAGAGAAGGTAGAATAGAGAGGCAGGGAGAGGCGAGGAGGAGAAAGATGGCAGGAAGTCAGAGAAGGTGAGGGGCAGGAAGGGAGGGAGGAGGGAAGCAAGGGCCCTGGGCGCCAGGCCCTCCCTGGACTTGTAAGGCAGACAGAAGTGTAAATAAACAGTTGGCTCGTCGTCGTTACCGGATCAGGTTTTAGGGCCGTGTGAGGGGTGGGCTCGGTGATCCCTCTGAAGCTCTGATCCTACCACTCTGCATGGTCTTTCTCAGCATTAAAGGCCACCACCCACACAGAGTCCCCTGGTTTGAGTAACTGTCATCACCAGAACTGCTCTCTGCTCACCAACCTAATTCCTGCCTCTAAGGTGGCTGGGCTGCCAGAACCTGGCCAGGCTCCTGTGACACCAGGACCTGTGTGCAGCTGTCCCTTTCCTGCGATTTCATGGACAAGAGAACAGCAAGGAGGTTCTCTGAACCTGAGGGGCTGGACATCCTTTCCGTGATGGAAATTAGAGGGTCCTTAGGGGCAGAACCTTGCCTAGTATCCAGAAGGGCTCTTTCTTAGGCCTTCCCAGGGGAGAGACAGCCCTGGCCTCAGGAAATAACAGGACCTTGTATTGTTTATCCCATGATTTCTTTAAGCGCCTTTGATTCTGCCAGCAGTCCTTTTAGGTGGCTAGTAGGTGTTATTTTCCACTTTTATAGAGGAGGAAAATGAGGCACAGAAGAGGCTCATTTACTCCTAAATCTTTATTGAGCATCTAGTATGTGCCAAGCACAACAGTCAAGATAATATAACTTTTGGGTGGAACTTGACGTGATGGACAAGCAAATTTTAACACATACTGCTCCTAAATACTGCACAAGAGGCCAAACTACTGGCATGCCAAAGAACTACCACCACCTTGACCCACAGCCCCCCTTTGACCCTTACACCACAGTATCGAAACAGCAAACTTCTCTCACAGGACCTTTTAACAGGATTAATGAACATATCAGATTTGGTTTAGGCAAAATACCGTTAGAAGTGTAACTCGCAGATCTGAAGTTCAAGGCATTTAAGAAATCCCCATGCCTGTGGCGTGGAAGTGGATGGCATGACCCTGGGGTCAGCAGCAAGGCTTTCTGTGCTGCTGTTTCTTGTTGGTAAAACACAACACCAGGAAAGGGCCTGGCCGTGCTGGGAGAAGAACTGTGGTGTGGTCGGATAAATGTGTTAGGTACCAATCTTCCATGGGGTGAAGATCTTACCTGGATCACGTCTGAGCTCTGTAGTCAACGACCCAGCGAGTGTAATTTGCTCAAGGTTATGAGGAAAGACTTACATTTTGTGAATCCCAGGAAGAACACTGACTAACCTTCACCATACCCCAGAGCAAAGATTTTAAAAGCCAGTTTCAGTGTGGAGGCTTATTGTTGCTTGGTAAAGCGAGTGGATGGGAGAGCTTTTGACCCTCGCCTGTCCAGAGACATGGTAGGGTTTGATAAGGAGTTAACAGCATGCTAGAAGGTTTCAGCCAAGACTTTTCCTACAGCTAAAAGCCACTGGAAAACACCCACACGTACTTCGGTAGCGCACAACTTCTGATCCGCACAAATAGTAATGTAGGGGAATGAGCAAGTAGTCACAGAAAAGTAAAGCTCAGTCCTCACAGTTTTTTTGTTCAACTCCTATGCAGTGGTCTTTCCAGTCTGATTGCTCCTGTTCTTGAGCAGCCAGCTTTACTCCCGATGGGAAGTCAGAATTTATGGGACATTGCACCCATAAATTTTAATCCTAAAATAAAGTACCGTAGCCCTGGGGTCGCGGGAGTAGCTGTTATATTTAGGCTAGGAACGCTTCTTGGGAGAGGAGAATGTGGGGTGGCGTTACCAAAAGTCTGGGGACGAGCCCTTTCATCTTGAGAAGTGGGGGACAGATTACTATTAGTGACCTTCTTTATGTGAATTTAAATATCTCCTTGATATTTAAGGACCGCTCACACGGTCCAGTTGTCTGGGAGGCTGTAGACCTGTATGTGTGTAAAACTAGGATGAAAATATGGGCAGAGTTAGATAATAACTAATGTCACACAGTAAAGCAAGAGTGTGGGTCAAGTCTCTGCGTTCTGGATACATATCCAGGGTTAACTCCATGGGGATGGAAAGCAGGGGTGAATCTTTGGCCTTGGAGCTGAACGTCTGGGGCTCACGCCTTAGGTCCCCCACTCACTCGCTGGGTGACCTTGGACAATCCCTTATACTCTGAGTTTACTCATAGAATGGGACTGATAACCTACTCTGACTCCTCAGGAATACTGAAAATCAAAACGACCTAAATGTTGGATTCAAAAACTCTGACAGTAATGTGACGCGATGCAATTAGAGAATAAAGGAAATACTTTACTACACATTTCATTTCATTCGTGTATCGACAAAAAACCCTAGAAAATGCACATTAGCATTTCTGTTCTACAGAGAATGCCGAGAGGGTCCTAAAGTCCCGACTCCTCTCTGCGACTTACAACGTCCTCCCCGCACGAATGATGATCCCGTCAGGCGACAGCCGGGCGAGCTAGGACCCGAGGAGCTCGTTCAAAGCACCAACGCGGGGCGGGGTTGTTGTAAATTAACACGCGATGGGGCTGTAAACTGAGGCCGCACGTCGGGCGCAGAGATTACTAAAAACAACTTAAAAAGTAATTAACGCGCGCGAAGGCGACATAATTCATCGGTGCACCGTGGGTCTCGGGAGGAGAAAGTGCAGTGTCGCCTCCCTCCCGGGGCCACCGGGGCAGGACGGGTGTCAAGCGGTAGCTTGATGGTGAATCCCAGGCTTTTCCGAGGCGGCAAAGTCCTGGGAGGACGACGCGTTGTTCCTCCCGTGGCGCTGCTCCCCAGCCCAGAAGGGGCCACCAGGCCACAGCCCGGGAGCCACGAGCCGAGAAGCCAGACGAGCCTCGCCAGCAGGACCGTCAGGCCGCGGCGCGCCGAGCTCGACGCCGGAAGCCCGAGTCGCACGGAGCGGAGACTGAGGGCCACCTGCCCAGACGACGAGTCCCGGCGGCCACGACCCGCGCGCCTGCGCCGACCGGAAGAGCCGCTGGAACCCTCCGCGGTCCCGGCATCCCCCGCGGTCCCGGTATCCTCCGCGGGGCAAGATGGCCGCGGCAGGGACGGCCCCGGAGGTGACGGGGTGCTAGGCCGTACGTCCCTCGGCCTCTCCCGAGGGCCGAGGGGGTGCGAAGAAGTGAGCTCACGGCCCAGCCCCGCAAGTGCGTGCCGGCTTTTCTTGCCGTGGCCATGGGGACGTCCCAATAAAGCCTTTGCCCTGACAGGCAACTGCGGCACCTCTCAGCCCTGATCTGGAACCTCCCGAGGGCTGCGGTGTCGGCGCTCCGACCGGGCGCGAGGCCAGTCCCTCCGTCCCCACAGGCGCGACCCCGAGCACCCCATGCCTACAGGCGCAGGGAGGCGTAGCCTCCCCCAGGGCAGCCACCTGTGCTGGCTGCTCTGCGCTTTCACCTTGAAGCTCTGGTAAGGAGAGGCCGAGGGCTGGGAAGCGGAGGGGGCGGGAGGATCGCCTCGTCCACGCCCCTGGGGGGGGACGGAGTCCGGGAGCAGGCTCCGCGGAGGTCGGGAGTTCCCTGTTTGCCGGCTTCTGACTCTTGCCTCCCCACCCCCACCCTTCCTCCCTCCCCGTCGCTGCAGCCAAGCCGAGGCTCCGGTGCGGGCGGAGAAGCTGTCAGGTGGGTGCTGGTGTGGTAACCCGACACCCCCATAGTTCTGTTTTCTTTTGACGTCCTCCCCTTACCGGGAGCACAGGTGGGAAGGGGTGGCGCCACGCGGAATGAAGGCTTGTAGCTGTGCTGGGAAGTCGGCTGGGCGGAACCTTTGGGGGAAATACCTTCTGGGTCTGGGGCTGGCATTTGTCTCCCGTTTTAGTGAGCACCTCAAATTTGCCGTGCTGGCAGGTGGAAGAGTTTGTGGTGGCAGAAGAATGTGCTCCGTGCTCTAATTTCCAGGCTGTGAGTATCTGTTGTCCCGTTTTTGTCATATCTAGTCCCTCTCGGTTTTACGAAATGTGACTTTGCGTCGTCTTTGTGTTCTTGCAGTTTCAGTGTATGTCCACATTTGAACTTGTTTCCCCCCCTTAAAATGTGCCCTTTCCTTTCTAAGTCAATGGCAACGTTCACCTAATAGTCCTATTCATAAAAAAGAAAGAAAGAAAGAAAGAAAGAAAGAAAGAAAGAAAGAAAGAAAGAAAAGAGAAAAAGAAGAAATCTCGATGCCCAACTTGGGGCTGGAACTCACAACCCTGAGATCAAGAATTGCAGGGTCCACCCACTGAGCCAGCCGGGTGCCCCAATCATGATCATTTTTAATCCAGCAGGCTCTGGAACCTGCCCCTGAGGTGTTCTTTTTAATGCATTTCTCATGCCTCCGGCACATCCAGCATCCCCATCAGAACCCTTGTTGGTTCTCTGTTGACCACCAGCTTGGAGCCTTATCAGTTGGGCACCTGCCCCTTCTGAGTGACACTCCTCATGCTTTTGCTGCTGCCCTTTCGTAACCTGTTCTTTGGTCCTTTTCTCCTGACAGAAGACCACTCCTGAGTGTGGTTCCACAGGGTACGTGGAGAAAATCACATGCAGCTCATCTAAGAGAAATGAGTTGAAAAGGCAAGTACCATTTCTCTTCTTGAAACCTAGGTCAGCTCCTTTGTTCCTGTGATTTTAGGTAGTTCACCCAGGTTTTTCTGTCCCTCTGGAGGTACCGCCTGGCATATTGGAAGGGGGGCAAAGTATGTGAACCCAAGTCCCAGTTCTGTTTCTGGATCACTGGTCCTATTGTGCGGGTTAATGCCAGCTGTGTTCACGACCACACCAGAAAGAAGCTGGATGATATATTTGAGTGGGATTTGCGTGCGGTGAACACGTTAGAAGGCTTCCAGTAGCTTTCTCTTTTCCCGCCAGATGTGTCTTGGTGGGGCTTGAGTAGAAGGGCGATGAGAGGGAGAGGTTGTCCAGCGTTCCCTGGGAATAACTATTTCTTCCTGCTCTTAGCTGCCGCTCAGCTCTGATGGAGCAGCACTTATTCTGGAAATTTGAAGGGGCTGTCGTGGGTGTGGCCTTGGTCTTCGCTTGCCTTGTCATCGTTCGTCAGCGACAGCTGGACAGAAAAGCTCTGGAAAAGGTCCGGAAGCAAATCGAGTCCATATAGTGACCTTCTGCCCTTTGACAGGGGTCTTTAGGGACCCTGCCTCAGACAGAGACTTGTGCCCCTCATTCTGGGAGACTGGTGGTGGCGCCCCTTTCTGCGTTTCCTGTCTAGATCATTAACCAGCAAAGTAAGTAGAATGGTTCCCTTCCCTACTGTAATTTGGTTTGGGACCGGAAGTCATGGCAGCAGGCATGGAAACGGTGGCAACTTTACACCCCAGGTTACCGACTACCTATCTTCTCCTCCTGCTACTTATTTAAAACTTTCAGGATACAATTTCAGCAAAAAAGTTTATTTCTCAGCCAAAACCTCTGTTTCCCCTCAACCCTAACCCCAAAGAAGAAATAAAGTTGCAGATGTATAAAGTATTGGAAATGTCTCATGTAGCCTGTGCCTCAGGGTACAGACATTTAGGACGTCCAGAAATGATTCAGACCCTTGAAGCCAAAGAATTCTGAATGGGACACCCAGGGGGAACAAGAGCCACGAGGGATCCTGGATTCCTTCTTGTGGCCGGGAAGCAGGTGGGTTCACATCTCTTCCGCGTGCAGCACAGCTCCTGCGTGCCCATTGGGGCCTGTCTTCCCTCCCATCTTCTCAAGCAATGTCCTTGTTGAGCCATTTTCACCCTTGGCCTTAAGTGGCCCCCCTGGTCTGGACTCTACTACTGTGGTCTCCAAACTTTCTGTCATGTCCTTGTGACTTAGGATATTTCTGGAAATCACTGTGGGTGGAGGAAGGAGGGCAGTAATAGAGTGTTCCCTTAGGTGGGGGATCCTAGAGGACAGGACTTCCCTCCCCCATCTTGACTACCCTGAAAAACAGCTCCCCCCTGCCCTTGCCTCACCTCCATGAGGCTGGTAATCCTCAGGCCCAGCTTCCCGGAGACCCTGAAAGGGGCTGACACTGGGCAGGATGATTAGAGCCAGGGAAAAAAGAAGGATCTGGAGAAAACAGAACGTCCTTTGGGCCGTGGGGACTAAAGGCAGGGAGCCAAGGGCAGAATGAATAGAGAGCGGTTGGAGTCATCAGGGATGGGAAGGGGGGTGTGGTCAGGGCTGGGGGTGTCGGGATGGAGGCAAGAGATGGTGGGCGTCAGGGGGTCGGGCAGCAGACTGACCACGACACAAGTGCTGGTCTGGGCAGCTTTGTTGGAGGTCCGGGCAGCCAGCAGCTGCAGCTGGCGGAGCTGAGCTACCAGGGAGCTGGGGAGGCAGGGTGGAGAGTCAGGGCTCCGGCACCAGCACTGGAAGTCAGGGCGCAAGAATGGTAGCCCTAACGCCAAGCCCCTCCTGCCTGCCACCCCCCCCCCCCCCGTGGGAGCTCCCCCCGACCCCGACCTGGGCCCGCCCTCCCCAGAGGAGCAGGTTATGTATGCACTTACACGTGGCACCTCTCCAGCTCCCGGACTTTTTTCTGCAGTTCCTGGTTCTGTGCAGAGCAGGCAGCGGCCCTAGGGTGTGTGGACAGGCGGGACAAAGCTCTGCAACCCTGCGGGCCCTGACCTGCCTGCCCTGGTAAGGAGGCCCACACAGGGCCCACGGAGAGCTGGACACCGACGTCCAGACATACCTGCTCTCCAGCCCGTCGATGTACTCTTTCTTCCGCTGCCGACTGTCCTGAGCTGACTGCTTGTTCCGGATCTTCCTCCTGACCTTCTTGAGGACCCTCTCCTCTGCCTGGGGGCCCGGGGGTGTCAGTCCTGGGCCCTTAACCTCCCTCAGCGCCCCACTAGCCTCTGTGGTCCTGGCTCTTCAGAGGCCAGGATGGGGCTGCTGTGTTGGGATACCCTTTGGGGAAGCATGTTACCTTGGTGAGGGGCAGGTGTGCGGGCAGGGAAACCCCTTCCTGCCCCAGCAGACGCTTCTCCTCTTCTGTCAGGAACAAGGTCTGACAGGGCAGCTGGTGGAGAACGGGAGAGGGTGAGAGGACAGTGGGGGAGGGTCCTGTCTTTCCCATCACACGAGGCTGCTCCCTGCGTGCCTTCTGGAGAGGAATACGTAACCGTGAAGTGAGGAGGGGCGAAGGGGCCTTAATTCAGACGGGCTCTGTCTGGGGCCTCCTGGGGCTGAGAAGGGAGAGAAGAGGGGTTGTGATATGTCCTTTGCCCCCAGGCTTAGGACTTCAGGACTCTGAGCAAGCTAGGGAGGGCCGGTTCTGGTCCCCAAACCTTCAGGATATCTGAAGAAGGCAGGGAGCAACTCACTAAGGTAAGGTTTGCTTAGAATGGTTCGCTTTTGCCGTTAACTTCCATCTGGCAGAGTGCGATGTCCAGTCAGGGTCAACCACCGGGAGCTCCCTGGGGCAGTGGCCCATTTTCCCCCAGGGTCTGAGCCCCACTTTCTAGATGGAAGCTCTGTCCCCTGTCAAAGAACTCCCCAAGGGCCACCAGACTGAACAACTTCTCCTAACACAGTCTGTAGGGAGGTAGAGGGCATCTGGTTAACCTGAGCCTGCCGACAGAGTGACCCGCAGTTCTGGTACTCCTTGAAAGATTTATGCTTCACTTTGACTTAAGAGGAATTTGATTTTGCTTTTGACTCCTGATGATCTTTGGCTTTTAGCCAAACCATTTTTCGTCTTTCTGCCTTTTCCTGATTGTCCCTTCCTGCTCCCCTGAAGCCACAACTCCCCAGTGTTTTGATGCGAATGCAAGCTTAGAAGCATCGGACTTCCTAAGGTCCCTCAGCCCGATTCGGAGATGTTTGGTGTGGATTCTGGTCCCAGCTTCGGCCAGGCTTGCAGGGAGGCCAGAACCCTTTGCCCACGTTTTGCACACAAGCAGCTCTGTCGTCAGACAGTGACTGAGCAAGACCCCTTCCTCGCCCCCCACTGCAGGAACCAGTCTAGCCAGCCTGAGGGAGGCAGCTGAGTGTTGCCCACTGTGCTGTGGCCCTGGGCTGTGGGTGTGGCCGCATGGCGCTTCCAGTGGGAACAGGTCACTTGCTGCCCCACACCCTGTGCCAGTCACCAGCTGGGATCCCAGGCAGCCTGCCCCCTCCATGTCCAGACCCAAGGCTGAAACAATGGCCATGCTGAGCAAAGTGCACATAAGGTCTGGCCTTTCTCCCGGGCCCTGTCTCCAGACTCCCTCACCCCACTTTCTCCTTAACTGAGTCATCGCCACCTTACTCCCAAGGGCTTCTGTCTTCCTCGCCCTTTTCTGCACTTAGAATCACCCATGCCTCCCTGGTCTTCAGGCCAATGCCACAAAAATTGGGACAAAGAGATTAGCATCAGTTTCCCCCTCCCGCAGCCTCCTTCCCCATCTGTGTGCGTGCCTGTCTTTGTATCCAGGAGTACTGGATCTGGCTGGCCAAACTCACCAGGGTCGCAGGAGGCACTGGGTTTACAGTGCCTGCTCCGGGCAGGGTGTCGTGAGCATCACAGGGCAGCTCGCAGACCACGCAGGCATCAGGCACCGTCAGTTGTGGGCTCCGCTGACCTGAGGGAGACACAGGTGGCTAGGAGTAAAGGAGACAAAGGGCACACCCTCATGGCAGCGGGGCCTGGCTGGAGGCACAGGTTGGGAAAACCCCTCGCCCCAGGACTAGGGCTGGGCCTGAAAGGCCACTGTCCCCTTTCCGCCAGGAACACTGACCTGGCTGGAGAGAGATGAACCCTACAGCTGGCCCAGCTTCCCCCTGCGTCCTCTCCAGGGCCCCTGCCTCATAGACCACCTCGTAGAGAGCAGGGGGACTGGGTGCTTGAGGGGCGGGAGGCCTGTCTGGACGGCCAGGGTCCTCAGATGGATGGCCACTGTCGCTGCTAGCAGAGGCTCCTGAGCAGTACACTTCATTGGGGTCAATGAAAAGTTTCAGGAAGTCTTCAGGCTCACTGTCTCGAAGGCCCTGCAGTACCAGAGGGAGTCTATGTGTACAGAGAATTCCAGAGTGCTATGGGACGTCAAACCTGCATCTGGCCTCTTCAGTCCCTTGTGTCCTTGGACATGGGGATGGTTACAGATCACGTGTCCTTTAGGGGCTCGGCCTTCAGACGTCTCCAAGTGGAGGCTGAAGCCTGATGGGCCCCTCATCACAGCTGCGCCTCCGCCCACCCCACCGGCATCTCTCCCACTCACACAGCCACGGCCCCCACTGGGCTCCCAGCCTCGCAGCCCCCGTTCTTGGAGCTTCGTCCCCGGGGCCTCCGGAGGTGGGCCGTGCAGTCCCGGCTCCGGGAAGGTCCCTGTTGAGAAAACATCTTCTGGGGACTCCAGCCACGCATCCAGCAGGTCGGGGGTTCGGAAATCCATTCTGCAGAGAGAGCGGGACCAGGGTGAGGGCGCCCTCCCCCCAGCTCCTGGGTTCCCCGCTCCTCCTTCCACCCTCTCCCTGCCTCACCTGCCACCGGGGATCTCGCCTCCGGCGGCCTGACGTCTGGCTCAGATGAACGGCCCACCTCAGTGTTACCCGTCCCCGGAAGCCCAGCCCGCCGGCCGCCCGAAAGGCCACCACCGCGCTTCTTTCCTCCAGGATCTCGCATCCTGGACCGGCCCAGCCAAGCCCCGCCCCCGGCCTGACCCCGGACACTGCAGAGTGGCTGGCGCCTGGCCAGGGGCCACGGCGGGCCCGCGTCTTCGAGCTGGGGGCCGGGAGGCTAGGCGTCCGCAAACCGGCCTTGAGCAAGACACAGACAGCCTCGCCCTTCGGGCCTCAGTTTCTGCTAGCGACAGCGAGTCTCCCTGAGCGTTTGGACGGGCTCCTCAGGGAAGGACGGCGATGGCTGTGACCGGAGCACACCAAGCGCCCGCTCTCGGGCCGTGAGCTGCGTGAGACGAGAGCCCGGCAGGGTGAAGACAAGACACTGTGGGAAGGCCGCAACCCGACGGCCCGAGTCTCGCCGAGGGTTCCCCTCCCCCGCTCCGAGGCGCTCTTTCCACTCTTGACTCTGATGGGACGCCAGAGGTTTGAAGGGCAGGGTATCGAGCCAATGGGAGCGCCGGCTCGAGGCAGGCCGCTCCCCGGGTGGCCGGAGGGCTGCCGAGGGGGCGGGGCACCGCGGAGGCGGGAGGGAGGCCGCGAGCCCGGCGCCGGGGCCGGGGCCGGGAAGCAGGGCGGTTCCGGGGCCGCGGCGGGAGCGGCTGCCTGGCTCCCGGGCCCAGGTTCCGAGCCGGGCGACGGGGAACGACCCGCTGGCCCAAGTAGGAGCTCTGAGCGCGCGGAGAGTGGCGCAAATCCCGTCCGCGCGCCGGGCTGCTGAAAAAGAACAGCGGCTGCACACACATACTCGTTGGACTGTGGGCCAACGGAGGGTATGATTACCAACAGCATTCGTATAGTTTACAAAATGTTTTCATAAACGCTGTTCTCGCATTTAATCCACAACAGCCCCGAAGGAGACAGGGCAGGTAACCCTTCCCTAACTTCACCGACGAAGAGACAGAGATCCATGATTGCAACGTAGCGATACCGAAGCTCACGATTGTTGGCCTCGTGACTGAAGGGCCAGGAATTCATTTCAAATTTAGCAATGGAGCTACAATGATGTAGCTATGATTTTTGTCTGCCTGCATCCCCAGTAGTGCTTCAGAAAAAGGGTAGCTCCCTGAGAAAAGCAGGACAGTTTGGGGTGTGGATCCAGATCTCAAACTGTATTTCTCATGAAAATTGGAATGTGCTGGGGGTAAAAACAGGAGCAGGATCCATAGTTATCGAGTACCTATTAGACGGTCAGGCGTTTTCATATCACTCATAATTCTCATAGCAAGTCATAGCTGGAAGAGAGAAGTTACTTTCTCGAGGTTAGTCGGTAAGTAGGACCAAGGTTGGGACGCCTGAACCCATGTTCTTTGTACTCGCTTGTTTGCACTTTCTCAGATTTCCTGCTCATCTCCCTGCATCCTGCTCAAGTCGTCAGGAGAAAAAGCAGGCTTCCTGGACTGATGCAGAGCTCTAAGGAGAGCAGAGCTTCCCCTGCCTGGATCTTTCCTAGAGCAAGGAAGGTTTCAAAGGGCTTCCTACAGGTTGCATGTGGAGAGATGATTAAGTGGAAAATATAGTCAGCTTTCATTAATGTCAGAGCTGGGAAGAACCTCTGGCATCGTCGGCGAGTCTAATTTCCCTCTTTCACCTACTTTATCATGTTCCTGAGACGAAAAATGACTTGCTTAAGATCACACATCAAATTAAAGTAAAGGGGCACCTGGTTGGTTCAGTCAATGGAGCCTGAGACTCTTGACCTCAGAGTTGTGAGTTCAAGCTCCACATTGGATGTACGGCTTACTTTAAAAAGAAAAAACAGAGGCGCCTGGGTGGCTCAGTCGGTTGAGCCTCGGACTTGGCTCAGGTCTTGATCTCCTGGTTTGAGAGTTTGAGCCCCTCCCTGAGTCGGGCTCTGTGCTGACAGCTCAGAGCCTGGAGCCTGCTTTGGATTCTGTGTCTCCCTCTGCTCCTCCCCCACTCATGCTCTGTCTCTCTCGTGCTCTCTCAAAAATAATAAACATTGGGATGCCTGGGTGGCAGTCAGTTGGGCAACCAACTTCACTCAGGTCATGATCTCACAGATGGTGAGTTCGAGCCCCGCATTGGGCTCTGTGCTGACAGCTCAGAGCCCGGAGCCTGCTTCGGATTCTGTGTCTCCCTCTCTCTCTGCCCCTGCCCCACTCACGTTCTCTCTCCTCTCTCTCTCTCTCTCTCCTTCAAGAGTAAATAAACATTAAAAAAAATTTTAAACATTAAAAAAAGAAAAATAAATAAACATTAAAAAAAAAAGGAAAAACATTTTTTTTAAGTTGATTTATTTTTGAGAGAGGGCAAGTTGGGGAGGGGCAGAGAAAGAGGGAGGGAGAGAGAGAATCCTAAGCAGGCCCTGGCACTGTCAGCACAGACCCCAAGGAGGGGCTCCATCTCAGGACCGGGAAATCATGACCTGAGCCAAGATCAAGAGTCAGATAGTCAACTGACTGAGCCCCCCAGGTGCCCCTAAAAGTGGTTTTACTAAAGCACACAGACAGGACCCATGGGCAGAAAGAGCTGCACTGGGGTTGTGATGGGTGGCTGTGACTGATTATATACCTTCAGGTTGGGAGGGGGTTAGGGTCAAAGTGAGCCTCAGGAATTTTGGAAGCAAGGTTCCTAGGACCTTGAAGCCTAGCTGTTGTTAGGAAAAGGTCGTTTATTACCGTTTGGCCAGTCACGAGCCCCTTCAGTGTGTATCAGTGGGCCATATGCTTAAAGGATGATTGTTAACAGGTATCTTGGGGGGTAGAGGTAAAGTAAGTTTCCAAAGGAGTTTTTATATGTTAAAGTAGACTTACAGGATCCTGGGGGTGGGGATAATGTTAAGCTAAGGTTGCCTTTTGCCCTGAGCAAAGTGTCATCATTGAGGCAGCTGAATTCCTAGAGGAAGGTCACTTGTCAGTGGGTTGTAGGCAGTAAGAGAATTTAATTTTTGTGTGTGTGTTTCCTACATCACTTTGTATCCTACCCTCCCATGAGGTTAGAAGAGCATTCTGATAGCACAGGGGTTGTGGGCCAAGAGGATCCAGGCTAAGTAAACAATGAGGGTTCTAAGTTGAAAATAACTCTGGTGCATTCAAGAAACAGAAAACAGAAGGGAGGCCAGTAGGGCTGGGGGCAGAGGAGTTCAAGGTGAGTTCAGGAAGAAGCCAACCAGATGCCTTGAGGCAGGAAAGCAGCTCTCCCCCTCCCATCCCTGAGCTGGGGCCCACCAGGTCTCTACATGCACAGGGCTGCACGAAAGCCAGAAGGCTGCACGAAAGCTCAGGCCACGGATAGTCAAGAAGAGATTCCTTTCAAGAAATGCCCCCCTTTTGGAAGCACCTGGGTGGCTCAGGCAGTTAGGAGTCTGACTCTTGGCGACTCTTGGTTTCCGCTCAGGTCACGATCTCACGGCTGGCGAGTTTGAGCCTGCGTTGAGCCCCACATCAGGCTCCACTGACAGCACAGAGCCTGCTTGAGATTCTCTCTCTCTCTCTCTCTCTCTCTCTCTCCCTCCCTCCCTCTCTGCTCCTCCCCTGCTCACACACTCGCTCAAAAATAAATAAACTTGAAAAAAGAAAGAAAGAAACAAATGTCCTTTCTTTGCTATTTCCCTTTTCCAATTCTGCCTCATCTTTCTCCTTCGTCGTGGGTGCACACGAAGGGAGTCGAGCAAGGAAGTCGGTCCAGGGACGAACGTTTTCCCTCGGGCGCCGAGGCCTACAGAAAGGTCTTAGAGCCTCCCAGGGGACAGCCCAGATTGTACCCGAGACCAGGAAGAAGACCTCAGAGTCGCGGGGGTGGGCCCAGGCTCCAGCCTCGCCCGCGGGCGTCCCAGCTTCCGGCCGACCGGGCCCGTCCCACCGCCCCGGGGCGCCCCAGGCCCGCGGCCCCTGGGCCCGCCCGCTCGCCGCCCCGCCCCGCCCCGCCCCCGCCGGCCCCTGATTGCTGCTGGGGCACGTCACTCCGGGTCTGGCCCCGCCCCCCGAGCGCTCTCATTGGCCGGAAGCGTCTCGGGGGCGGGTCGCGGCGGGCGGGGCCCGGGTCGCGGCGGAACCGGGCCGATGAGGCCGAGGGGGACCCTGGCGAGGTGAGTGTGCGCCTCGGGCCGTGCGGGCTGGGCCGCCTGGGCGCCCGCCGCGACCCCTTCCACGCCCGGGCCCCGACGGTGGCCGTCTGCCCGCCGCTGCCCGCTTCGGGCGCGGCGCTGGGGGAACGAGAACGGGGAGTGACCCGGCCCCAAACACCCTGCTCAGGTGGCCCACGGAGCTGCCCGCGACACCTCTGCGCAGCCCGACCCCCTTCGCTCCGGCCACTCCTTCCTGCAGGGGGCGCATCCTGCCCTTTCCCGAGAGGACCCAGGCTCCTTGGCTGTCTGGGAGCTCCAGGTGAAAGGGTAATGAGCCGCCCACAAGCCCTCCCGCCTCAGTTTCCCTCTCGCGGGGTCCCTGAACGAGCCACTTGGAGGGGTGAAGTCTGCGGGGAAAGAGGACCGTTCCCGCCACAGGAGCGCATGAGTCGCACTGAGTGGGGAAGGTCGGAAGGTGGCAGGGTGAGGGACCTCCGCTCTGCTGACCAGCTCTCCCCTTTGCCCCCCTTTAAGTGACCATCGCCCCCTTTGCTCTGTCTGCCTAGGTCTGACAGTCGTTGGAGCAGCCACAGCCACCATGGGGCCCTGGGGAGAGCCAGAGCTCCTGGTGTGGCGTCCGGAGGCGGTGGCCTCGCAGCCCCCAGGGCCGGTGGGGCTAGAGGTGAAAATGGGGGCCCTAGTGTTGCTGCTGGTGCTCACGCTTCTCTGCAGCCTGGTGCCCATCTGCGTGCTGCGCCGCCCGGGGGCTGGCCCCGAAGCCTCAGGTGAGGCTGCCTCCCTGCCGCCTCCCAGGCTGAGGGTAGGGGAAGGCCCTGGGGCTGAGGAGGGTGACCTAAAGGGGGAAAGTGGCAGTGACTATTGCTTGGGTTGGGGCAGGGGGGCTTGAGGGGGTTCGTCACTCACTCCTGTCTGTGCTCCACTCCTGCCCAGCCTCCCGCCAAAAAGCCTTGAGCCTCGTAAGCTGCTTCGCAGGAGGTGTCTTTCTGGCCACCTGTCTCCTGGACCTCCTGCCTGACTACCTGGCTGCCATAGATGAAGCCCTGGCGGCCCTGCATGTGACGGTGAGCCCTTGCTGGCTGCATGTGACCTTTCGTGTGTGGGTGTGTTCAATCACATACCTGTAGGAGAGGTGGCTTGTGTGGCTGTCTTCCTGGGGTGCCCCACGACCGTGTGGAAGGCGTTTAGCATGTGGCCATAAGAACTGGGGTTTTCAGTTATGGGGCATAAATTTTCTGTGGTGCACGCCACCCCATCCCCATGTGACTGTTTTGCACCCTTTGACAGTGAGACGAACCTTCTTACTAGGCATGTGACCTGCTCTGTGAGTTCCTGGGTCCCACCTTCCAAGAATGACCCTCACTCTCACACCCCTTTCCTGAAGGCTGTGATAGAGAGCCTGGGAAGGGAAGGAGGCCTGGAGTTCCCGACCAGAAAGGCCATAGTTCAAAGAAGTAGGACGTGAGGAAGGTCAAGTGCGAGGTGTAGGGAAGTCTCGCAGGAAAAAGAGTTGTGTGGAGGTGCCAGGAAGGCCCCCTGGGCTCTTCCTCTTCCTACAACTGAGGACTGAGGAAGTAACACTGATGTACCTGCTGTGACTGAGTGGCGTGTGGCCCTGTGTGACTATGTGTAAGTCTCAATGGCCCCATGATAGTGTGTGGCTCTGTGTGTGAGCACACGGTGAGGTGGGCGACACCTGATCCCTGTGTGCGTGCACACGCCTCCGTGTCACCAGGCTGTCCGCATCCGTGACTCCCAGTTGGGGGTGGTTTTGCGCCCCCTCCGCAGGAAACATTTGGCAGTGTCTGGAGACACTACCATTGGGTTGTCAGCTCTGGAAAGGAGGGCTTTGTGCTTGTTCTTGGCATTTAATGGGTACCGGCTTGGGTACAGGACAGCCCCCCAAAATAAGGTTCATCCAATCCGAGATTTCAATAGTGCTGAAGCTGAGCCACACGTAGTGCTGTGAGGGACGCCATAATCCGTGTGATTGTGTATCACTCTGTGTCTGTGTCACCAAGTGACTATCTTTGTGTAAATGTGTCTGTGAGGGGCCCTGGGTCTGTAACTGGGACCCCTCTACACCCTGACCGTGAACCCTCTGCCCCATCCCGGCCTGTGCCCTGAGCTCCCCGCCACCCTCTCCCCACAGCTCCAGTTCCCCCTACAAGAGTTCATCCTGGCGATGGGCTTCTTCCTGGTCCTGGTGATGGAGCAGATCACACTGGCTTACAAGGAGCAGTCGGGGCCGCCGCCTCGGGAGGAGACGAGGGCCCTGCTGGGAACAAATGGTGGGCCGCAGCACTGGCACGACGGGCCAGGGCTCCCACAAGCGGGTGGAGCCCCAGCGGCCCCCTCGGCCCTGCGTGCCTGTGTCCTGGTCTTTTCCCTGGCCCTGCACTCCGTGTTCGAGGGGCTGGCGGTGGGGCTGCAGCGAGACCGGGCGCGGGCCATGGAGCTGTGCCTGGCTCTGCTGCTCCACAAGGGCGTCCTGGCCGTGAGCTTGTCCCTGCGGCTGCTGCAGAGCCGTTTGCGGGCGCAGGTGGTAGCTGGCTGTGGGATCCTCTTTGCATGCATGACACCTCTGGGCATTGGGCTGGGTGCAGCCCTGGCAGAGTCGGCTGGGCCACTGCACCAGCTGGCCCAGTCTGTGCTGGAGGGCATGGCCGCTGGCACCTTTCTCTATATCACCTTCCTGGAAATTCTGCCCCAGGAGCTGGCCACTTCTGAACAGAGGATCCTCAAGGTCATTCTGCTCCTCGCAGGCTTTGCCCTGCTAACTGGCCTGCTCTTCATCCAAGTCTAGGGGGCGCCAGGTGCCCTAGACCTTCCTTTCCTCTCCCAGAGTATGAGAATAAGGAGTGGGGAAAGGAGGTACTGAGGATCAAGGGGTTCTCAGAGATAGGGATGGAGTCTTTGGAACTATCTGACCCATGAGAGGGATGTGGTAGACAAGAGCCTGGCCCTAAGGGACAAGAGATAGTTAAGTCACTGAAGACATGATTGAAGGACGTTCATATTGGGGAAGACACTGAATGCTAGAATCTGGGGTCAGACACTACATACAGGGACAGGCTGACACTGGGAAGGCTGGAGGCAGGTGCCCAGCTGCTGTGGGGTAGAGGTGTAGAGAAGGCACAGCCCAGGGTCGGCTGTCCTGCTGGTTCTAGCCCATTTCAGCCCTCTGTCACTTGGGGGTGGAGTGGACCCCTACTTTTCTTAGCTCCTACTCTCCTCTTAGTCTCCTGCTTCCCTTCTCCCAGGGGACTAGTGCCAAACGGCCTCTTCCTGCCAGTTTTGGTACCTTCTCTGGCTTCTCTAGTCCTGCTCACTTCTCTATTTTTAAAGTGCCAAATAAATCTCTTCCCTCTTTCTCAAAAAGCACAGTGATGGCACTGAACCGTGCCCAACACTTCAGCGGAGGGGCCCTGCTTGCCCTTTATTTGGGGGCAGAAATGTTTGCTGAGTTAGGGCTGGGAGAGGGTTGCCAGAGCCACGGCTGCCACCACCACCACTACACCCTAGGAATATTGAACATGGACATGGTACCCCATGCCCAGATGATAAAAACTGAACTGCCAAAACTTTTTTTTTTTTTTTTTTTTTTTTTTTTCTATACCAGAGGAGCCCCAGGGGGAAGGGGAAGGCTCACCCTCAGCGTTATTTTTGGGGAGGGAGGGCTGTGGACAGAGCCATATTCTCTAGAATCTATTTTACTAACTGACCTGTTTTGGGACTTGTTACCCAAATAAAAGATGTTTCTATATATTTGTACAGTATCTGATTCATTTGTCTTGGGGAACGGGTGGGCACGTGGCCAGTCTGAGAGGGCTTGAGTCCCAGATGTTTACAGGGACATTACCCTGCTCTCCCGATTCTCATTCGGGCCTGAAGACCCAAAATTTTCCCCTTTTGTCTCTTCCTTCTTCCCGCCCTGTCTCCACCCCTTCCCTTCCTCCCCTTCCCCTTCCTCCCCTGCATCCCGCTCCCCTTCGCGTTCGGAGCCTCGGGACAGCTTTAGAACTACTCTTCCCAGCCTGCCCCGTGCGGGGAGGAGCCCAGGGAGGAGGAGTCAAGTTCCCAGGCCCCGGAGCCACAAGGCTGCTGGGAAATGGGGTCCGCTTCCTGTCCGCGCTGCTCGCCCGGGGCCGCGCAAGGGTCACGTAAACAAACTACAGTTCCCGGCGGCCCCCGCGCGGCAGGTCCGGGCTAGGCTGGGGCCGGGTTCGCGGTGCTCGCCGAGGCGGCGGCGGCGGCGGCAGCGGCGGCGGCGGCTGCGGCTGGAGGCGCGGGCCGGGGCCCGCGGCGGGGCCGGGGCTGGTCCGGGAGGGTGGCGGGGAGAGACGCGCGGGGAAGATGGCGACGGCGGGAGCGAACGGGCCCGGCTCGGCCACGGCCGCAGCTTCCAATCCGCGCAAGTTTAGTGAGAAGATCGCGCTGCAGAAGCAGCGTCAGGCCGAAGAGACGGCGGCCTTCGAGGAGGTGATGATGGACATCGGCTCCACCCGGGTGAGGGGCCGCCCGGGCAGCGGGAGCGGAACGAGCAGCCGCGGAGCGGGGAGCCGGGAGGCGGGGCGGGGGCGGGCGCCAGCGGGAGGGAGGCGGAGCGGGGCCGCCGCCGTCCGGGAGGCGCGGGCGGAGGGCCGAGGGGCCGGAAGACGGGCTTGCGGGGGGAGGCCGGGGCTCGCGGGAGCCTGGGGTTGGGGAGCGAGCGGGGGCCGCGTGCAGAGAGCGCATCCCCGATTGAGTCCCCGGGGACGCTGCTGCCAGCATCCCCGAGGCGGGGCCGGGCCGGGGGCATGGTCCGCTGGGCCCAGCCTGGCGCCTCCGAGTTGGTGATGTCCTCCAGTCGGTTCCCTCTGCCCTGTGGTGCCGCTCTCGGCACTTTCGAACCTCCGGGAAAGGGCCCCTTGAGTGGTTTGAGTCGCAGCGCCGGGTCTAGTGGGGCAGGAAGTCCCCTCCTGCGTCCCTTCCCTTTGCTTCCTTTTTCAAGTATTTCTTGTGGTTTCCTGACGTGAATGTAGGTGAGGACCATCGCGCACAGACTGTGCTTGATGTTTTGCTCTGGCCGCCGTGGAGGGGAGGTGGAGACTTTGAGGCTCCAAAGCGGGTAACCAGTTGGCTCCAGGTCAGGTTTGCTGAGCTTTCTAGGAAGATGTCTGCTTGATGGGTCGGTTATGAGGTGTCTGGCAAGGTCTTCCATGTTTGGGAATATTCATTTCCAAGTAGTTCCAGAAAGAGAGCATCCTGGCCGAGTTGCCTTTGAAGCCCCTCTGGCCTTGGTTTCTTGCTTCCCAGGGCTGGTTGTCGGAGGGAGTGAGGGTGGGAGTTGGCCCAGCTGGGAAGCAGCCCTTGTTTAGGGACACGTTACTCTCCAAACAGCAGGTGAGCGTGTTGCACTGATCCCTCGTGGCAGGGAGCTGGAAGGAACCTCAGGGGACATAGTGGAACATAAATACCATATTTGAAAGCTCTTTCTGCTGGGCTGACTGTGGTCGTGTCTGTGACCATGACTCTGGTTGTACGCTTGTGTGTGTCCAACCCTAAACTGTTAGTCTTTCTTGTGTGTTTTTCCCTCTGAGTTTCCAGAGACCGTGTGTTCTAGTTTGTGGGGGGTCAGAGCAGAGAGAGTTAGGTGGGGAGGCAAATCGAATGTGCCTGTGCACGCACGCGCACACACACACACACACACACAAATCGCGTGTGCCTGTGCACACACACCCCTCCAAGTGCCGTGAGGTTCCTGATCTAACTTTGGACTGCTCTCCTTTAGGAGGCAAGAAGGTGGGCGAGAGGCACCGCTTGAGATGCTGCCCTCTGTCTGGACTGTGACTCCAGCACAGGTGTGGGGGGACTTGAGCATCTGTGTGTGCAAACAGAAAGGCCGTGAGAAGTTCAAAGCTGAGGTTTCTGTCTTTGTAGTGCTTTGGTTTGTCAGAACGCCGCCTCCACCCACCCAGCCCCTGGGCTGCGCATACAGGTCTAGTGGGCATACGAGGCCAGGGCTTGGGGACCCAAGAACCTAAAGCCAGAGATAAGACATCTGGGGCTTAGCTGGTTATCTGGCCAGCAGAGAGGGCTCCTCAGAGGCAGACACAGCTACAGGGGCCTGTGCTACTGAGAGGCTGGGTTATCACACACAACAATAGCAATTCGAGTGGCCCAAACGTTCACATCGTGTCCGCTAAGCTCAGTGGGCCGACCTCTTGGAACAGAAAGTCGCTTTTGGCGTTGGCCTGTGCACAACAGTACATGACCCCCGGAAGCTCACCAGTTGCCCTGGGCCTGGGCTTTGGTTAGCAACAGCGTCTGAGTCTCAGAAGTCGGCGCTCACCTCTCTCAGACGGGCTTGAGACATGTAGACAGGCAAACACCACGCCAGCCCGAGGGTTGTGCCTCCAGGTGCGTCTCCGCAGGGTGGGGGTCAGGTCAGGGACATGGCTCTGGCCCAGGCTGAACTGGGGCATTCCTCACCCCCATTCTCAAGGTTCCCCTGGCAATCCAGAGCCTTTAGAACTAGTTAGAAGGGGGCACCTGGCTGGCTCAGCTGTGGAGCGTGCGACTCTTGATTTCAGGGTTGTGAGTCTGAGCCCCCGCATTGGGTGTAGAGATTACTTTAAAATCTTGGCGGGGGGGGGGGGGGAGAACTTAAACAGAGGATGGCTTCTTGGTTTTGGCACTGTTTTTCCAGCTCAGAGAGCCATTTCCTGGATATTCTAGTTCTGGTGGTGCAGGCTCTCTGTGTGGCTTTCCTGAGCCTAGAAGCCTGTGCCCTCCGGAGTGGGATGGGGACAGGCCAGCGATAATGGCTCCGTGGCATCCACCGTGGCCTGCCCCTCACGTGCCAATTAGTCCTAGACGCATCTGGAGGGGAAAGTGGAGGTGCCTCATAGGCACCCTTCCCCGGAGTCAATCCGCGTGACTAGCCTGGGGGCTCCTGGCAACCCCTCAGGGACTCTGTTTAGACCGCTGCCAGCTGGGACGGGCCGCAAGCAGAATGGCAGGCCCCGCCTGGCAGGGGGATGCCCGCCGTCGGTGGTGGTGACGAGAGTGGCCTGCAGAAGAGCCAGGGCAGTTTCTGCACCAGGTCTCAGCGGACCTGTCCCGCAGCACGGCCTTTTCTTCGGGTGGCCCTCCGGGGTGCTCTGGCAGTGGTGGCACACAGGTGGCAAGGGTGGCCCACAGGGACAGCGATCAGGGTCCTCCCTGACGTTGCCATCTGTCCTCCGTGTCTCAGTTACAGGCCCAAAAATTGCGACTGGCGTACACGAGGAGCTCCCATTACGGCGGGTCTCTGCCCAACGTTAACCAGATAGGCTGCGGCCTGGCCGAGTTCCAGGTGAGTGGGCGCCAGCCCTGGGGGGTGGGGGGGAGGGCACGGGCGCCCGGGCAGCTGCCCCTTTGACTTATCTGTGTCTTTTGGCAGAGCCCCCTCCACTCGCCTCTGGATTCGTCTCGGAGCACTCGGCACCACGGGCTGGTGGAGCGGGTGCAGCGAGACCCCCGAAGGATGGTGTCCCCGCTCCGCCGCCACCCCCGCCACATATCCTTCCCCAGAACTCGCGGTGGGAAGGGACTGGGGTCCTCTCCGGGCCTCCCAGAAAGGCCGCCCCCTGGCCCACGTGTCAGCGCTGGCCCCCCCCTTCGGGCCCTGCCTCAGTCTCTGGCCGGCGCAGTCTTCGGCTTGCTCTTTGCCACCAGAGGCAGGACATGTGTCTCCGTGTCTCCTGCCGGAGGGGGGTTTGGGTCCCTCTGCACTTTTTTTTCCTCGCCTTTCTGTTTCTGGCTTTCGGTCTTAGAGGCTTTTGTAGACCCGTTTCCCACGCCTTGTCTGCTTGTTCTCCTTCATTTTTCCAACTCTTCCGGGCCTGGTTCCTTTCTCTCTTCCTTTCTTTGGCCCTGCTGTTGCCCCTTGCAGAAGAGGAGGGGGTGCTTGTTTCTGGAACCGGCCTCCTGTGCTGCCCCCGCTACTCTCTCACCTGGTCTCTGTCCCCACTGCCCCTTCCTCCCTTCTCCTTAACTGGTGCTGCTCACGTCGACAGCTCTCCCTATAGTCCTGCCTACTTGTCTCCTCCCCCGGAGTCCAGCTGGCGGAGGTCAGTGTCTAGGGCAGACGGTTCTCCTGTCCACTCTGACGTGTCTCTGGAGGGAGCTTGGGTTGGGGCTAGGCTTTCAACGGCGCGTCTTCCTGATGCGGGGCTGGGAGGGTGGGGGCAGGCGGAGTAGGTGGGTCAGAGTCCGGTCTTGGCCATGTTGACACGGGCGGCCAAGCCTCCCAGCCCAGCCGGCGCGGGACCAATGGGGACCGTGGCCGGCCGGGGTGTGTGTCGGGGGGAGGCGGAGTGGGCGCCCGAGGCGGAGCCCTGGCCCTCAGGTGTCTGGACCTCCCCGCTCACGTCCTACTCGGTGCCTACACCACACAGTCCCGCTGGCCTCCACGATGCCCATTCCACTTGTCCTGGCAGAGAGAAGTTCAAAATTTCCAGATCCCTTAGCTTGATTGCGGGCGAGGGGTCACGGGTCACAGGTAGCAGAAGAACCGGAAAAGAGGCGCGGCCCTGGGTGCCCAGCCCCGCCTGTCTCCGCCTGGGCTGCACAGCCGTCTCCAGCCCGGTGCCTGCTTTCCTGTCCATCGCTAGCCTTCCTCCTGGTGACCCTGTGTTTCCACCCCAGGACGATGCCCTGGGGCAATTTCCCTGCAGAGAAGGGGCAGCTGTTTCGACTACCATCTGCTCTGAACAGGTGACGGCCCTGGCCTTCTCGGGTCGCATCTCGTACCGCAGTTTCTGGGCCCTGCTCCCTCGCTCCACGCTGTCCCAGCAAGCACTTTCCCCTGTGGAGCAGGGCCCGGGGCCGGGAAGCCTGCTCATCTCAGCCTCCCCCCACCCCACAGGACAAGTTCTGACTCTGCCCTTCACACCAGCGTGATGAACCCAAGCCCTCAGGACACTTACCCAGGTCCTGCCCCTCCCAGCATCCTGCCCTGTCGCCGCGGAGGTGAGCGGCCCAGGCCTCGGGCAGGGCAGGGAGTAGTTTCCGCGGCTCAAGCCTGCGGGCGGGGAAGTGCGTCCCGGAGCCGACTCTTCTGCCTCCTTTGCAGGTTTTCTGGATGGTGAGGTGGATTCCAAAGGTACGTGTTCCTTGCCGTGTGTGGATACTGATGGCAGGGGGTTTGTGGGCCAGAGTCGGGGCTTCGAACAGGGCCGGGTGCAGGACTCCCGCGTCCCCAGCTCCGTCGGCCAGTCTCACGGCCAGTCTTTCTCTTTCAAGTCCATGGTGCTGAGGAGAACTTGCTGGACGACAAGCACTTGCTGAAGCCCTGGGACGCGAAGAAGGTCGGTGTGGCCCACGTCCCTCTTCTTTCCACGGGCCAGGTCCTCCTCGGCCCTTGCTAAGGGTTCTTCCTTCTCTCCTCAGCTGGCCTCCTCCTCCTCCCGGCCTCGGTCCTGCGAAGTCCCTGGAATTAAGTAGGCACCTCCGGGAGGCTGGCGGAGGGGCTGGGGGAGACGTGGGAGGCTGGCGTCCAGCCCCCTGCCCCCCGACCGCGGCCCCCACGTCCCCCTCTCTGTCCTTTCCCCCCCACAGCATCTTTCCGTCTCCTGACCAGCCTGCCAGCGTGCCTGTCCTCCCGCCCGCCATGAACACGGGAGGCTCCCTGCCTGACCTCACCAACCTGCACTTCCCCCCACCACTCCCTACCCCCCTGGACCCTGAGGAGGCCGCCTACCCCAACCTGAGTGGGGGAAGCAGTACTTCCAATTTGACCCACACGATGACCCACCTGGGCATCAGCGGGGGCCTGGGCCTGGGCCCGGGCTCGGGCTATGATGCGCCAGGTGAGTGTTCCCCGGAGTGCTGCCTGGCTGGAGGGGCGAAGGGGTGGGGGGCTTGAGCGCCTGGGACCCTCCTGTGACTGTACACACCAGTCCACCCCAGGATTCCCTCACGGCAGGTGTGGCTTTTTCTAGAAAGGTGATGAGGGCAGCCTTCAGGCGGGCCGTGCCGGCCTCACTGTCAGGGACAGAGCAGGGAGGACATCGCCTTGCCACTTTCATAGTCTGGTCACCGCTACCTGTTCTGGGCAGAAGGGGGCCCGGCTCCCATCAGTAACGTTGGCCTCTCTGGTTTTTGTCTGTGCAGGACTTCCTTCCCCTCTCAGCCACCCACCCTTGCAGGCCTCCCTGAGCAATCCCAACCTGCAGGCCTCCCTGAGCAATCCCAACCTGCAGGCCTCCCTGAGCAGTCCCCAGCCCCAGCTCCAGGGCTCCCACAGCCACCCCTCACTGCCTGCCTCTTCCCTGGCCCGACACACACTGCCCACCGCCTCCTTGGGCCACCCCTCACTCAGCGCCCCGGCCCTCTCCTCTGCATCCTCCTCCTCTGCCTCGCCTCCTGCCCTGGGTGCCCCTCCTTACCCAGCTTCTACCCCCGGGACCTCCCCCCGCCATCGCCGTGTGCCCCTCAGCCCCCTGAGTTTGCCCGCGGGCCCAGCTGACGCCAGGAGGTCCCAACAGCAGCTGCCCAAACAGTTTTCGCCAACAGTGTCACCCACCTTGTCCTCCATCACTCAGGTATGCGTGGCTCCCTTCCCTCTGTGTCTCCCTTCCTCTTCTCTTCCTGCTGAGCGCTCTCCCTCCCACCTTCAGCTTTCCTGATGTCTGTCCTCACCTCTGAGCTCCCGTGTCCGCCCTCCCCTCCATTCCTCTGCCCCTCTCGCCTCCCCCCTCCTGAAGAGTGCAGGCCCCGGGGTCACATCCTGGCCCCACGTCTCGCTAGCAGCCGCCTCCCTGGACGGGTGGTCAGGAGGTCTGCCGTGGTCTGTGGGCCTCGCGTGCTCACCTGTAGAACGAGGATGCTTTTGTAAGGGTCACGGGAACAGTTGACGGGACGTGCTTAGGCCAGGCCGGCTCAGGCACACGCTCCAGACATGCCAGCTTGGTCCTTGCCTTGCCTCCCTCCCTACTTCCCGTGCTGTCTGTCTGTCTGTTCTCGTGTCGCCATCCTGTCTCATCCACCTCTCCCATGGCTGTTTCGCACCCACTTCCCAGAGGCAGAGGCTCTCAGATCACACAGCCTCGGCTCCGTTCTTTGTTTTCAAGAGGAGGACGTTGGCCCGAGGGAAAGTACCGTCCAAGCTTACTCCGCAAGTTAGGAGGAGTTGGGACCAGACTGGGCACCTAGCTGAGGGCTCCTTCCTCGATGCTGAAATGCCCGCTCTTCTTTTCTCTTGCCCCTCCTCCTCCACCCCCTTCCCTGGAATGCGTGTTGTGTGATCCGTCTTGACGCAGGTCCCCTTTCGTGGAGGAAAGACTAAGGCCAGGCCAGCAAGGGCTCTGCTCCCTCAGAGCCTGGAGCGAGACCCACGCCCCTCTCCCCGCCCCCCTGCCCTGGTGCCGGCCTGTGGGATGGGTTGCGAGTACTTGCTTGCTGACGGTGCTTAGGAACCACTTACCTCTGCAGCGAATCCCGAGCAAGTTGGGCTCAGACTCATTCGCTCCCTTCCGGGCCGATACGCACGTTGGGAATCTGCACCCAACCCCGGGGTCGCCCCGTGGCACCGTCAGCTTTGTGTTGAGGAAGGTTGCAGCCTAACAGGGTGGGGAACCCCAAGAGTTCCTCTCGGGGGCGCACTGAGGGCTAAGCTTCTCCCTTTCTCCTTGTCTTCAGGGTGTCCCCCTGGATACCAGCAGACTGCCCACTGACCAGCGGCTGCCTCCATACCCGTACAGCCCCCCGAGTCTGGTTCTGCCCGCCCAGCCGCCCACCCCAAAGCCTCTGCCGCAGCCAGGGCTGTCCTCTCAGGCCTGCCCGATGCAGCCCTCAGGCAGGCCACCGCACTGTGGGCTACTGTACCCGCCCAGCTCCGGGGGGCACGGGCAGCAGTCTCACCACCGGCTGATGAGTGACTTCAGCCTGGGGAACGTGAGTGCCCAGGTCTCCGGCTTAGCAGCAGGGGAGGGCCCATGTGGGATTGCCGGTGCGCTCTGAACTGGGAGAGCTGGTTGGGGTGGGGGTGGGGGATCACCCCCTCCAGGTACCAGCACTGCCAGTCTGAGGCTTGTCTCCTCCTGCCTTTGACCCCTGCTCCTGCCCCTGGCCCTCATCTGTCCCTGTACAGCGTGCCCTCTGCCGGCTGCTGCCCTGACTGGCTCTCTTCCCGGCATGCACGCGCTCTGTCCCCGCAGGTGTGGCACCCACACCTGCTCCGGGCCCCGTGCTCGCTTCTGCTGCCCTGCTTGCTGTCTTCACCCTCTCCTCTCATTCCTTGGGATGGGGGTGTGGGTGGGTGCTTTTCTGGGCAGAGGGGGGCAGAAGGGACACGCCGGTCCGAAGCCCGCTTCCTCAGGGTCTGTCTGTGTGTCCATAGCCAGAGCAGTTCAGCATGGAGAGCCCGTCGGCCAGCCTGGCGCTGGACCCCCCTGGCTTTTCTGAAGGGCCTGGATTTTTAGGGGGCGAGGGGCCAGTGAGTGGCCTCCAGGACCCCCATACCCTCAACCACCAGAACTTGACCCACTGTTCCCGCCATGGCTCAGGGCCCAACATCATTCTTCCAGGTGAGCGGTGTGGGTGGTGACGGGCAGGGAAGGAGGAGAGGACACGTTTGCCGGTGCCTCACGAGGCTGAGGAGTCTCAGGAGAGTTTTCCTGGCCCGGCTCTCACCCGTCTCTTCTGCCCACATAGGAGACTCCTCCCCTGGCTTCTCTAAGGAGATTGCCGCAGCCCTGGCCGGAGTGCCTGGCTTTGAGGTGGCGGCGGCCGGGCTGGGGCTGGGGCTGGGGCTGGAGGAGGAGCTGCGCATGGAGCCCCTGGGCCTGGAAGGGCTCCACATGCTGAGCGACCCCTGTGCCCTGCTGCCCGATCCTGCCGTGGAGGACTCTTTCCGCAGTGACCGGCTGCAGTGAGGGGCCTCATCAGCGTCCGTCTTCTTGGCCCTGCCCTGTCACTGGTCCTTTCCTTCCTTCCCCCTGGCCAGTAGAGACTCCACTCTGCCCCCTAGATCCTCTTTCTACCATGAACGAGGGATCCCAAGAATGAGAAAAAAGCAAGGGGTCTTGTCCAGGTGGCCCCTGAACTCTGCACAAGGGGCGGGCCTGGGGGAGCTGGAGGGAGGGCCTAAAGCACTTGTAACTTTGAATCCTCTGTCTGGAGGTCAGAGCCTGTTGGAAGGCAGGGATGGAGGGGAGCCCTGGAGGCGGGGCTTGCCCTGCGCCTGGGGGGTGGGCGGTGCCAGCCCCTCCCCACTCTTCCCCTTGCAATGCAGGAGAGAGCCAGAGTGGATATTATTTTTTATTAAATATATTATATGTTAATAAAAAAATCATATCAAGCTTTGGCGTGGTTTCTATTGTTGGATATGTATCTGGGGGTTTAGAGGGTCCTGGGGCCCTCTTCTCAGCGCCGTTGTGGTTTGTGGAGGGGCCTCAGCCTCAGAATCTGTACCCAGCGTTGAACTTGGGCGTCCAGGCTGGATGAGGACCCCCAGGGCAGCACATGTGCCCTCCCGTGCCCTCCCACCCCACCTGTCCAGGCTAGGCTGAGCGTGGGGACAGTGTGGGGCCCTGGCCGGCCAGGCGCAGTGCCGAGGCCTGGCAGTGAGTTCCGGGTGAGGAGGTGGCTGATGGCTGAGATCGCAGGCCGAAGTTTACCCAGGGGCAGCTGGCTCCGAGGAGGCTTTCACACCAATTGTGGATGCCGGGCAGGACTCAGGCTGGGTCCCGGGAGCGCCTAGGAGACGGCCGTACCTGGGCAGCCTCGGTGGGATGCTCCCGGGTCTCTCGCCACTCGCCTGGAGAGGCTTCCCCTTTCTGACTGCCCTCTGCCCTCCATGCTCTTCCGCACTCACCAGTCAAGGGAGTGGTGTCCCCTCCGGCTCCCCTGCCCCCCTGCTCTCCCTACACCCCACGATGCCGCCCTCTCCTCTTCCTCTTTCCAAAGCCCTTGTCTTTTTCAGAAAAGGGAACTGAGAGCTTGTGGCCGAAGCCAACAGGGAATGCAGTGTCCCCTAAACCTGGAAGTAGGGGTGTCACAGGGTCGGCGCAGCCAGCCGGGGCCTCCTGGGCCGCATGTGACCAGGCCCGGCGGCCTGCGTGCAGGGGGCCCTCCCGGCCGCCAGGGGTCGCGCTGCAGGCGCCGGGCGGGCGCGGCGGGGTCACGGCCGGGGGTGCGAGGTTGGGGGGTGGGGGCGGGTTGAGGGGCTCAGGGAAAGCGGGGCGCGCGGACGAGTGCGGCGCGGCGCCCCGGCCGCCTGTTCCTCCGTCCGCCGCCCGGCGGGAGCGAGCCGAGCCCGGCGCCATGTCCGGGACCGGGTAGCCCGCCAGCCGCCCGCCTCCGAGCCGCCCCGCCCGGCCCGCGGGCCGGGAGCCCGGGAGCCGCGGGCCGGCAGGTAGGGGCCGGACCGGGCGGGGCGGCGCGGGCGGAGGCGGGCGGGCGCCGGCTGCGCATCTGGTTCCGCTTCCTCCGCCGCGGGGAAGTGAAAGCGCGGGGAGGGCGCCGCGGTCGGTGCCCCGCAGCCCGGCGGGGCAGGGGCGGGCGCGCAGGTGTGCGGCGGGCGTCCCCCGCCCCCCGGCCCCCCGCCCCCCCCCCCCCCGGCCCCGCGGTTCCCGCAGCAGCTCCCGGCCGGGGCGGCCGCGTGGGGCCAGGGCCGGGGCCTGGCCGGGCGGGGAGGGCATGGGGGGGGGGGGAGCGCTGCGGGAAGGCGGAGGAGGGGCCGCGCGCCGGGACCGCCGCCCCCGGCCCGGCCCCGGCGGTCCCCCCGCCGCGCGCCCTCGGGCCGACTTCCGCCCGCGCAGCTTCCCCTCCCGGGTTTCGGGAAGTCCCCTCCCTTCCCCTCCGCGGCGCCCCACGCCTCCAGTCCTCCGCTGCAGCCACCCACCGAGCTGCGCCCCAGCTCTGCGCCCTGGGGCTCGGGGACCCCCGGGGCCCCCCCTCTCGGGTTGGGCCATGGCGGCAGGTGAGAACACAGTCGCTCCAGGCCCGTGGGGCTCCCGTCTCCCTCCCTGGGCTCCGCGGAGGAGGGCAGACGGCTCTGGACCCAACTTCAGGATCGTGGAGGTGGGAGGACGCAGGGCTGTTGGGTTGCTGGACTTAGCTTAGGAACAAGGGTACTTGAGTCTGCTTAAAAGACACGAAAACTTGGGTTTTGTGGGCTTCCCTGGAAACCTAGAGGGGCGCTCTTTAAGAACGTTAGCTGGGTCGTGAGGCCCTGATGTTACCAGTAGAGGCGGAAGGTCAGAAACCCCTAAAAAAGACTGTCGGGTTGGCGTGATGTCATTGCAGGCCTTTACAGAAAAGATTGCGATCTCCGCAGTCGGGAGCCAGCACGGGTGGGGCCTTTAAAGGGGATTCGGGAGCAGTCTGAGGTCAGAGCCGAGGTCAGCCGCGAGCCCAGAGTGGCGTTCGGCTGGTTTGGGGAGAGGGCTGGCGCCGCCCCGCGGGAGGGCCCGGGTCTCTTTAAGGGCCTGCTGACGTCACGGGCGGGAGCGCTCGGGGTTGGCGGACCACCACCGGTCCTACCCTCCCCTGGAAGGCCGGGAGGGGTGGGAGCGCTCGGGGTCACCTCCCGGGTCGCCTCCCTCGCTTCTTCACCTCTCCCGCGCTTGACTGTTCCAGATGCAGTGAGTGAGGGGGGGGCCATGGCGGAGGAGCGGCCCCCCCGGCTGGTGGATTACTTCGTGATAGCCGGGCTTTCCGGGAGCGGAGCACCCATCCCCGAGGAGCCGTGGGTTCCCGAGCCCAGCGGGCCCCTGCGCCCTCCGCGGCCGGCTGATCCCATCACGGATGTGGCGGTCATTGCCAGGGCCCTGGGCGAGGAGGTGCCCCAGGGTTACACCTGCATCCAGACCTCTGCTGGGGGCCACCCCTTGGAACTCAGCGCTGGGCTCCTGGGTGGAACTCAGCCCGTCATCTGTTACCGCAGGGGCCGTGACAAGCCCCCTCTGGTGGAGCTGGGGTGCGTGGCCCTCTGCTTGGGGACTGGGCGGCCAAGGGGCCGGTGTATTTTCCTAGTGCTCCCATGGAGGTGGGTCCCCAGCTTCCAGCCCCGCGTCCTGTTTCCTGGTCTGTAAAACAGGGGAAATAACACCTCCTCGGGGTGCAGTTGGCAGGATTAAATGAGGTCACCCACGTGTAGGACGCGGCACAGAGTCAGCAAATGGGGCCTTTTCCTTGTCGCATTTACGAATGAGTGTGCAGGCCACGGAGGGCCCGAGGGGTTGCTGCTGACCAAGAGGGAGAGAGCCAGGGCCAGAGTCCAGCCAGAAGCGGGCCCCGGGGTCCACTCTGACACGGCTGAGGGTGCGAGGCTGGGAGGTAGGACCGGTTAGGCGGATCTGCCCTGGGCTGTTGACATCTGTCTCTGCTCTGTGCCCAGGGTGCTGTACGAGGGGAAGGAGCGACCCAAGCCCGGCTTCCAAGTGCTAGACACGACGCCCTACAGCCACTCGGCCAATCTAGCCCCTCCCGGCCCAGGGCACCCCCGCACCTACCTCACTTACCGGCGGGCAGCAGAGGGGGCAGGGCTGCACGCCCTGGGCATCACTGACCTCTGCCTGGTGCTGCCCAGCAAGGGCGAGGGCACCCCTCACACCTACTGCCGACTGCCCCGCAACCTCAACCCTGGCATGGTGAGCGGGGCCCGCGAGGCGTTGGCGTGAGGGTGTGGAAACCGGGCACAAAGGATGGCCTAGGGCCTCTAGGGCGGGGGTGGACCCAGAGGGGTGGCTCTCGTCTCGGGGGACTCCTTGGGGGTGGTAGAGCAAATGGCTCCCGGAAACGTCGTCAGCTACGTATCTGCTCGTCTCTCGCTGCTTCTGGGACAGTGGGGTCCAGCGGTGCACCTGTGCTACAAGGTGGGCCTGGCCAAGGCCAACACGCTGGTGTACGAGGCAGGTGAGTAGCCCCTTTGTCCCCCCAGCCCCCCCCCCACCCCGGTCTCTCGTGTCCCTCTGCCCTGGCGCCTCTCGGCCGGCACCACCTGCGTGTCCAGAACCCACCTCCCCTCTGCTACCGGGCGCTTCTCTCGCATCCCCTGGTTCCTACACCCCGGAGTCTGATCGGCCCTCCTCCTGGTGCCCCCCACTCCGCCGGGGCCGCAGAGCTGCTGGGCCGCTACCCGGAGGAGGACAACGAGGCCTTCCCGCTGCCCGAGTCGGTGCCCGTCTTCTGCCTGCCCATGGGGGCCACTGTCGAGTGCTGGCCTGCCCAGACCAAGTACCCCGTGCCCGTCTTTTCCACCTTCGTGCTCACGGGTGCAGCTGGAGACAAGGTGGGTGTGCGGGGTGTGCCCCGGGGTCCGGGCTGTGCAGAGCCCGCCTGACGGCCTCTCTGCTCCCCTGCCAGGTGTACGGGGCTGCCCTGCAGTTCTACGAGGCGTTCCCGAGGGCCAGGCTGTCGGAGCGGCAAGCACGGGCCCTGGGCCTCTTGAGTGCGGTGGAGCGTGGCCGGGCGCTGGGGGGCCGGGCCGTGCGCAGCCGCCGCGCCATTGCTGTGCTGTCCCGCTGGCCTGCCTTCCCGGCCTTCCGAGCCTTCCTCACCTTCCTCTACCGCTACTCCGTCTCGGGCCCCCACCGCCTGCCCTTGGAAGCGTGAGCATGGGCACCGTGATGCTGGGAAGGGGTGATGAGGGAGGGCTGGGGAGCCCAGGAGATATGGGAGAGGTTGCGGTGGGCAGAAGAGTGGGGGCAGGGAAACGCCACGGGCTGAGGGGTGAGTGGGGCCTGAGCTCCAGCCCACGCTTCCTAGTTAGGTTCTGACAGCGCCTGCGTGACCTCTCTGTGCAGCAGGGTCTCTGACGGCAGGCGAGGGCCTCCCGGTGGAGCTCTGGGAGGCCCGAGGTTCTGGGGACAGGTGAAGGACACGCGCATCCCTCTCTTCCCCAGGCACATCTCTCACTTCATTCACAACGTCCCCTTCCCCTCCCCACAGAGGCCTCGCATCCTGGTACAGGTGAGTCCTGGGGGGTGTTGGGGGTGGGGAGGTGAGGAGGGGCGGAGGGAGGTGGTCCGGCTGCCCTCCGTCATTCTGACCTGCGGCCCTTCTGCCCCCAGATGTCTCCCTATGACAACCTGCTTCTCTGCCAGCCTGTGTCCTCACCCCTGCCCCTCAGGTACGTGCCCGGGTTGGGGGGGGGGGGGGGCGGGTGCTGTGGCGACCGAGGACACGTAGGCGCCAGGCAGGAGCGCCCGGCTCTCGAGGTCTGGAGGCCGGGCCCCCGGGGGCGTCTGTGCATAGTGTGTCGGGAGGCCTCTCCGGGGTCTCCTGGTGACCCCCCCGCCTTGCGCTGCCCGCAGTGGTGCCAGCTTCTTGCAGCTGCTGCAGAGCCTAGGCCCGGAGCTGGCCGTCACCCTGCTGCTGGCCGTGCTCACGGAGCACAAGCTGCTGGTGCACTCGCTGCGGCCGGACCTGCTCACCAGCGTCTGCGAGGCCCTGGTGTCGGTGAGTGCCCGTCCTGCCTGGCCCACCTTCCCCAGACTCTGCTGCCCGCTCCTTCCTCCCAGAGGGTCCTCGACCTTCTCCTTGGGCGCGACCTGTACAGCTCCGGTCGGGGGGGCTGTTCTCCAGAGTCCCCCCCTACCCCCGCCGCACCCCGTCTGCCGTCCCCGCCCCCGCCTCAGTGGCCCTCATGCCTGGTGCTGCAGATGATCTTCCCGCTACACTGGCAGTGCCCCTACATTCCGCTGTGCCCGCTGGCGCTGGCGGACGTGCTGAACGCCCCCGTGCCCTTCATCGTGGGCATCCACTCCAGCTACTTCGATCTACACGACCCACCCGCCGACGTCATCTGTGTGGATCTCGACACCAACACGCTGTTCCAGTAAGAGGGCCGGGCCGGGCCTCCCCCCGAGCTGGCGTGTGCCGCGCCCCCCGCTCACCAAGAGCCGGGGACAGACTGTGGGGGAGGCGGGACGCGGGCCCCACTGCACCTCCTTCCTGCTGCCTATCCCACAGGACTGAGGAGAAGAAGCCCCTCTCCCCTCGGACCCTGCCCCGCAGACCCTACAAGGTTCTGCTGGCTACGCTGACACACCTCTACCAGCAGCTGGACCAGAGTGAGAACCCTGTGGGGGCGGGGGGCTAAGCCCACGGGTAGGGAGGCCTGTCGAGCGCTAGGCCTTCCTCGAGGTCAGCGGTGTTGGGATCTCACCCGGTGGCAGTCGGCGAGAGGGCAGGCGGACGATACCCGTGTTCCGAACGCCGGGGTGGGGGCGGACTCGTTCCCGGGGAGGCTGGAAACTGTCACCCGACGGGTGTGCTGGGCGCCGGCGTTGGCTCGGCAAGAGCGGGGGGCGTCGAGGCTGGCCTGACTCGGGCTGCCCTGGTCCCCAGCGTACACTGGCCCCGAGGAAGAGGCGTCCTTGGAGTTCCTGCTGACGGACTACGAGGCCGTGTGCGGCCGCCGGGCCCGGCTGGAGCGCGAAGTCCAGGGGGCCTTTCTCCGCTTCATGGCGTGTCTGCTCAAGGGCTACCGGGACTTCCTGCGCCCCCTCACCCAGGCCCCCTCCGAGGGTGCTCGAGATGTCGACAACCTCTTCTTTTTGCAGGGTAGTCGGGGCGTCTCGGGAGGGCTGTCCGGGGGCCGGGGGTCCCGGAGCCACTTGCTTGCTCGTTCCTTCGCTCGGCAAATGTCTCAATGGGCACAGGTCCGGGCCCTGCACTCTCCTGGGCTTGGAGGGAGTCCCGGGCACAGAGACGCCCCGCCCCGCCCCGCCCTCGCGGACATCCCCCCGCTCCCGGTCTCAGGCAGGGGGTGCAGAGGGGGCTCGGGAAGGCTGTGGCCGGCACGTGACCCGTGACCCCGCCTGCTCCACGCTCCCCCCCCCCCAGGCTTCCTCAAGTCCCGGGAGCGCTCCAGCCACAAGCTGTACTGCCAGCTGCTGCGCACACAGATGTTCTCGCAGTTCATCGAGGAGTGCTCCTTCGGCTCCGCCCGGCACGCCGCCCTGGAGTTCTTTGACTCGTGCGTGGACAAGGTACTGGGCGCCGTCCTTCCGTCGAGCCACCGCAGCCGCTCGACGCCCGGTCGGCGCTGGGAATGCCGTCCGTGCCCCACGTGTGGCTGCTTCAGTTGCACACCTCCCTCTGGTTGTGACTCCACCCCCCCCAGCCCGCTGCACCTCCCTCCGGTTCTGATTCCGTCGTCGTCCCCCCCCCCCCCCGCCCCAACTGCTGCACCTCCGGGGCCTGGGAAGTGGGGGGCACGGGCCTTGCTGTGCCCTTCAGGGAGGGGGCGGGTCCTGGACACCCTGGCCCGTGCCTACTGTCGTGACCTCGCTCTCTCGCCTCGTGCTTCAGGTGCACCCAGAGCAGGACAAGCCTGAGCCGACGCCCTTGGTGGAGCTGGAGGAGCTGTCGGGGAGCGAGCTCACCGTCTTTATCACCCCTCCCGAGGAGCCCCCGGCACCAGAGGGCAGTGAATCCGCCCCCCAGTACTGGTGAGGGCCTCTTATTCCAAGCCCCGCCGGCTGGCTTCGCGTCAGCTGCTCCTGACGTGGCCTCCCTCTGCCCCTCCAGCTACGACGGCTTCCCAGAGCTACGGGCCGAGCTGTTTGAGTCTCCTCAGGAGCAGCCCGGGGCTCTGCCCGTGCCGGGCCCGACCCGCAGTGCCCCCAACAGCCCTGCCCCCCGCCGTACCAAACAGGTAACTGGGACACGGGCCCCAGACACCCCTGACTCCGGCCACCTCCTCATCTGGGAAACGGATGGACTGGCGCCTCCGCCATTATTAGCCGGTGTCCGTGCGCTTGCACGCGAAAAGCACGTGAAACGTTAGCTGCCGTTACCGTTGCCGTCATCACGGTCGCTCTGTCCCGGCCAGTCTGGGAAGCCGGGGGCTTATTGCCTCTCCCGGGGCACCCGCTGGAGGGCCGGCCCGTCTGCCCGGGGCTGCAGGGCGGAAGCCTGAGTGCGGCACCCCTCCCGCCTCCTCGGAGCGCAGACCCTTGCTCGGGGAGGGGGGTGCTCCTGCCCCCCCCCGCCTTAAGACCTGTTTTGGCCTGGCGCTGTCCTCACCCAGGCGTCCCCGCCCCATCCAGGAGATGAAGGTGGCCCAGCGGATGGCACAGAAGTCGGCGGCCGTGCCCGAGCTGTGGGCCCGGTGTCTGCTGGGGCACTGCTACGGGCTGTGGTTCCTGTGTCTGCCCGCCTACGTGCGGTCGGCGCCCTCCCGCGTGCAGGCTCTGCACACGGCCTACCACGTGCTGCGCCAGATGGAGAGCCGCAAGGTGGTGCTGCCGGACGAGGTGGGCCTCCGCGCCCCGCCGCGGGGCGAACCGCGCAGCCGTGGGGAGCCGGGCGGGTGTTCCGAACGTTCCCTGAGTGGGCGTGTTCAGGGCACGGCCGTGGGGACCGACCCCGCGTGTCAGCAGGAAGGGCGGAGACCCTGGGTGCCCCCGGGGACCGGTGGGGTCTGTGGGACGTGGGGAGGCTGCAAGAAGGTGCCTGCTGGGACCGGGGGTGGTGGTGGGGGCGGGGGGGGGGGTCGGGGCTGGGAGGGACCCTCATCCTGCGCCCCTCCCGGCCCAGGTGTGTTACAGGGTGCTGATGCAGCTGTGCTCCCACTACGGGCAGCCCGTGCTGTCGGTGCGAGTCATGCTGGAGATGCGGAGGGCCGGCGTCGTGCCCAACACCATCACCTACGGCTACTACAACAAGGTGCCGAATCCGGCCAGGGTGGGCAGGGCGGGCGGTGGCCGGTGTGCCGCGGGGAGGGTGCTGCTCCCTGACGTCCCCTCGGGGACCCGCCCCGTGACCACTGTGTCCTCCCCCGTGCCCGGAGCTCCTTAGCGCCCAGACGGGGCTTCCTCCTGCTTGGCCGCTTTCTCACTCGCCAGAGCCCCGACGAGGCGACCGGGCAGGTACCGCTGTGACCCACCGGTAGCCGTGGGGTCAGCCGGTGGGCCGGGAGCTGCTCCAGGCCCGCCGCACGGTGCCCGTGTTTGAGCTCAGCACAACCCCATCGTCCCAGGCGGGCAGTGAGGGTGCAGAGGGCTGGTACCTCGTCCAGTGCCCCACGCCCCGGGAGGAGGTTGGGGGGCTGGGTGTGAACACGGGGGCACGGGGATGTTTCCTGCACTCAGGCCCTTAAGCGTGACCCTAAACTGCCTCCTGTTTTTTACACGATGAAGTTAACGGCTGAGAAAGTGAAAAGATTTCTTCGAAGCCATATACTCGATAAGCCTGGGTGCAAACTGTCTGCGCCGTTTCTGGCTTCCTCCAGACTCCTCAGCGGCAGCTGCTGCTGATTCCCTCATCTGGGCTCTCGCTCCTGGCCGAGCCGTGGGCAGGACCCACCCAGGCAGGACGTCTGCAGGGGAAGGTGGCCCCTGGGTCCCGGGTGGCGTCCCTGAAACCGGCAGTGGCCGTCAGGCCATCGTCGGGGCGTGGAAGTAGGCCATCTTGATGGGCGCTGTGCTTGGCAGGCTGTGCTGGAAAGCAAGTGGCTGTCTGGTACGCCGGGCGGACGCCTGCGCTGGGCCAAGCTCCGGAACGTTGTCCTGGGGGCCGCTCAGTTCCGCCAGCCCCTGAGGGAACGGCGGCGGCGGCAGCAGCAGCAGCAGCAGGCGGCAGCGCCAGAGGCAGGCGGTGCCCAGACAGGTGGGTGGGGGCCGTGACAGGCTTGGGGACAGCGGCCAGGCTCCAGCAGAGAAGCGTGGGGGGCCAGGGCTGGCCTCGTGGTGGGCACTGGGTGTTCTGGGCACTCTGGATGGGCTGCGCTTGGCCGGTAAAAAGGGGAGGATGTTCTGCCCGGGAGGGTCCCTGCAACCCCGGTCCGTGCGGGGAGCCCTGTGTTGGAGTAGAGGGCTGGTCTCTAGGTGGCTGCCTCTTGGCCTCGTCCCCGTCTTTTGCAGAGCCTCGTCTGGAGCGTCACTCCCCTACCCGCCCGCTTCAGCGCCAGACCACTTGGGCTGGTCGAAGCTTTCGGGACCCAGCTTCACCCACAGGGCGCCTGGTGAAAAGCGGCAGCCTGGGCAGTGCCCGCGGGGCCCAGCCCACCGTGGAGGCCGGCGTGGCCCACAGTGAGTGCCCTTGTCTGACCCCCAGTCGGCTTTCCTAAGCACTTGCCGGGAAGAGAGGGGTTCTCTGTGGGGGGCGCCGTGGAAGCTGGAGGACCTCGTCTGGGACTCCGTCGGCTGGGGGTGGTGGGGGTGGGGGGGTTGTGGTGCCAGAGTCCGGTCAGCCAGGGGCCGTGTTTCCCGACTTTTCTCTGCCCCGCAGTGATCGAGGCCTTGGGAGTCCTGGAGCCCCGGGGGTCCCCTGTGCCCTGGCGAGACGGAAGCCTCTCCGACCTGAGCTTGACCGGGGAGGAGCCGGCGTCTGGGGGCAGCCCGGAGGACTCAGGCTCTGCCCTGAGCACCCAGTCCACTGAGGCCCCGGAAGGGCTGAGTGGGCGGACGCCCAAGGCTGGTGGGCGTCAGGACGAGGCCCGCACCCCCAGACGAGGGCTGGGCACCCGCCTGCAACAGCTGCTCACCCCTTCCCGCCGCCCCCCTGCCTCGCGCGGCCCCCCGCCCGAGCTGCCCCCTGACCCACCTCCCCCAGCCCGCCGCAGCCCCATGGACAGCCTCCTGCGCCCCCGCGAGCGCCCTGGATCCACCGCCTCTGAGGTAGCCGGCGAGGGGAGGGTGCAGCTGTGGTGGCACCCGGGGGCCCAGGGGGGCTGCCAGTGCGGAGCCGGCCCCGGGGAGGCCCTGAGGGGGCTTTCTCCTGTGATGGCAGAGCTCAGCCTCTCTGGGCAGCGAGTGGGACCTCTCCGAGTCTTCTCTCAGTAGCCTGAGCCTTCGCCGGTCCTCAGAGCGCCTCAGTGACACCCCCGGGTCCTCGCAGCCGCCCTCCCTGGAAGTGAGGACAGCCCGCATCCCTCCATCAGAGGCGGGGGCGGGGGAGGTGGGAGGACGCTTCCCGAGCCTGGCGGGGTCCTCTCCCTGCAGATCCTGCTGTCCAGCTGCTCCCTGTGCCGGGCCTGTGACTCGCTGGTGTACGACGAGGAGATCATGGCTGGCTGGGCACCTGATGACTCCAACCTCAACACCGTCTGCCCTTTCTGCGCCTGCCCCTTCGTGCCCCTGCTCAGCGTCCAGACCCTGGATTCCAGACCCAGGTGCCCGAACCAGGGTGGGTGCTCCGGGAGGGATGGGGGGAGGGGAGTGGAGGCCCAAGGGCTGACCCCTCTTATCCCTCCACAGGGCCCCCAGCCCCAAGCCTGCCCCTGCCAGTGGCAGCAGAGACGCTCCTGTCCCCGGGGGCCCAGGCCCTGTGCTCAGTGACCGCAGGCTGTGCCTCGCCCTGGATGAGCCCCAGCTCTGCAATGGGCACACGGGGGTAAGGGCTGGCGAGGAATTGGGTCTGCGTGTGTCGCCCAGCAGGGGGCACCGGGGGTGGTAGGGTGCGATGGGCATCGAGGGCGTGGGGCATCTCAGAAGCTGCTGGACGTGGTGGCCCAGCGGGAACCCGGCTCTGAGGATCGGGCCATGATCCTCCCTGAACCACCCTCCCTCTTTGTGCCTGACAGGGCACCTCCCGGCGGGTGGAGGCTGGGGCCTGGGCGTATCTGAGCCCTCTGGTGCTGCGGAAGGAGCTGGAGTCGCTGGTGGAGAACGAGGGCAGTGAGGTGCTGGCATTGCCTGAGCTGCCGGCTGCCCACCCCATCATCTTCTGGAACCTTCTGTGGTATTTCCAGCGGCTGCGGCTGCCCAGTATTCTGCCCTGCCTGGTGCTGGCCTCCTGTGATGGGCCCCCACCCCCCCAGGTCAGTGCCCCCTGCCCCTGCTTCCTGAGCGCTCCTTCCCTCACCTCCCAGCTCTGCCCCTTGGGCTTCAGAGGTGGCACCTGCTTTGACCCCTGGCCTTTTCACGCCACTACTCAGCCTCGATTCTCTCATCTGTAGAATGGCACAAGCATCCAGTGCCCGGGGCTGTCAGACATCTCGCGTACCGCCCAGCACCTGTCACAATGCCTCCTTGACGTTTGTCTGTTCATCCCACCACATACGTACTGGGCACCCTTTAGGTCCCGGGCAGCGTGTAGGCAGTAGTGACGCGGCGACTGCAGAACAGAGAGCGTGCTCTCAGAGAGCCCGCGCTCTCGTGGGGGATGAGCGTTCCTTCCCTCTTCTCTCTGACCGCATCCCGGAACACCGCTGGTCCAGGTCTCGTCCTCTGCCCGCCACCTCCTGAACCCGCCCCCTTCGTCTTGGCCCCTGCAGGCCCCGTCTCCCTGGCTGACACCTGACCCGGCGTCTGTGCAGGTGCGGCTGCTGTGGGATGTCCTGACCCCTGACCCCAGTAGCTGCCCACCTCTCTATGTGCTCTGGAGGGTCCACAGTGAGTCTGGTATTTGGCTTAGGCTGGGAAGGGGTGGCTTCCACGCCCCGAGGGCTTGGTAACCCTGGCTGCCTTCCTTCGTTTTCGCACAGGCCAGATCCCGCAGCGGGTGGTATGGCCAGGCCCCGTGCCCGCACCCCTTAGCATGGACCTTCTAGAGTCGGTGTTGCGCTATGTTGGCCTCAGCGAAGTACACAAAGCCGTGGGGCTCCTGCTGGAAACTCTGGGGCCGCCTCCCACAGGCCTGCATCTGCAGAGGTATGGTGCTCCCCTCCGGGAGGTCCCTGGCCTCCTATCCTGGGCTCCGCAGTCGTTTTCTGTCACTCGTCCCCTCTGCCTCCATTGCAGGGGTATCTACCGTGAGATCTTATTCCTGACAATGGCCGCTCTGGGCAAGGACCACATGGACATAGGTGAGGGAGCAGGCAGGGGACCGAGGAGGTGAAGGATCTGGAGCCAGGTGTTGTGTGTGTGTGGGGGGGGGGGGGCACTTGGAACCCTGATCTGTTGACTCACCTCCACCCTCTTCCCTAGTGACCTTCGACAAGAGGTACAAGTCTGCCTTTAACAAGTTGGCCAGCAGCATGGGCAAGGAGGAGCTGAGGCAGCGGCGGGCACAGATGCCCACTGCGAAGGCCATCGATTGCCGGAAATGTTTCGGAGCACTTCTGGAATGCTAGGGACCCTTAAGCTTTCATCTCCCACCTGGGGTGGGGAGGTGAGGGAGAAAGGGTTCCAGAGATAACCTGCTTCCCTACTCCTTCCATACAGGAGTTGGTGACGGCCTGGGAGGCAGGCCCAGCCATAGGCACCGAGTGCATGGGCAGCAGGAAGCGGGACCCACTGTGACCAAAAGTCACAGTCCCCTATCTGCGGCCTGCCCGGTGTGCTCACGCTGATGTTATAGGAGGTGGGGGTGGCGTAGGGGAGTTGGCACAGTTCTGCTCTTCCCCAGATTGTACCAGGAACTCTCTTCCAGGGCACCCACAGATCTGCACTGCCCTGGTCGCGTTACAAGTTTTTGTTTTAAAAAACAACTGGAAAAATACAGAGCTACTGAGCCTTTGCCCTGAATGGGAGGGAGGGATGTCATCCCACCAGTGATGGTTCTTCTTCCCCAGAATTGCCGAAGTAGCCCGAGGCTCTCCGTTACACCTTCCTACCTTAGTGTTTGTATTTTAAGTTATTTATTTTGGAGCCATAGCCCCTTGCTTAGGAGGCTCTTAGGGATGGTGAGAAAGAGAAGGGACACGGGGCACCATGGTTCAGTGGCTTGTAGCTGCGGAAGAGGCAGGGGCCATCTAGAGGAGCCCCAGACCCCCCTCAGGAAGAACTAAAGCCCCGTCCAGTCCAGTCCTTCCCGCCCAGGGCCCGGACCGTGCAATAAGGGTCGTTCCTTGCAAAGTTTTGTTGGATGTAAATATAGTAAAAGCTGCTTCTGTCTTTTTCCTTCTGCGTCTTGTTTCCTGGATCTGGGACAGCGGTGGGGGATACCTTTTCCTTTTCCCCGACTGCACATCCTCCTTTCTGCTTCTCCATCCCTTTGCAGCCTCTGGCGTGGCCGGCTTTCCGGGACCAGGTCTGGTGCCGGTCCCCTGGGGCCCCGGGAGCTCTGAGAGCAAGAGAGGGGTGAGTCTGGCGCTGGCCGTGGTGGTGCCAGTCCGTGTGGCACTTCCGGCCCTCCCACACAATCGCCCCCTTGTCCCTCATTTGTACCCCACACAAAGGCTCCATTCTCCGGGGGCCTTGAGCTCATCCCTGCCTCCTTTCCCTCTCGGCTTCTCCAGCACCGCCCCATAGGACGGCCCTCTCCCTGGTAGTTGGTGTTGGCCCTCTCATCGCCCTGGGGGCCCTGGCAGTGGTCCTAGGCCTCTTCAGCTGCTCTAGCCCCGGTTCCTACTCTTCCAGCCAGGGTCCCAGCCTGGGGACAGCGCCAGGAAGACAGGGGCGAGGACTGAGGCGCTCCCTGCATGTGGGCAACAGGGAGACGGGCCGCCTCGGAATTCTCCCTTTCCTGTATGATGAAATAAATTCCGGAAACAATAATTACCAAAGGGAATTAGCCAACAAAACAAATGCCTTGGGTCCTTCCCCGGCGGGCAGGAGTGTCAGCGGAGGAAGTAACTTATGTGAGGCTTTATGCAAATTCCTGGGAGTGGAGAACAGTGGCTGATGAGAGAAGTACTATCTCTAAATTCTGGAAGCTTCAAGCCACGGGACCGACCCTTCCCCATCCTGTGCCAAGCATTGGTAGATGCTTTTCCAGGGCCCTAAAAGAGCTGCACAGGAGGGAAGCAGGGGCTTGGGAAATGCCATCAGTCTTGCCAGGGACGAGGAGATGCCTTCTTCAGTGAGGAACCCTCACGTCACCCCAGCTTCTGACCAGACCTCATCTCCCAGAATCAACCTCTCCCTGTGTCTGCAGGGGAGCAACAGCCTTTCTGAAATACACGTTTTTGTTGAGTGTAGAGTGTCCAGCAGTGTGCTGAACCGTCTGGAGGCACAGAGAGGACTTTTAGGGCTCTGTCCCTTACAAGAGCATACAATCTCATTGGTCTAGAGTTCCCCTGGACTCACAATGATAATCATCCTTGTCTCCAGCTTATACCTCTCACCTATGGGCTTCCTTCTAGACACCTACAGACAGATGGGACAGGACTCCAAAGTTCTTCAAACACAAGAATATCTGGAAATTCCAATAGCGAAGTACTCACTATGACGTCTGACAACTGGGTCCTGTGGCCTAGGGAGCTGTATGAGGGGAAGGATATGCCTAAATTACCTGGTTCAATTTTCTCCACCCACACTTTAGAGCAAGTAGGCTTGAGTGTGACAGAATTTTTATTAAATCTTGTCTCTGCCGTTTACTAATTGTATTATATCAGCCAAATTAACTGCTGTGCCTCATTTTTTCCTTGCCTGCAAACCGAGGAGATTATTCGTCAAGATTAGTTATATAAACCATATACAGTGCTAAGCACACTCCGTAAATGCTAGCTTCAAAAAGAGAACGAACAAACAGGCAGTCTGCAGAGGGAAAGGTCAGGTCCGCTCCAACAGTGACCCCTTGGAGGACACACTTGTCTTCCTTGGAGTTTGAGCACCCTAGATTCAAAGTCCCCTCCACGGTCTTCCCGTTGAAAGGTATCTTCGTCAGGCCGGCACCTTCAGCCACCAGGCTCCCGGAGTCTGCTCTCAGCCAGATGGCAGAGAACGGGCAAAACAGGTCAGGGAAGGCCTGCGCCTTCAATGAGGGCTGTGACTTTGTCACAATTCTCCTGGATCCCCAGCACATGACAGGCCCTCTGTCTTGTACGTCAAGTAACTGAGGCAGCGAAGCCATCCACATGAGAAGCAATTTTCAGTGCAGAGCAAGGTGGGAACAACAGGTAGACAGCAATACAAGCTGAATTTAGAGCTAAGAGGTGGATGTGAGGAAAACTCTCACAATAGTTACCATTTATTACGTTCACTAAGTGCTTACTATGTCCTTGGCACTGTTCGGAGCATTTTAAGTGTACTATTTTTTTGTTTTTAATTTTTCAATGTTTATTTTTGAGAGACAGCGCGAGTGGGGGAGGGGCACAGAATCCAAAGCAGGCCTCCAGGCTCTGTGCTGACAGCTCAGAGCCCAACGTGGGGCTGGAACCCACAAACTATGAGAACGTGACCTGAGCCCAAGTCGGAGGCTCAACCGACTGAGCCCCCCCAGGCGCCCCTGAGTGTACCGTTTTGAAATCCTCACAAGTACCCTATGAGCTGGGCGCTCTTCTCAGTACCCTCATTTTACACATAGGGAAGACTGGGGCATAGAGAATAGAGATTAAGTAACTTGCATCCAAATCCTACAGCTGGTGAGAGGTATGCAGCCCAGGCAGCCTGACTCCAGAGACCACGTTCTTCATCTGGACCTTAGGAGCCAGGAATTTAAGAATGGGCGCACCCCTCTGCGTGGGCGCCCAGGGTCCACCTATCTTCATGGAGCATCCTCCACCAGTTTCCTTTGCCTTGATTTCTAAAGGATTTGAGGGCTCCTGGGTGGCTCGGTCGGTTAAGCGTCTGACTTCAGCTCAGGTCATGCTTTTCACGGTTCCTGGGTTCCAGCCCCAGAGCCTGGAGCCTGCCTCAGTTTCTGTGCCTCCCCCCGCCCCCTCTAAAAAATAAACATTAAAAAAAAGTAGCAATAAAGGATTCGAAAAGGACATTCTAGCGCTTCCGGAGCCAGTTACCCCTGGTTTCAAACCACTGCCTCCTCCGTAATTAAATGTCCGACCTTTGCAAGTAACTCAACCTCTCTGAGCCCGACCCTGATGTACGTGGGTTCGGGCTTCAGCCCTGCCACTTAGCACGGGTGACTTTGGGCACGTTATGTCCCCGCCTGTACACTGGAGACAACACTATCTCCCTGGAGAGTTAGGAGCAATCAATGAATCAGTCCGCGGAGGGCCCAAAAGAGTCGGTGATGAGCCCGTAGCGCAGCGCTCGCCAGCGGCTCCCCGGCACCCTGACTCCGGTCACTGGATCTCGGTCCTCGAGGAGCTCGAGAACCGCTCTGACAGTTGGGCTGCAGGCAGGGAGGCCGGCTCGAGGCGCCAGGCCCAGGCGCGACCCAGCGGACGCAGCTCCTCGCGCCGCGAGCCCCGCCCGCCCCTCGCCCCGAGGCCCCCGCACGCCGGGCCGCCCCGCGCCCGGCACCGCCGGCCCCGGGAGGCTCGAGGCCTGGGCCGGACGCGGGCAGGCCACGCCCCGCGCGCACAGCCAGGCCGGAGCGCCCACGGCTACTGCCCCCGTCAAATTCCGGGATTCTGTCGCGATGAACCACCACCCACCGCGGAGTCTGGTGCCCGCTCGCGGGCCTCCATCTTTGGAGTCGGAAGAATGAGAGCGGGCCGACGGGGAATCCCGGTTTGGGGAGACTGCGGTACGGCGGCTGCCTGGGGACCAAAACGTCTCTGAGGTAAAGTTGCAGCCTGAAGCGATTTTTTGACCCCCGACACTTAATGGGCTGCTGAAGACCCGGATGTGTCTGGGACTGGCCGAGGTACCCATTAACGCGCCCCCGCTAGACCATCCCCCTCCTCCGTTTAGGATTGGGTATTACGTACGCCAGTCATCACTTCTCCAGCCACTCACTCCTCAAGGGTGGGGTGTAGTCCCAGCATCCCGTCTCCTATTGGTGTGGCCGAGAAGAAGAGGGCGGGGAGGCCGGCTTAGGTCGCCCAATGGGCGTCGTGGCGTGTGGGGAAGGCGGAGCCGAGGCGCTTGGCAGCTGCCCAATCAGCGTCCTTGTTTGTGTGGTGCCGCCGCCGGTGCAGCCGCCGCCGCCGCCGCCGCCGCCGCCGCTGCCCCCGTCTGTACCGCAGTGTCTGCTCCGCCCGCCCGCCCCGGGCCGGCCCGCCCCCCTCCCCCGCCCCCGCCCCCGGTCCCGTCGGCGGGGCCCGGAACCCACTGTGCCGTCGCCTCCCTTTTTCGACGCCTCCGCCGCCGCCTGAGGAGGCGAGCTCGCCGGGAGTTACACCGCCACCGCCAGGTGAGGAGCTTTGGCCTAGGCCCGCCTGGCCGCCCGCCCGCCCGGGGGCGGTGAGCAGCGAGGACGGCAGGGAGCCGGGAGGAGGAGGAGGCGGCGGCGGCGGCGGCGGAGGTGGGGGAAGGGAAAGGTGGAGGGCGGGGGAGGGGAAGCGCCCGCGAGCCGACGCCCGCCCGCGCGCCCCCGCCTCGCGTCCCCCTCCCCCGCCCGGCCCCGCGCGCCCCCGCCTCGCGCTCCCCTCACCTCGTCCCCTCCCCCGCCCGCGCGCGCGCTCCGGCCTTTCCCTTCGGCCTCGCGCGCCCCCGCCTCGCGTCCCTCCGTTCCTTCTGCTTTTACTCTCTCTCCCCTCCCGCGCGCCCCGTTTCCCCCGCCATCCCCGCTTCCACTCCCGGCCTCCCGCCCGCCATGCGTCCCCTCCGCTCCTCTCTAGCGCCCCCCCCCGACCCTCTCCTCCCCCGGGGGCGCCCTCGGGGCGTGGGGGCCGCTCGCCGCGCGCGGGGCCGGGTCTCCTGGCCGCCGGGCCCCCCGGGGGGTCCGCAGGGTGCGGGCGGCGCGAGGGTTTTTCTTTATGTAGGTGAAGGGCTCGGCAGCGCGCAACCTGGCCCCTTTATTGCGTCGCCCTCCCGCCGGGGAAGGGAATTGTCCCCGCCCGTGTGGGCGCTTCTCTTCTGTAGCGACTCGGCTGCCCCTGACCCCGCGGGGCTCCCGGGACGCCCTGCGCGTGCATCCCAGCTCGGCGCCTGGGGGTCGTCGGGACTGGGCCCGGCCCTCCCCTAGCCACTCCGGGACCTAGCGTCCTTTCTGCCGCCCCGCCCGCGGCTGCCCCGAGGAGCGAGCCCCGCTGTGGGCGCCCTGCGCCAGCCCGGGACAGCCTTCCCCTCCGTGAAGGCTTGCTCGCCTCTTCGCACTCTTTCCAGACACAAGGTGTTGGCGCCCAGGGCTGGCGCCGCGGTGGAGACAGAGGCCCTGATGGCGGGTGGGCGGCATGTGCGTGTTCGCGGAGCCAGCTCTCAGCCTTTTCTTCTGCTGTCATCCGGAGAACCGGGAGTTTTCTCGTTTCCGATGCGTGGTGGTGCGGAGGGCTTTTGTGTGCGCGTGGGAGAGCCGGGGGACGCTTACTATGTTTCGGCAGAGGGGAGGCCACGCTGCGGCGCGAGCTCTGGGTAGCAGCAGCTGGGGCAAAGCGGTTTGCACAGATCCGCGGGGAAGAGCTGGTGCTTTTGAGTGTTTGAAACATTTTTATTTCTAAGAATTTAGTTTTGGGTAGACAGTGCGTGCATGCGATACAAAGTGAATTCTTCTCTTCCGCCCGTGCTGCTTCTCAGTCCTCCTCCCCGTCCACTGATGTCCCATTGTTTTCTGGCAGCAGCAGTGGTGTCTGTGTGTTGGAGGTTAACCTGTTGGGGTGTTGAGTGCGGGCTCCACTGCTTTCTCTGTGCTGCACTGACCTGAACTCTTCCTAGAAGTCTCCTTCACGTGCTTGGTGCCGGGGCCCTGCGGATAGAGTACCGTCCCGGAGTACCATTCCCGTCCGCGCCGGGTGAAGGAGGCTGCCTCTGGGGCTGCTGCAGGTGGTGCTGTGGAGGGCTCCGGTACGTGTGCAAGGAGGGCCCCCCATCCGTGCCGCTCCTTTGGCGACTGACGCCTAGTCACCGTTTGGGGATGGGCTGGGCCCAGCATCCTCTTTCCTTGGGCGTTCTGAGCGGGTAGCTTGCCGGAGTACCGATGTGGTAGTGCTGTCTTCGTTTGTGGAGGAGCGTCGGTTCTAGCCCAGTGGCCGAGGTGGTCAGCGTGGTGAGGAACGCAGCAGACGGCTGTTGACCAGTAGGAATCAGAACCCAGACCTGCAGGCCGAATGACCCAGTTTGAGAAGCGGTGAGGCCCCTGGACTTCTGTCCTGTTTATTCCTTACTTGACAACATGTCCCCGAAGTGACAGGGACCCGTAGCTGGCAGCAGCATCCGTCTTTACCACACTGTGGTCTGCCTCCCCTGACTGTGTGATGGCTGTTAACTTCCTGTTTAGAGGCAGCTCGAAAAGGGTCTGAATAGAGGCTGCCTTCACATCCTTGTTTAGGGTCAGTGTTGACCAGGTTCCCTCATCGGCCCTTTACATCTGCGTTCTGGCGGTGACTTTCACTGCTGTGTTAGCATAAATCAGGCCACGGGGTTGGGGAGGGAAGAAGTGAAGATTTTCTCTGAACTTCATAGTCCCAGAGTTCATTGAAGTGCTGCTTGTCTCACCCCCTTTCCCCTTCCTCCTTTCCTTTTTCCCGTTCTTCCTTTCTTTAATGGTTTTGTTTTTGTTTTTGTTTTTGACAAATGTTTCTAACCCGCTACACCCTTCCTCCCCGCTGGTTGGGCCTGGTCAGACCTTCAGGTTGGTTGGAATCCGGTTACAGACCTGCAGCATGTGGGGTGGGGTCAGTGTGTCAGTAGTATTGTCCTCCTGATCTTACGCTGGGTCCTCCGGATTCATCCTGGCTTTAAGGAGTGCGTTGTATGTAAACCAGGCCTCTTGTTTCAGTTCACCGTTCCTTCCTTCCTCACCTTCCCCACCCACCAGGCTGGAGGTGCGCGTGTAGGGGAGCAGCAGTTGTTTCGGGACTTTGGAGTATATTCCACGTTAGGCAACCCACTGGGACAAGCAGCCCTCTGCACTCAGAATGCTCGTGTTGCTGGGCTCGTTGAGAAAAGCCAAGCCAACTTTGATTGATTAACACAACTGCTAGAGAAAGTGTAAGGTTTGAGCCATAACTCGGACGAAGGAATTTTCTTTCCCAGACCGTTTGCAGTATTGAACGGCATCATAACACATCGAGGTCCGGTAGTCAGGCATTTTCTGAAGCAGTTTGGAGGGGAGGGAAGAAGAAAAAAAAAAGACACACCCAGATTGACTATAAATCTAGCCCTGGCGTAAAGCTGTCCACCTCTTGCTCAGGAAAAATCCAACCTATCAGACAATGCCACACAAAGTTGCAGTTCGCCTGCATTGGCTAAGCTTGGGAAAAGATGCATAAGGAAGTTCAGTTTTTGTTGAAAAGGGCTGGCTTTTCGGGGGAGAGCTTCTCTTAGCTGTGTTTAGTTTATCCTCAGTATTCTATTTCTGCGATACTTTCTGCAGATCTTGGTGGCTCCAGAGTCCATAGAGCAGAGACCCCTGTATTCAGGTGGTAATGAGGAAGGCACTGGAGGCTAGATCTGATTTGAAATGCTTCCTTTTCATGTTGCATCTTTTACTCCCTTGCGGATGTATGAAATATTCCTGTGTAGTTTTTTGAGTTCATTCAGTTGGAGAGCAGTGACCCAGGGTGGTCAAAGAGCTTAGCCCATCTTTTACACTTCTTAGCTGGTGTCTCCCTCAAATCCCTTAATCTTTGTCTTACATTGCCATTAACTGGCAAGAAGCTATCAAGAGTTTTGGGTTATTGTACCAAAAGCAACAGGTGAATAAGAACACATATTTTGTTACTTTTGAGGTGTGAGACTGGTCAAATCCCAGACCTCAAAGAGTTCTAGTAATTGCGGAAGCAGCTTTGACAACACGTGAATTTAATTGTTACTAACCAGTAAACTGTTGACAAAAAATGACAACACTTCCACATTCCTGAGCCATTTTCTCCTTGATTTTCACAGATAATATAAAAACATATACATTTTGAAAATAATTCAAGTTATCATTACTTGAATCTGAAAGTCGTGCTTTAAACCTCTTGATCAAAAGTTTCTTGATCTTGTCTCATTTTGGGGGAAGGTGGAATTTGTAATCTCCCCAGATGTAGGCTGGAATGTCAGTAGGATTTAGATTAGACATGAGGATTAATAAGTACCCGTTATAGTTGTGAGGGATTAGAAATGTTAACTGGAGAGTTTGTGCATTTCTTACCTAGAAGTTATTTCCAAAGTAGCTTTTTGAGAGTATTTAAATTCAGACTTCCTGGGAGGAAGGTTGTAGGACTAGTAACTGGCAGGTGGGCCTAGTAGAACACTGGTATAGAGAATCTAGAAATCCTGGGTCAAATCCTGGTTTTAACATTTGTTAGCTACGTGACCTTGAGGAACGCTTCTAATTTTTCCCCCCATCTCACCTGCCCTTATAAGGCTCCTAATTTTTAAATTCTCATATTCCTCAGTAAAAGTCTGTCCTTACAGTGGCCAACAAGATCTTAAATGATCTGCGGTTCCCTACCCCTTCTCTGCTGACCTGTCCTTCTCCCTTTTGCTCACTCAGTTCCAGCTACCTTGACTTGTTACTTAAATACATGAGTTACATTCTGTATCTTAGGATTTTGGCACTAGCTCTTCCTGCCAGTGGGAAATAGTTTTTCCTACAGAGATAATACAAATGACTAATTTCCTCAACTTTAAGTTTTTGTTTAAATATGTCACCTTTTCAGTGAGGTCTTATCCTACCTCTTAAAATTGCACCTTCACCACCCCTCACCCCTAATTCTTCCATGCTCTATTTTTGTTTTTATTTTTTTACAAAAATTTTTAATATTTATTTATTTTTGAGAGAGACAGAGCATGAGCTGGGGTGGGGCAGGGAGAGAGGGAGACATAGAATCTGAAGCAGGCTCCAGGCTCTGAGCTGTCAGAGCCCCGACGCAGGGCTCGAACTCATGAACTGTGAGATCATGACCTGAGCCGAAGTCGGATGCTTAATCAACTGAGCCACCTAGGCACCCTTCTATTTTTGTTTTTTATAGCACTTATAACTTTATAACACATTTGTTACATTTATTGCTTTTTTAAAAAGTTTATTTAAGTGATTTCTATAGCAAAGTGGGGCTCAAACTCACGACCCTGAGATCAAGAGTCACATGCTCCCTCTGACTGAGCAAGCCAGGGCCAGGTGCCCCACCCACCCCCCCCCTTTTTTTTTTTTTTTTTTTTTTTTTTACATTTATTGCTTACTGTTTCCCTTCCTATGATACAAGGTCCATGAAAGCATGGATTTATTTTGGTATTTTAATGCCTAATACAGTGCTTGATACATAGTTAATAAATATTTGTTGATCAAATGAGACTAATAACTGTTTTCCTAATCTCACAGTTGTTTATAACAAACGTACGAAATGTGATTAGCATAATACGGGATTTTAAAGTGTGAACTTTGAAGCATCATACAAATAATGGTAAAATTACTGCCTTCCCATTGAAATGATAAATAACACTTGATTATTCAAAAAAACCTTCATGTGTTCATATACATTATCACATCTCTCTTAAAGTCTAGCCTCTTGTTTCTGGTGTTCTACTCTGCTAGACTCCTCTGCCTCTGATTTCCATCCGTACCTCACACCCAGCATGTTCATCGTCGGCTCCCCTTCTGTGTCACCTAAGCCAGCAATGGGAGCACTGTTGTCCAGTTCTCTCTTATTCATTATTTTCTAAATATTTCTGAATCAGTATCTCTTTCTCTATTTCCATTGCTGGTCTACTTTGGGCCTACAGCTCTCATTTGGAAGATTGCCATGATCTCTTTGTTTTTAGTTTTGTTCCCTTTTAAACTCTCAATCATATTGTATTCAGAATGGCTTAACACAGAGATCTGATTATTCTCTTGGTCTTTCTCAAAAGTATTCAATAGTTTCCGCTTGTGTAAAGGTGCAATTTAAACCTTTCATAGTATTCGGGCCCTGGAATCTTGGCCCTTGCCGTTCTGTCCAGCCTTGCATCTCTCCCTTACGGTTTGTACGTGAGCAGATACAGTTCTTCAGGTTCCTAGATCAGCTTCCAGGTCCCACCTCCAATGCTACTTTGTGGGAAGCCTTCCCTGACTTTCTCAGAGAGACTTAGATACGCTTTCTTCTTTGATCTCACTCTATAAATATTGCTTGTCTCCCCTCCGTGGTCTGTAAACATCCTCAAAAACACCACGTCTTTCTACTGTTGTGTCTCCAGTGCCTAGCATGGCGCCCGTCACCTAAAAGATTCTAAAAATAGGAATATGAGAAAATGCCGCATACATTTAGAAGGTATCCCTTTTGTTATATTCTGGGGCAGAAGGACAGAGTTGGAGTCCTGGCTCTGCCAGTTATCGTCTGTGTGACCTTGGTTTGGTCATTTGTAACCTTCAGGCCATAGTTTCCTCACCTCAGAAATGGGGATCCGAGAGCTGCTGTACACCCCAGAAATCCAGAGATTTCTGTCAAATGAGACTGTACACAAAGGTGCTTAATAAGCTGTGAGACAGTGCACACTTTTTACTTGTTATGTGCTCTCCTCATAACTCCTTTTTTCTTGTTCATACTCTTTTTATCATTGAAGACGGAAATACCCTTCTACGACGGGAGTTCTGTTCGCAGCTATTTTCATCTGTAGGTGTGGTGTACTCCTGTTTTTCGTCTTAAATGTGACAGATTTAAATCTGCCCCAGTATCCCAGTGAACAGAAAAGGTCGCAAAATCCTGGGAAGTGTATACCGCTCAAGGAGTGTCTCGGTCATGGATTCTGTAATTTTTTCTCAGATTTTTTTGGATTGGATTTTTGCAACTTTTAGAATTTAAAAGAATTTTTTAAATGTAAGCTCATTTTTCAAGCACTTTCTTTGTGTACAGGCTTTGTACTATTTTAATTCAGATGGTAACTCTGTGAGGGAGATACTGTAACCATTTTATAGATGAGAAAACCCAGTTTCCAGAGATGTTGTCATTTTGCTGGAATCCGTATTTGGACAACTCTGCCTGACCCCAAAAGTTGTGATCTTACCATTCTCCTAACATTTCTCACAGAGTTTTGTTTTGCTCTAAAAACAAAAGCAAAAACAAAAACAAAACAAAAAATAGAATAGCATCTATAGGTCTTATGTGAAAAAAGTTCTGTGGTCAAATAGTGTTTTGAAAAATTTGGGGTTACATTAAGTGAAGGCACATTTCCTCCCAGCATGACTTCTCAGAGCCTTGCATGTCTAAATACACGTTGTACATTGGGAGTGGTAAAAGAATGGCTAAAGTATGCAAAGGCTCTCACAACTATTTGACCATGAAAGAGCTTCTTAAGGTATTAGTGATCTCAGTGCTTTGAGAGTACTGTGCTTTGCCATTCTGCTTTCCTCTTTGAGGTGAAAGTTTTCTAAGGGTTGTCACTCTGGAATGAGGGAATTGATTGCTTTTGTGTGCTGGTTTTCCAGAGAATTAGAATGGTGGCATTAAGCTAGATATTTTTTAGAAATTTCACTGGTATGGAGGCTGCCATTCCCCCCCACCCCCACCCCACCCACCCCCATGCGTCCTCTAAGGCAAGTGGCACCGTTCATCCAGCTTGGCCTCACTTTCAGTGAATTCGCAGGGGGATGCTGCCCCCACCACCTTCGATCTCATGTGCTAGATGCAGGAGAGGAAGGTTGCAGTTTTGTAAGTGAACAGAAACCTGTGAGCCAAGAGCAAGAAGCCCTTCCTTTCTGTGAAGATGTTGCTGTCATACTAAGGAATCTGCAAAGCCCATCTGTCTTTCTCTCCTGTGAGGCATGCAGACCGACCTGGGGATCAGAGGACAGAAAGAGTAAAACCTTTGGTTTTTCAGTCCTTTGAAGGTGATATGTTTGTCTTGAAATTAAAACAAAACTTTGAGAAGTTTGTCCTTACATCGTTTAAAGGCATAAAGGTTACCTGAATGGTGCGGACTCCTGAATTTCAAACTTTTATCTCCTACTTTGAGCTGCCAGTGAAAAGTATTGAAAATGTTTCCCCTGTAGGATAACATTATTTGGATGGAGGAGGAGTTTTCTAATCATTCTTTAACATATTTTATATGGCTAGGCTGATGCATTGCTATCAGAAAGATGGGAACAGTTGATCTTGTGAATTCCTTAGTGCCCTGGACAGGTTGGCTAGAAGACTGTGTATTAGATTCTATGAAAATTTGATGTGAGTGTCATGACACTCTTGACATATACTAGATTTTGGCTTGTAAGTGTCCATTAGTAAATTAATATGTTTCTCTGATGCTGTTTTGTTTGTTTGTTTTATTTCCGAGTAATAAAAAATGCTCTGTTCCTCAGCTGAGTGCTTTATATATTTGAAAGGCTTGGTTTAAAAAAAAAAAAAAAAAACTTTTTTAAAGTTTCTTTATTTTGAGAGAGAGCAAGCAGGGGAGGGCTAGAGGGGGGGAAAGAGAGAGAGAGAGGGAGGGAGGGAGGGAGGGAGGGAGGGAGAGAGAGAGAATCCCAAGCAGGCTCTGCACTGTCATCACCCAAGCCCTGATTCAGGGCTTGATCCCATGAACCTTGAGATCATGACCTGAGCGAAACCAAGAGTGGGACACTTAACCAACCGAGCCACCCACGTGGCCCTGAAGTTTTGGTTTTTTAGAGTATTTTAAATCCAGGTATTTTGTGCCAAACGAATAGAAACTAGAATAATGGTTTCTGATTATACTAAGACTCAATACGAAGTTTTCATTAGCCTTCATTTTTAACTCTTCACTTTCTGCTTAGCATGCTATTTCCCATCTAAATTCTGTATAGTGCATCAGTATTGACTGAAAGGTTTCAAGGAATATGGGTGACTGGAAAAGGGTTTTTTTTTTTTAATGTTTATTTATTTTTGAGAGAGAGAGAGGGCAGACTACAAGCGGGGTTGGGGCAGAGAGAGAGAGACAGAATCTGAAGCAGGCTCTAGGCTCTGAGCTGTCAGCACAGAGCCCAATGTGGGGCTCGAATTCAAGAACTGTGAGATCATGACTTGAGCCCAAGTTGGATACTCAACCGACTGAGCCACCCAGGCACCCCTGGAAAAAGATTTTTTACAGCTGTGCTTTGCAGTGGACAGAAACATCTTAAAAATAACAAGTGCATCTTTGAAAAATCTTGAGGATTCAAGGGAATAAGATCTTTCTAGCCTAGATAGGGATGTAAAAATTTATTTGAAGTATAATGAGTCACTACAGTTCATGAGTAGTTATGAGCTGTTTTGATTGTTGCATGACTGTTGCATCACGATATCAAGGCTTTGATATCTATCTGGTATTAAATTGTTGGTTCCCAGTTCTGTCAGAGTGGTGGATGTCACAGAAGTGTATAACCAGGGTTAGAATCTGGGCAGTTTTCATTTCCAGATGAAACCTGGTATTCTGGCTGGCCGAATACGATAATGTTCACAGGAGGGGAATAAAATACAATATGATAAAGTTGTATCAAAAATAAAATTTTAGGGGCGCCTGGGTAGCTCAGTTGGTTAAGCATCTGACTTCTGCTCAGGTCATGATCTCATGTTTTGTGAGTTGGAGCCCCATGTCAGGCTCTGCTGACAGCTCAGAGCCTGGAGCCTGCTTCCAATTCTGTGCCTCCCTCTCTCTCTGCCCCTCCCCTGCTCATGTGTGCCCTCATGCTCTCTCTGTCTCAAAAAATGAACAAAACATTAAAAAACATTTTTTTTAATAAATAAAATGTTAGGTGCCTGGGTGGCGCAGTTGGTTAAGTTTCCGCTCTTGATTTTGGCTCAGGTCATGATCTCATGGTTTGTGAGTTCGAGCCCTGCATCCAGGCTCCACGCTGTCAGTGTGGAACCTGCTTGGGATTTTCTCTTCTCTTCCCGCCCCCACCCCCCCTTCTCTCTCTCCCTCTCTCCCTCTCTGTCAAGGTAAATAAATAAACTTAAAAAAAAAATAAGATTTTAAGGGTGCCTGGGGGGCTCAGTCGATTAAGTGTCCGACTGCGGCTCAGGTCATGATCTCTCGGCTCGTGAGTTCAAGCCCTGCATCTGGCTCTGTGCTGACAGCTCAGAGCCTGGAGCCTGCTTCGGATTCTGTCTCCCTCTCTCTCTGCCCCTCCCCTGCTCATGCTCGCTCGCTCTCTCTGTCTCTCTCTCTCTCAAAAATAAATAAACATTAAAAAATAATATTTTAAGGTGTCTGTAGTTCCTTTGATTCTGCTATCTTCTGGATTCAGTTGGGTTGAGGGTGTGAAAAGGACTGTATAAGGGGTACTGTTATGGTTCAAACAATTATTGTAGGAGAATGGTGAAATGTTTTAGTCATTGTTTTATAGCTATATAGATTAACTGAAGAAGCCTTTGGACGTGGGCATTTTAATTCTGTTGTTACTGGAGCTGCTTAGTGCATATCAGTGTGCTGTCTAGACTGGGCCCCTTTAGCTTTTGCTTGTTATTCTGAAAACCTTTGGTGTTGTGTCCCCCTTCCCCAACCCCCCATCCCTGAACCAACCATTCTCAGTGGTGTTGTGCATAAATTGGATTCAGGCGTCTGGATATGAGAACACAGTCTAGTACTGCTACTACTCTTTGTGGAGATTTTTCACTTAATTACTTCAAAGCTTGCTTTCTTTGGTTAAACTAGAATAACTTTTGGACATGGTAATGATTAAAAGTATAGCTCCACAGTCAAAGTCCTGGGTTCACATTTCTACTCCACCATTTACTGGTAGTTGTAAGATCTTTTACTTAACTTTTCTGTACTGTGCAGATAGTAATTATTCAGTAAATGTTAGACATTCTTTTAAAAGATAATGGTAAATTTGCCACATAGTTTGTGGTCAAATATACATAAATTCACCATTTTAAGCATTTTTAAGTACACAGTTCAGTGTCATTAAGTACATTCTCGTTGTCATGCAACCATTACCACTATCCATCTCCAGACTTTTTCAACTTCCCATACTGAAATTCCCATACCTATGAAAAAATAACTCGCTATTATCCCTCCCCTGACCAGCTCCTTACAACCATTCTGCTTTGTCTCTGTACATTCTACTACTTTAGGTACCTCATATAAGTGGAATCATACAATATTTGTCCTGTTGTGTCTGGCTCATTTTGCTTGGGTGATGTTTTCGAGGTTCATCCGTATCTTGTAGTGTGTGTCAGAATTTCATTCCTTTTTAAGGCTAAATATATATCCCATTTTATGTATATATCACATTTTATCTTTTTATCTGTTAATGGCTACTTGGGCTATTTGTACCTTTGGGCTGTTGTGTGTAATGCTGCTGTGAACATGGGTCTGCAGATATTTGTTTGAGTCCTTGCTTTCAGATCTTTGGGGGTATATACCCAGAGTTGGAATTGGTGGATCATGTAATTTTTCAAGGAACCATCATACTATTTTCTGCAATGACTGTACCATTTACATTCCCACCAGCAATGCACAAGGAGTCCAACATCCTTACCAACACTATTTTCTGCTTTTAAAATTTTTTTTTTAATGTTTATTTTGAATTTTTTGAAGTTTATTTAATTTGAGAGAGAGTGCACATGTGGGAGGGGCAGAGAGAGAGAGCGCGAGCGAGCACGGGACAGGGAATTTCAAGCAGGAGCACAGAAATCTATGCAGTACTCGAACTCAGGAACTGTGAGGTCATGACCTGAGCCAAAACCAAGAGTCGCACACTTAACTGACTGAGCCACCCAGGGGCCCCCTATTTATTTATTTTGAGAGAGAGAGCGTGCATGCACAGGGAAGGGGCAGAGAGAGAGAATCCCAAGCAGGCTCTGAACTCGGAACCATGAGATCATGACCTGAGCCAGTATCAAGAGTCAACTAGCTTAGGGGCACCTGGGTGGCTCAGTTGGTTGAGTGTCCGACTTCGGCTCAGGTCATGATCTTGCAGTTCATGAGTTCAAGCCCTGCATCGGGCTCTGTGCTGACAGCTCAGAGCCTGGAGCCTGCTTCCAATTCTGTGTGTCTCTCTGCCCCCCTCCCACTTGCACGCTCTCTCTCAAAAATAAACAAACATTAAAAAAAAAATTTTTTTTTAAGTCAACCAGCTGAGCCACCCAGGCACCCCTTCTGTTGGTTATTTCTGTTGGTGTGAAATGGTATCTTGCTTTTTTGGTGTTGTAATAAGAGTTTTTTCCGTGTGTGTGTATAATTCTTTAAATGAAAATTTTAAGGGTGAAATATTTTCATGGATATCAGAGCAATTTCAACCAGGAAAGAATATTTGAGTTTATGGCTGTGTACCTTTCCTGTTGCCGACAAGTCTTGATCTTTGAGGACTTTCATTGCTTTTATTCTCTTCACATTGAATATACGTAATTTGAGTATTACTTACGAGGTTATTAAACTTAATTTAGGAGGGGTGCCTGGCTGGCTCAGTCCATAGAGTATGCGACTCTTGATCTTGGGGTTGTGAGTTCAGGCCCCATGTTGGGTGTAGAGGTTACTTAAAAATAAAATCTTAAAAAAAAAGAAATTTAGGAATGTTGACTACCTAGTTCGTGAAATAAGATTATGTCAGAAAATCCAAAGCTCTGATCAGTGATGTGGGGTTATTCTTCCAGTTCATGGAATATAGATCCCAGGTGTTTTTCCCTATCCTAGATTTTTTCAGTCTAGGAAAATGACAGTTAATCACTCTGATAAAGAGAAAACTTGGTTTTCTTCTCTCGTTCTACCTGTCAGAGCTTTGTAACCACTTAAATCCACTGGTTGTGGAGAACTAAAATACCCTGACCATTTGTATATTCATAGAATGTTTGTTGCACACCTACTATGGAAAAGACATATGTAGGTGTTGTAGAGTGTAAGTATAGAGATAAATGAGATAGAGATAAATGACACAACCTCAGTCTTGAAGACGATGTATAGCCCAGAAGAGAATACGTGTCTTAAAATAACTATACTACTTGACACAGTGTATATATAAATTAAGTAACAGCATATTAGGAACAAGTGCCTTTTAAGTAGGAATAGTGTCTTTATTCGGCAGTTTTTACAATTCAGGTGTAAGTATGAGACAGGCTTACCAAATCCTGAGTATACTGCTTTCAGAATCTCTCAATGTTTGCCCCAGTTGCTTAGTTTTAGCTGTTGTGATTGCTTGCCCATATTCATCTAATACCTTGGATATGCTTTTAATGATGACTGACAACTTACTGAGCTTTTCTATGTGCCAGGCACTATTCTAAGCACTTCACCTTAATTAACTTGTTTAATCTTTGCAATATTCTAAAGGTAGATGCTGTTATCATTCCCATTTTACAAATGAAAACAAGTCCTGGAGAAGTTCAGTGACTTGCCTGTAGCCACAGACCTGTAAGCACAAGAGCTGGGATAAGGGGTCGGAAAGTCTGACTAGAGGGACGCCTGCTGGCTCAGCTGGTTGAGATTTGACTCTTGATCTTGGCTCAGGTCATGATCTAACAGTTTGTGGGATCCAGCCCTGTGTGGGGCTCTGCGCTGATAGTGTAGAGCCTGCTTGGGATTCTCTCTCTTTCTTTCTTTCTCGACCCCTCCCCCACTTGTGTGCTTTCTCTCTCTCTCTTTCTCAAAAATAAATAAACGTTAAACATGTTAATAAACGGTGGTTTTGTTTTTTTTTTTTGAGAGAGAGAGAGAGAGAAAGAGACACGCAGAATCCAAAACACACTCCAGACTGAGCTGTCAGCACAGGGCCCGATGTGAGGCTCAAACCCATGAACTGTGAGATCATGACCTGAGCCGCAGTCGGACTCTTAACTGACTGAACCACCCGGGCACCGCAAAATAATTAAACATTAAAGGAAAAAGAAGGTCTGACTCTTAAGCTCAACTCTTGCGCATTATGCTGTACTCTTCTACGTGTGTGTGTGCTTGCATAGGTACATAGATGATACACACGTGTGTGTCTTTGTTTAGTGTCTGTAATACTTCATTGTGTGGATATGCCTTAATTTACTTAATCTCTTTCCTCTGAGGGACAATTAGGATGTTTCCAGTGTGTGTATGTACGTATGTGTTTTGTCATAACCAGACTTCCACTGAAACATCTTACATACATCTTTATACATTATAGTGTATCTGTAAGTAAAATTTCTAGAAATGTAATTTTTGGATCAAGGGTATACATGTTTAATATTTTGTTAGATATTATTAAATTACTCTCCAAAAATGTGTACCAGTTTACATTCATACCAACAGGCTGTGAGAGTTTCTAAAACCACCCAGTTTTAAATTTGACGGAAGTAGTGTGGCTGGACAGTGATGAGAATTGTCTTCAAGTATCTTTGGGAACACTGTGTACTTTATTAGCATTTCTTTTCTTTTTTTTTCTTTTTTTTTTTTTTCAACGTTTTTTATTTATTTTTGGGACAGAGAGAGACATAGCATGAACGGGGGAGGGGCAGAGAGAGAGGGAGACACAGAATCGGAAACAGGCTCCGGGCTCCGAGCCATCAGCCCAGAGCCTGACGCGGGGCTCGAACTCACGGACCGCGAGATCGTGACCTGGCTGAAGTCGGACGCTTAACCGACTGCGCCACCCAGGCGCCCCAGCATTTCTTTTCTTAAAAGCAGATATCTTTGAGTTTTGGTTGTTGGCCATGTGACTGTAACCAATTGTTGGAAAGAGGAGTAGGCATTGAAAAGAAAAATTTGGGGGGCTCCTGGGTGGCTCAGTTGGTTACATGTCGCATCTGATTTCATGGTTTGTGAGATCGAGACCCCTGTGTTGGGCTCTGTGCTGACAGTGTAGAGCCTGCTTGAGATTCTTTCTCTTTCAAAATAAAAATACTTAAAAAAAAAGAAAAAATTTTCATGTTTGGAATGTGCCTCACCCCTGTCAGTTGTCAAAATCTAAATGTAAAAGTTTTGCTACAGTCATCTCTTGTCACCACAGTCTTTTTAGATCAGAACAGTTCCAGGAGTAAGGAGCCCGTACAGTTCCCAGTCACTGACTGCTCACGTGGAAACCCCTACTGGAGTTCTGGCTGAACTCCCAATAGGCAGAGGCAGAGAGTTAAACACTCCTCTGTCGGGAGGGTCATGCTGTTTTCAGGAGATGGGTAAGACCAAACGTCTTGTACAACTTAGATTTCCTTTTGACTAGTTTTCCTGCCTGTGGGTCATTTATTTGTCTTCCTCATTCTGTTTCTATGCATTTAGCGCGAAGGCAATTTGTTTTATTTAATAGCTTTATTTTATTTTATTTTTTTAGTGAACTTAGAACTTATTAGTAGGCCTTAATAGGGTTAGAATAGAGGGGTTAACTTTGGTGGTACCACAGTCCCACATTCTTTATTTTATCCTATATTCAGAGCCTGCTGTACAGAGTAAAATGAAACAAACTTAGTTTTCATAAACATCCTTAGGGAATAATAGGAAATTTGAGTAATTCAGGGCCATGAGATATTCAAAGTTACCATCTCCCTTGATTAAAAAAACATTGGAGACTTTCACTAATTATTGTTGGTGGTATTCTCTTGCTTAATTCCTATTCAAGAAGTCTGTTATCTTAGGGGTGTCTGGGTGGCTAAGTCAGTTGAGTGTCCCAGCTACCACTCAGGTCATGATCTCAAGGTTCGTGGGTTCGAGCCCCGCGTCAGGCTCTGGGCTGACAGCTCAGAGCCTGGACCTGCTTCGGATTCTGTGTCTCCCTCTCTGCCCCTCCTCTGCGTGTATGCATGCTCTCTTTCTCTCTCTCTCTCTCAAAAATAAATATTTTAAAAAATTGAAACAAAAAAAGTCTGTTATTTTAAAATACTTCCAAGGAGCAGAGCTTGTCTTCTGGGCCAGCTAATATCAATTCTATCCATCTCTCTGTTTTTTTTAAAGATTTTATTTTTAAGTAATCTTTGTACCCAACATGGGCTCAAACCCACAACCCCAACATCAAGATCACAGCCCTACCAATTGAGCCAGCCAGGCGCCCCTATTATCAGTTCTCTTAAGGTTTGGATTATTGAGATCTTTCCTTTTGCTGATTGATCAAAAGATTTATATACACTGTTTATCTTTATCTTCCCTTCTGCCTGACACTGGTTTTTGGAAATGAAAAGGAAAAGCAACTGGAATCAATTGTCTTATCAGTACCGACCTATTTGTGGCATAAGCTTCAATGAAGGCAACTGCAGAGGAGTTTCTAATTTTAGAATGTTGAAAGCTTAACACTTTTGATAGTTGGGCTGAGATTTATTCCTGGAGGGTTTTTTTTTTTTAAAGTTTGTTTGTTTATTTATTTATTTTTAGAGTGAGAGAGAGAGAAAGAGAAGCCCAAGCAGGCAAAATGTATACAAAATGCCCATATTTTGTACCACCAGCGCAGAGCCTGATGTGGGGCTCAAACTCACGAATGGCTAAATGACCCAAGCTGAAATCGAGAGTCAGATGCTTAACTGACTGAGCCATCCAGGCACCCTCTTTAAACCTTAAGGGAAGGGAAGATTTTTCTCATCCATTTACTTAAATTGGTAGCCTTCTCCCCCTGCCCCCACCCCACCCCCAACACTGCATTTTTTTGGATAAAATTAGCTTAGGGGCACTTTGGAGACTTCACTTGGGAAAAGGGGATAATATCAATAAAGGGAAAGTGCTAGTGTCCATCAGAGTTAAACCCTGTGGAGGTAAGAACTATGCCTTATCCACGGTTGTAGCCCTTGCACCTAGAACAGTACCTGCCATATGATGTGTGATTAATTTGTTGTGTGAATAGGAAATTGAAAATTTAAATTGTGGTATACTCATAATTGGCATTTTTTTTTTTAAGTTTATTATTTTAAGAGAGGGAGTGAGAGCATGAGTGGAAGAGAAGCAGCAGGGATGGGGGGCGGTGGAGGGATCGAGAATCCTAAGCAGGCTCCGTTCTGTCAGCACGGAGCCCATCCTGGGGCTAGAACTCACGAACTGTGAGATCATGACCTGAGCCAAAAATCAAGAGTCGGACACTTAACTGAGTGAGCCACCAAAGTGCCCCTCGTAATTGGCATTTTGTATACTATTTAAACGAATAATCTAGTTACGTGTATCAACTTGGATAAATATTAGAAGTAATATTAAAAAAATGAGTTGATGTAATACCATATGTAATACCATAAAAACTTCTAAACTTGACAAACAACACAGTATTTCTTCTTCTTCTTTTTTTTTTTTTTAAGTAACCTCTGTGCCCAACGTGAGGCTCAAACTCATGACCCAGAGATCAAGAGTCGCATGCTCTACTGACTGAGCCAGCCAGGCACCCTGTATTTATCATATAGATATACCTGCATACGTAAAGTAAAAGTATTAAGAAAAAGCATGGCAATGATAAATACTAAATTCAGTATAGTAGTTACCTGTGAGGAAAAGAGAGAGGAAAATAGGATTGGAATAGTTAAGTCAGAGAGCTTCAGTGTTTTTGTGATGGTTTATTTCTTAAGTTAGGTGATAAGTAAATGGTTGTTAGAATATTCTCTATACTTTTTTGTAAATTTGAAAGGTTTAATAAAAATAAATGAGAGGGGTGCCTGGCTGGCTCCTTTGGCAGAGCATATGACTCTCGATTTCAGGGCTGTGAGTTTGAGCCCCATGTTGGCTGCAGATATTACTTAAAAATAAGTAAAGGGGCACCTGGGTGGCTCAGTTGGTTAAGCGCCCGACTTCGGCTCAGGTCATGATCTCACGGTTCACGGGTTCGAGCCCCACATCGGGCTCTGTGCTGACAGCTCGGAGCCTGGATCCTGCTTTGGATTGTCTGCTCTCTCTGCCCTGCGGCCTTTCGCACTCTGTGTGTGTGTGTGTCTCTCTCTCTCTCTCTAAAATAAATACACATTAAAAAAAATTTTTTTTTAAATAATAAGTAAATGAAAGCATATAGATCAGGAGTCAGCAAACTAAGGGCTAGTAAACTTTGCTTGCTGCATGAGCTAAGAAGTATGAATGGTTTTACAAAGTTATAAATGGTTGAAAAAAGTAAAAAAGATATTTTACTATATGCAAAAATTATATAAAATTCAGATTTTGGTGTCCATAAATAAAGTTTCATTGGAAATAATCGTACTTTTTACATATTGTCTATGGCTGCTTTCACACTGCTCCAGTGTCACAGTTAGTAGTCACAACAAAGATGATGTCCACAAAGCCTTAAATATTTACTATCTGGCCTTTTATAGAAAAGGCTAATCTGTGGTGTAGATGAATTCCAGTCCCAGATTAATGGTGGTATAACTGGACAAATAAGCTATTATTTGGTAAATGTTTGTAATAAGTTTAAGGTAGTTATCCCGAGATTGTGTTCTTTGAAAGAACATTTTATTCAGAGGAAAATCAATCAGCCAGGAATTGACTTTCATGGAAGTTTCAAAATGTCTACCCAGGAGTAATCTCATTTTGTTGGATGAATCCAAATCCGATGCCCTTTCCCCTTTGACTCCCTCTTTAACTTGCTTGTTATTAAAGTTCCTGATTCTAGTTTAATCTTGGATATTTGACAAGTTTGTTGCTGTTGCTGTTTTTTACTAGGCTCCATACCCAGCGTGGAGCTCGAACTCACAACCTTGACATCAAGAGTCACACACTCCACCGACTGAGCCAGCCAGGTGCCCTGATACTTGACAGTTTTAAATACCTACCGGAGCTGCGTGATTTGGAATTGGTGTTTTGGTAGCTCATTATTTCTTGTTTCCAACAACTTGTAGCAAACCAGCAGTGTTTTAGAGTAATGTAGTATTTGAATATGCAAACATACAGTCACTGAAGTAAGGGCAACTTTTTTGTAATTCTTTTAGTTTTAAGATGTATTAAACTCTGGCCAAGCTTTGGAAACTTTATGGCAGAAGTGGTGATTTGAATCCATTACAATATAGTTGGTACTTTTTAAATACATAGTGCTGGGTCCCTAAAGAAGAAATTTTTCTTTTTTTTTTTTTTTTATTTTTTTTTATTTATTTATTTTTTTTTTTTTAAGAAGAAATTTTTCTTAAGCAGACTTCTGCTTCAGAGCGACATGATGATTATTTGTAGAAAAATATTGATTCACTCAGTATTTCCTTGAGAAGCACTAATCTTTCTCTTGCACACCATTGGGTGTTTTGAAACAGCACCAAAAGTCAAGTAACTCTGTTTCAGGTAAGTGTTGTTGTTTTGTTGTTGTCGTTCACGTTCTCTCCAGGTTGCATAAGATTATTCTGCTCTCATCATATTAGAAGAAATGGACAAGGGAAAAATCAGATGATTTGAGTGCTCTTCAGTTTTTCTTCCTTATGGAAATGGGTTTTTTTTTTTTTTAATATTTATTTATTTTGAGGGAGAGGGTGTGCATGCGCATGAGTTGGGGAACCAGCAGAGAGAGAGGGAGAGAGAGAATCTCAAGCAGGCTCCGAGCTGTCAGTGCAAAGCCCGACGACATGGAGCTCGATCCCATGAGCTGAACCATGATATCGTGACCTGAGCAAAACTAGGAGCCAGATGCTCAACCCAGCTGAGCCACTCAGGTGCTCCTAAAAAGTATTTTTAAGAGATACTACTTTAGTTTTCAAAGCTATAGCTGCAGACTTTTTTAATTAATCCAAAAGAGATCTTAATAAAATTGTAATATAAAACTATAAAAAATAGTGAAACATAAAATGTCTAGAGTGATGGCTCTTTTTTCCTAAGAAATCTATGGATGTATATGTAGAATATATAAGGAAGATCCTCTAAACTCCTTTGTAGTTAATATTTGAGTCAATATTGGAAATTGCTTTCTTTTTTTTTTTTTTTTGTTAATTTTTTTTTTTTAATGTTTATTTCTGAGAGAGAGAGACAGAGTGTAAGCAGGGGAGGGACAGAGAAAGATGGAGACACAGAATCCGAAGCAGGCTCCAGGCTCTGAACTGTCAGCACAGAGCCTGGTGCGGGGCTCGAACTCACCACAAGATCATAACCTGAGCTGAAGTTGGACGCCCAACCGACTGAGGCACCCTGGTGCCCCAAGGAAATTGCTTTCTTGGTCTGAAAATTTTCCTGTCAACAGAAATACCTACAAGTCATTCTGTGTTTTGTTTTGTTTTGTTTGGTCCCTCCTGCTTTCCTTTTTTGATTCAGATTATCTTACTGCTCTAAGTGGAGTAGAGAATCTAGTTCTTGTTGAATGGTGTTCTTGCTTGGGAATAGGCAACTGTCTTGATATTAGGAGCCATTATGTTTCATGACTGATCTCATGCAGACTTTAATGCTAGAGATTGTCTTGTTAGAGGGATTTTTTTTTATTTTTTATTTTTGTACATTTATTCATTTTTGAAAGACAGAGACAGAGCACAAGCAGGGGCAGGGCGGGGTGGAGCGGGGGAGAGACACAAAATCTGAAGCAGGCTCCAGGCTCTGAGCTGTCAGCACAGAGCCCGATGTGGGGCTTGAACTCACAAACCATGAGATCATGACCTGAGCCAAAGTCAGATGCTCAACCGACAGCCACCCAGGCACCCCTAAAGGGATTTTTGAAGAGCCTTTCTTAACTTCCAGAGTCAAAGGTATGAAAGTCTTGGTGAAAAGCATATGTGACCCCTGACCTCAGATGTGATTATCAATCTTAGAAATCTTCTTAGGTAAAAAGGAATGGGTAGCTTTTGCTGTGTGGCTAAGGGAAGGACCTGGATACTGTCAGCTATCTTGAATTTAAGGGTAAATCATGTCATCAAGAAACATTTAGTGACTTCTCTTCCTGCCCCTCAGATGCCTTGGTTCTGTACCTCTTGCACCTGATTTCTCGCAGCATTGAGGCAAGGAAATACTACCAGTCTCTTGTTAATCTTGTTTTTCTTTTTGTCGTATTTTTTGGGTGATCTTCTCCCCCTCCAGGTGTAATATACAAGTAGAAAAAGCTTTAGGGGCGCCTGGATGGGTTCAGTCGGTTAAGTGTCCACCTTCGGCTCAGGTCATGATCTCACAGCTCAGCTCGTGGGTTGGAGCCCTGCGTCGGGCTCTGTGCTGACAGCTCAGAGCCTGGAGCCTGCTTCAGATTCTGCGTCTCCCTCTTTCTGCCCCTCCTGCTCATGCTGTCTCTCTCTCCTTCAAAAATAAATACACATTTAAAAAAATATTTAAAAAAGAAAAAGCTTTAAAAGATGACCACCTAAATGGAGGTCTGGAAGATTACCTCCACCCACAAGTCTTTTTCATGCTCCCTCCTAGCCTTTATCCTTCTTTCCCCACCCCCAAAGGTAGCCACTGTTCTGACTTCCTCTGCTAGTATTGTCCTACTTCAGGGTTGAGACTATTGGTAATAATAGCCACAGACCTCCTTGCGGTTAAAATCCTTTTGGTGGTGTTAAATATAATGGTTTTCAACTGGGAGTATTTAGCCCCCCAGGGGACATTTGGCTGTGTATGGGGACATTTCTGGTCCTCAAAACGGGTGATGGTTGTTACTGACATCTGGTATGTGGAGGCTGGAGGTGCTGCTACTGTCCTACAGTGCACAGGACAGTTTCCCACAACAAAGGATTATCTGGCCCAGAGTGTCCATAGTACTGAAGTTGAGAAATCCTGTTCTAATAGCTAGTGCCTACTGAAGTTATTGTGGCCGTGAGTGGTACATTAGGTTGTTGAAAATCTGTTTTGCTTTTGAAACTTTTGTCATTAATTGAAAATCTTTGTAGGAGAAAAAATATTTATTTACAGGGAAATCTTGAGGGTAAATTTCTTAAGGTAAATATTGACTACATGAAAAAATGATAAACCTCTTTCTTGATCATGTAAGATACCAGATCCTACCAACAGTCCCAGGTCTTTGTCTCCTTGTTGAAGAAAAGTGATACCTTTTGTCCTAAAGGCTCCATGTGCTTGTTAATGCTGATAGGCAAATCTCAGCTAATAGACTGCCAGCAGCAACCCCCTAGGTGAAATCCAGACCAGGCAAGTTTTCGCCTTTGGACTGGGTTTAGGTGCAGTTTCATCATACTTAATCCACTACTGTGTGAATATGTTCTGCCCTCATTTCAGTAAAAAAAGATTCTTTGCAAGTATAGTGGATGAAATATACATCTAATCCTAGGCCAATTTTGATGTCTAGATTCTTATTTTTACATATTGCTATACGTACTTAACTATACAGTTCAAACCCCCCATTGGAATATTTCATCTATCAGTTTTGAATTTAAACTTCTCGACCATTTGTAGGGGCGCCTGGGTGGCTCAATCGGTTAAGCGTCCAACTTCGGCTCAGGTCATGATCTCGCGGTCCGTGAGTTCGAGCCCCGCGTCGGGCTCTGTGCTGACAGCTCAGAGCCTGGAGCCTGTTTCAGATTCTGTGTCTCCCTCTCTCTCTGACCCTCCCCCGTTCATGCTCTGTTTCTCTCTGTCTCAAAAATAAATCAACGTTAAAAAAAAAAATTTAAACTTATCTACCATTTACAAGTTAATTGCCTAAGCAGATATGTGTTAGTGTAACCCTGTATAGTATTACAATGCTAGATGAGTAATGTTTCTTTGGCCCTGAAAGATCCTTTAACTTATCAGCATATTTAGTATTTGGTCAAGGAAATAGTTCTTCTAGATGTCTGATCTGTAGCCTTTAGGGCATCTTCACTAGTGTTCTGTGAACCACATGTCCCCTGGGGAGCACATCTGGATGGGCCTGGGAACTCTGTCCCTTCCTTTCATTGTGCTGTATGTCTTTTAGAAATTATGTTAAGTTCAATCAGTGTGTTTATTTTAAAGTTTATTTAAGCTTTGGTTAGGTAGTATATGCACATGATGCAGTACTCACAGTTGGAAAAAGAATTTCAGTAAAAAAGTGTATCTCCTTCTCTGGAGGTGGAACTTACCTGTTTCTTGCTATCTTTCAATAGATAAGGTGGACATTATAAACTTAAAAAGACTTTTCTGTCTCCCCTTTTTATTTATTTATTTATTTATTTATTTATTAAAAAATTTTTTTTAATGGTTATTTAGTTTTTGAGAGACAGAGTTGAGCTGGAAAGGGCAGAGAGAGAGAGGGAGACACAGAATCTGAGCTGTCAGCACAGAGCCTGACACAGGGCTTGAACTCACAAACTATGAAATCATGACTTGAGCCAAAGTCGGATGCTTAACCAACTGAGCCATTCAGGCGCCCCTACCCCCCCCCCCTTTTAACCTTTTTTATTCTGAAGAATTTAAGATACACACTTAAATAAAGGGTATAGAACAGTTCACTTCTGTGTCCCTACCACCAAACTGCAAAAATGTCAACATTTTGCCATTCTTTAAAAAAAAATTTTTTTTAATGTTTATTTTTGAGAGACAGCAAGAGACAGAGCATGAGCAGGGGAGGGGCAGAGAGAGAGGGAGACACAGAATCCCACGCAGGTTCCCGGCTCTGAGCTGTCAGCACAGAGCCTGACACCGAGCTTGAACTCACAAACTGCAAGATCATGACCTGAGCTGAAGTCGGACGCTTAACTGACTGAGCCACACAGACGCCCCAGCATTTTGCTATTCTTTACAGTTAATTTCAATGTTGAAAATGTAGAGAAAATATTTTGAAGGTATGTAAAATTTAATAACACGAAGGTTTATTTTAACACTTACTTATTTTTGGTAACATCTACACCCAGCATGGCGCTTGAATTCGTGACCCTGAGGTCAAGAGTCACAGCTATATTGACTGAGCCAGCCAGGTGCCCCATGAAAGTTGATTTTAAATTTGATAGTCACACATATACCACTTTTGTGTTTCCTGATCTTTCCTTTTGTATTGGCCTCCATTTTTCTCATTAGTGTAATATGAGGAGATAATTGTGTGGTCATCCTGAAAGTCTGGGAACTGATGCCTCCTGAGTCTACTGAGATTATCATAGAAATCTGAGTGAAGTGCATTCTGAGCTTGCCCAGTCAGGGCAGTAGGATGGACAGACTCTCCATCTTTAATCATCAGTAGTTAGTTAGATCATGCTCTAGCATAGCCTATTGATCT